>NC_137932.1:18898166-19103564 GCF_963969265.1 Rhamphochromis sp. 'chilingali' | reverse complement strand
TTACGTACATTTTTTTGGCAGATGTAAACCAGAAGAACTGAGATGAGGAAACAGTTCTTGCAGCACAAACCACAGTCAACTTAGTGGTAAACTACTCAGAAAGGAAGAACACCAATAAAATATCAATAATCCCTGTCAGCTGTGCGACTAATGGGGAATATGATTAATCGCAAAGCAGATTTCAGAACTTGGTTTGTCATTTTTAAGAAATAGCACTTGAAATGTGTCAGACCTTCAAAGCATTGTGAAAATTTTTTGGGATACTAAACTGAGAAAAAGTTACTATAATTAATTAAGCCACCTAATATAGTTACAAATTCACAACAAATGCAGGGTGGGGCAGTAAACTCACAATGTCAGCATGGCATGTGGAGTTACTGGAAGATAACAGCACAATTTTAATAAACAATTTTTTGGATAAAAACGTGTATACAGTATGGTTTAGATGGCACCACGCTGATGAAGGCCTATCCACCAACAGCCCTGGATTTATCTGTACTGTTCATCATTGGACATTTTATGTAGACTCAAAAAAAGCGGTGTGGTTTTCAGCTTTCAATCCACTTTGTCAGGTAGGCCTGTTCAATTGCTCATCAATGTAACTATATAATTAGCCAATCATATGGCAGCAACCCAGTGCGATTAGGCTTGCAGAGTGGGGAAGACAGGTAATTTAAGTACATTTAAATACTGCGCCAGGCAGGCTGTTCTGAGTATTTCAGAATGCAATGATTTATTGGGATTTTCTGAAACAACTGTCTCTTAGGTTTACAGACAAGGATTGGAAAAAGGGAAGACATCCCGTGATGCCTTGTTAATGGCAGAGGTCAGAAGAAAATCTCCAGACTTCTTTAAGCTGATAGGAAACCAATAGTAGCTCAAATAACCACTTATAACCAATGTACACAGAAGAGCATTTCTGAGCATACAAAATGTTGAACTTTAAAGCAGTCTGGTTACAGCAGAAGAAGGCCACAGTGTTGCATTGTATTATTAATCAAAAGGTTTTTAAGATTTCTTTCTTTTTTAAAAAAATAATAACTCATTTAATCCATTCAGGAGGCAAAAACAGGTACTTCCTTTGTACGCGCACTCACAGACACACATCCATTAAGTCATTTGGCCTTTCACAGCAAGAGCTTCACTTTGATGTTTGCCACATCAGACAGGGCCCACGCTTAGAAATCAAACAAACTCCACCGCTGTCACTTCATTTGAACATTCCTGCAGCTGAGTTACAGCTGGCTGATTTCCACACAAAATCTCCCCCAGAGAGACACTTCAACACAACTGCAGAGACCAGAGACATTGTTGGTGCATATCAAAATAAATAACAAAAATCCCACAAAATTAGACATTCATTGGTCGCATCTCCCACTTTTAAGCTCTTGTTTAAAGATTTGTCTGATTTAATAAACAAAGTTAAAAGGCATGTTTTAAGCATATATATTTTTATTCCATCTATTGTAAACCTGTGATTTTACAATATGGTTTACTTATCAGCAGTATGGCAGAACTGGGTCCTACCTATAAAAGCTGCAGGCATGAAAGGCTCTATGGATCTAATATCATGTCTTTGCACCTAATTATATAATTTCAACCATAATATATATATTTGTAACTTTATCCATTTCAAAATTAAACGTGACACATGTTAATTGAAAATTAGATGACAAGAATTCACTGACAGCCTGTATGACATAAGTGGTTTTCTAAAATAAGCAAAACAGTTCCCATAAAACTTGCCTTCTTTGTCTGCCGTGTTTAATTCCTCTGCTGTTTCTGTCGAAGGAGATTACTTTGTTGATAGTTATTTTCTTTTTCATCAGTTTATGTTACCAGTAAACCAAACTTTTAAAGCTTTATTTCCATTTGCTCTCATAGACCAGTGTCCCTTGCAGCAGGTTTTCCACCAAACCGATCTTAGCAATTACACAGTGTTGAAATAATCAATAAATAAATGAGAGCAAAAGCTGTTTGTGTACCTTTAAAAGAAAAAGAACCACAATAACAAAAACTTGCAGTTATGTTAACGCTGTGGTCTGTTTTGTTTTTGTATTTTGACCAATGGTCAGAAAATCAGTTGCTCTTTGTTTTCTCCTTTAAGGAGCTTTTGAGCTAAAGAATTGTCTGCTGCTGAAAACAAGGTTAGTAATATACCATAAAGTGCGTTTGTGCATTTCTGGTCCTAAAACCAAAACAATGACCAAAGAGATGTTAAGTATGGCCTCATTTCTGCAGTTAATATATAAATAAATAAATAAATAAATAAATAAATAAATATATGTATTATATATATATATATATATATATATATATATATATATATATATATATATATATATATATATATATATTCATTTGATTTACGATAACATGGCTTTAAACTCTGTTTAAAGTCGGATATGCTGTATGCTGAAAAAGAACGACATAGTGCCCAGTAAACAATCAAAGGCCATTTCTTCCCTGCAGCTGAACTCTTTGGACCTGTTAGTGTTGTGTCTGGTGTGGGATGTGGTTTGTGTACTGTGTTGTCCAGTATGCGGTGGAATTATTTATTCGTGGCGACCGACCGTGGCTGACTGAAAATCTGATTCAGATTCAACCCTGTGATAAAGGTTTGAGCAAGAAACATAAACACAGTGAAACATGATGAATTTACTGTGACGTTCCCACATATTTTATATTTTAATGTGTCATTCCAACGTTTCAGTGTAATGTTTGGCTCTGTTGTATTTCTCCTCATTGGAACTCAAGCTGCTTTTACCTACATTTTTATTCAAATTAAAATGTTTTAATGCTTTTCTTTTACTTTTTGTTTGTTTCATCTGCACCATTTCCAGCAGCAGTAATTTTCTGTTTATTGTAGCTGATGTATTGATGAACATTTGAGGCTGAACTCATTTTAACTTCTTTAATAATTATTTACATAGTAAGAAATTGCCATTACAAGTACCCGGAGCCTAAAGAAACACCTTCAGTGTTTTGTTAAATCACCAGTCCAAACCTCAAAATTATGAACCATAAATTAAAACTTCATTTAAAAAAAATAAAGGCAGCAAATCTTCACATTGAGAAACATGAATAATGAAATCTGGGACATTTTACTGTATAATAAATTCTGTGAATAAATAAATCAATGTAGCAATGTTTCACTTCTATAGACATTTGGTTTATTTGTAAACTGATGTATTTTGTATGCTGTGACAGATGAAGCCTAATATCTCCTTCTGGGAATGATGGAAGGAAGAAAGGACAAAAAGCATTGTTCATGTGTTTTTGTCCCGTCTTCCACCCCTAACCGGTCACGACAGATCGCTGCCCCTCCCACAGCCTGGTTCTGGCTGAGTCTCTCCTTCCGAGTGTTGCCAAATGCTTACTCAAAGGGGTCAGTTGATAGTTGGGGTTTTGTCTGTATTATTTTAAGGTATTGTCCTGAATTCAAAAATGTGGCACAAAAACAAACCAATGGAGGCCCAGTAGAGTGCAATCAGATGAAGAGTTTATTAAGAACACACGCGTGGGAAGAAGCACACAGCATCACATCAGCGGACTTCTTTGCCCAAAATACACAGACAATGGCTTTTTATAATGTCAGGGTTAACACCCCTTCACGCGTTATAAGAACATTATTTGCATCTTGAGAACATTATTTGCGTCGTTTACAGACAATGATCAATTTTTAGAGCTAAAGGCAGACACAGAAGTTCCTCTTTCTAGCATCTTTTCCAAATATGGCGATGACTTCCGGCCCTGAAGGCCCCCGTGGACTTGTCCTCCTCTCTGACACATCTTCTGTCACATGTTACTAAGCAAACTCAAATGCAACGGGTTGCTGAATACATTCAGGCCTTTGCTCAGGCCTGTTTCTAGATTGTATGTATTATATGTGTTTTGTAGGCGTGTATGCAGTTTTAACCTTCTGTAGCTCTAAGTCACTTACACAATAGATCGTCCGGACATCGCGCCGAATGATATGACCTTTCCTTAATTGACTGAACTTTAACTCTTTAATAAGCACAAAATGCAATGTGTGTGTACAATTATTATGGCTGCACCTGTAATAAAAGGTTAATGTGAGGCCAGTGGCCACTGTAGTGTGATGCTAAGGTAAAAAATTTATATGAAGTAATCTACTAGATGTATATGTAGGTTTGAGTTTCTTTACAGATTCTGTTCATCATTTTTATGGACAGAACTTTTACGAACAGCTAAGAGGCAGAGGGGGGGGGGGTTCTGTTGGCGACTTCCAGCTTGGCCTTGAGCAGTTTGCAGGAGAGTGACGTACCTAAGAAATCAATTAGCACTTACAAATCTGTGGCTTTGGTTCTCATATAGTTAAGGGTGGAGTCCTTACTCCACCCTTAACTATATGGAGTTCAAATATCTCAGGTCATGAGTGAAGCAGGAGACTGGCAGATGAATACAGTTTTGCAGATTTTGTGGTCTTTTGTGGTGAAGAGAGCTGAGCGTGAAATTGACTTTATTTTTTGATCAATCTATGCTACCTTGATCTATGGCAATTATCTGTGAATAGTGACTATAAGAATGAAACTTAAGCAACAAAAAAGCTTCCTCCAAAGGGTGACTTTGACCACCTTCAAAGACAGGTTGAGGATCTCAGGCATTTGGGAGAGTCTGACTAAAACCTCTACTTTTTAAAATAAAAAAGAGCCAACTGAGCTTTTTTTGGGAAATTAACATGATGCCTCCTGGATGTCTGCTCGGTGAGATCTTTTGGGTATATAAGAAACTTCCAGGCAGACCTAAAACACACTGGGGAGATTATGTCTCTTAATCAGAGAGATGGCTGGGTAGAAAGAAGGCTTGAGATTTGCTACGTCCATGAACCAAACTCATGTATACTGTTAAAAAGGAATGGGTGGAGTTTCCTTCTGTCACTACTGCAGCACCAAACTACACACAGATATAGTTAGACCTACACTATTTGGACAAAAGTATTGACCACACCTTTTTGAAGCCGGGTGTTTTAAGTTTCATAGTAACAGAGTGTTTAAAATCTAGCCATGCAGTCTGCCTTTAAAAACATTTTTAAAAGAGTGGGTGGTTCTAAAGACCTCACTGAGTTTGAGCACAGTAAACAAGTCAGTTTGTGAAAAAGAAATGCCTGGAAAGAATTTCTTGAAGGGGTTTCTGGTTTAGCTGGGCTGTGAATTTAATTAACAATCACGTTTTTGGTCATGCATCAAGAATTTATACAAAACTATGTCACAAATTCAGGATAGTAATAACATTTTATATCCAAAGAGTCAAAGATCAACTGTTTTTACTCAAATTTGCCAGTAGATGTTATATGTAGTGATAGTAATTTTAGTTTCCTTGTTTCTTTCTGTTTATTTTATTCTGATTCTCTGCAATTGTTTAAAAAAAAAAGAGCTGTCTATTTTAATCTTTATCACACTCCAGTTTCATCAAAGCAGTAACTAAACTTTACTCCGGATTAGAGCTGGGCGATAGAACGATAACGATATGTATCGCGATATAACTTTTACTCGATAGAGAAATTAAACTATCGCGATAGACTTCGCCGCGCTTGTCCTCTTAAAAAAAAAAAAAAAAAAAAAAGGTCAGCCAATCCAAATTAAGTAGCGCAGAGCCGAACCAATCACAGCTGCAGCGTCACGTCGCGTGACTTGTTACGTACAGCACAAGTGCCAAGCCGCACCTGTGTTTGTTTGGGAAGCAGCCAGCGGGTAATGGAGGAAATGAGTGTGCCGACTAGAAAAATCAACCGAGCGTGACCGAAGAGAAAACAGATGATGGTTCCAATGCCGGAGAGATTGTCGAACGGAAGAGCCATAGAAGTTCCGTACTGTGAAGGTATTTCGGCTATTTCAAGTCTGACAAAAAACAGAGTAGCGTGCACTGTAAATTGTGCCGAAAGCAAGTCTGGAAATACAATAAACTGGTGCATGCGTCACACTGTGCGCCACGTTATTGTTTCGGTGAAATGAATTTCTACAATACTGTTACTGTTAATTCTACTCTCTGCAGTGTTTAAATGCTTACATATACACACAGTTACTGTCCGTCCACACATACGACTCGGTTCTGCTTCTATGCCCCAGCTTTGTTTACTTTTTCCCACCGAGGCTTCTAGACTTCTGATTGGCCAACATTTCTGCACGGTTAGGAATCTAGCGCCACCTGCTGCTTTGGCATGTTCATAGCAGCGTTTTCCTTCATTTCTGCCTTTATGTGTGGACGGGATTATTTTTTAAAACGAAAACGGAAAATCTCAGTTTTCAAAAATACCCGTGTACGCATGGACGCGCTAATTTGTCATTCGGCTTTTGTCAGACTAAAGTAACTGTTAAAACTGTTTGAAAAGCTCAGCTATACAACAAGGAGAGATTGAGAATTTCCTTTTAGTTCTCAGTTTATTTGATATTGACAAAAGTTAGTCAGTTTTGTCTGTTCTTCTGTAAAACAAACTAAGATTTATTTTTAGAATTAATATTTTGTTTCTAAGTGGAATTGACAATTTAGTCTGTTTCGTTTGTTCTATTTTGAAACTTAAACGCTTTAGCGGCTGCCTTTTGTGTAGTTTGTAATATTTGCCTTTATTTATCTGAAAAAGTCTCATGTTCCTTAAGTACATCTACCCTGTTGACGTCCGCTTAATGGATGAACTTATTATGGGAAATAAATATTTAAATAAAAACAAGCTGCTGATTATTTCACATTTTACTTGTGAGCAACGGCACATTTAAATCTTACAAATATAGTTATTTGGCTTATATCGTGATATATATCGTTATCGCCTGAAATGAAAAAAACATATCGTGATATGAAAAAATCTCATATCGCCCAGCTCTACTCCGGATATTAATCCAACCTTTTGTTTTTCTTCCTCTTCAAATAAAGTAATGTCTGTCTTTTTGATGTGAGCTTAAAGAAGGCAGGTTGTTCACTTTCGGATTTTCAGATCCTGTAATTTCATTCTCATTCACTGCTGGAAGGCTTTCAGGTCTGCAGGTCAGTAAAAGACTCTTTGTTCTTTATTTCCTTCCCTCTTTCCTGCGTTGGCATCCCTTCAAAGTCAAGAAGGATGTTGGTCAGTTCTTGTCTGACTACTGGCCGGTCTTTTTTAGTTTTTAACACATGTGAAAAACAGTGTTATACAATAACGTCTGAGTTTGTGTTTTAGACACACTGAAAATCGCCTATTTTTAGGTGAGAAACAGCTGTTTTAATGGTTCTCCAGTTTGCTATTTTTCATCTGTCTCACAGGTCAGATCACTTTCATTGCTGGTTGGTCAATTATGAAATCTGCACCAAATTCAATTTCTGTTTTAGAGCTACATTGTATGGTCTGTGAATGTTGAATTAGTTTAAGTTGTCTACTGAAAAATTGTGTCAATATTTGATTAATCTTTTTTAAAGAAAATTTGCATCTCTGCCAGCTTAAATGTCTCAATAGCTAAACTGTTTTCTCAGTTCTGTTTTGATTTTTTGAATGAATAAACCAGTTCCAGCCTCAACCTGCTGGAACTGGTTGTTCTGGCCCTTCAGTGTTGCTGTATTTGGGTTGGATAACTGGTGAGCCCTGATATGATTCAAACACAGTGCTCTGGTTAATGTCAAGACAACACCACCTCCACATCGGTGACTGATCAGATGTCTGTATGGAGATGGAAAGGTCACCATCACAGAAGGAGCAGACAAGTGGAGGCTCAGAAGTTTTTGTCACAACTCTATCTGCCATGTCTGACTCCTTCATGGAGGTCCACTGATGAAAACCTTGTGAGCTTCAAACTTTTGCTTTGAGGGGTTATACCATAAATTGCAGTGTAGGAGTTTATTTATAGTGAAGCATAGGTCTGCATAATGAATAGGTGGACGGGTATCATCATAGAGATTATATTTACATTCCTACTTTTATTCTGTGGGCAACAAAAATCACACTTGTGATGAGAAGTTTGAACAGAAAACTCAAAACCTGCGTATTCAATGCCACACACATGATCCCAGACTGACCAATGTAGTGTATACAGAGACCACACTAACTAGGAACAGTAGAAGTTGGTGTGGTCTTTGTATACTTAGCTTCATATGCACTGCAACTACAACCATCTTTGTATATCAAACAGCCTCCAGAAAGCAACTCAAACTGATTCTGGGGCTATAAAATAATTGACATGACATATTGCAGCTGCAAAGAAAGATAAACAGTACAGAAAGAACAATGAACTCTGCTATAAGAAAAAAATTATTGCTTGTCTGACAACTTCATTTACCTTGTTTACTCGTGTGTGTGTGTGCATATGCATGTGTGCGTGTGTGTGTTTGCATGTCTGTGTGCTGGCATTCATTACCAAACTGCATCCAAACATTGAGTATGTTTATTTTTATGGATGATTGTTGCTGGATTTTCCATGCCAGAAAGAAGCTGGAATATAGGATCAAAGGCAAAATAGTACACAATGTATACGCACTGGCTACTTCATTAGATATACCTGTTCAACTGCTCATTGATGTAAATATATAAATCAGCCTATCAGATGGCAGCAAGTAAATACATTTAGGCATGTATGGTCAAGAATACCTGCCGAAGTTCAAACGGGACCATCAGAATGTGGAAGAAGTGAGAGAAAGTAATAGTTTTACTAGAATATATATTATTTTGCTCAAAAAGTTAAGAACAAATATACAGATTTAATATTTTGGAAAATTGTAATTTTTTTGGAAGCAAAAAAATTGTAAATAACATTTGTAGACAAACCTTTTAGACAATAAAGGCACAGTATTTTGAGAATAATGTGGTAAAAACCGTGCGCTGTGTACAACTGAAACAAAAAAAGCACTATTGAAACTCAGTTGTTTGACTATTTGGAAATAGGAATCATTGCTAATGTTGTTCTCCAAAGCACCCTGAAATATATCACCATGTTCTACAAATTTGTACAAAAAAATGGATAATTGAAGTCATTCACTGAATCTGTTTGTAATGGTCCTTAAAAGAAGCTGCTTTCATTTCTTTGACACACACACACACACACACACACACACACACACACACACACACACACACACACACACACACACACACACACACACACACACACACACACACACACAGTGAGTGAGAGAGACTTCCTGTGTATTAAGCAACTTTATTAAAAAGCCTGTGAGAGAGCTAAACAGGGAGATTAGTAACCATGGGTGCAGGCCAGAAGACAGAGCACTGCAGGACATTTGACTTGTACACAACAGAGCAATGGATGATGAAAGACCTGCAGCTCAGAGGGGCTGTTTAATGAGAAACTGTTTGCCTTTCACATTAATGTGCAGGAACGGACATAAAATTAAACATGCAGACCTCCTGCAAGTTCATACCGATGTTGCGTAAAACTAATTCAATTACACTAAATTCAATTTAACTATCAGGAAATTAGATTTTAACTGAAGTGAATAACAAAATATATGATAATCAAAGAAAGGCGCTTATGAAACATGATGTGAACAAAATTATAACTTTCAAATTATAAACACCAAGTATTGTGACATGACAGAAAAACTTGTTTGACACAAACGTGAAATGGGGACTGTTAGCCTTCAGAGTAAAAGTTACAAAAGGATGGCTTGCTGTGATAACACAAAACTTTTACTTCGGAGGTGAACAGTCTCCGTTTCCAGTTTGGGTTGTACTTTTTCTAGTTTCACTAGCTGGTGAACACTATAAACAACTTCTTTCGCCATGTAGCAACTGCCAACAATCACTCACCAGTCAGTGAGGTAATACACATTTTTCTCTAGTGACTGAAAGTTGTTGATGGGCCGCTGATTTGTCTCTAATCCTATGTGATGAGGCCTAAAATAGACCACCAAATTAGGAGGGCATGTAGTTACGTTAAGATAGTGATGCACGCCAACTTTAGTTGCCTGCTGGAAGTAGCTTGGAGGCTTCACTTCATTCACTGGCTCTGTTGTCAGTGGCGCACACCCATATGAAAGAAAAACACACCAAAAAAGCAGAAATTAACAGTTCAAATGCTTTATTAGATCCAAAGTAACTTTTGGTTCTTTTGTAGCAACACATTCTGTGGATGTAGTTTGACACCAGACATACTGAAGCATGTTTCACAAGATACAACTTCTGTAATTTTAGCACATTCCACACAGAAAACCCTCAACTGTAACTTCAAAGATGGCTTTGCAGGTCTGTCTCAACATCCCAGAATATCTTCACTATCCAAATAATGCCTTCCCAGTTTGAAACCTCACTGTTCAGTTTAGATTTCAAAGCGGAATTGGAAATGATCAGAGATCAAAATACCTTTCGAGGCCACAGGACAGACCTATAAGCAATCAGAGCATTGAAACACTGATGAGGACTGAGAGATGGAAACTGTAAATGGAATACAGAGATGTCAGCCATCAAATCAAATACAAACCATATCAGATAAACAGTTGTGATTGGCTCGGCAAAAACGAGGCCAGGTCGAACTATGTTTCAACAGGAGAAGAGCCAGATGGATTCTGCCAGAGCAAAGGAAACATGAGCTCTCAGATTTGCCTGATTCTCAGGCTACCAAGGTCGAAAACTCAGATCGATCACTTCACAGGACATTGCACTGACTTAAATTCATTTCCTGCAGACTTATCTTGACCGTAATCACCACTGGCCAAAACCTAACTATTACGTTGATGTTGGATTTTGTATCCAAAAGGAGGGTGAGTAACCATATATATGTTATAAAAGTATGCACACACACACAAGAGATAAATGAAGGCAACATGTTGGCTTTGGCTTTGCTCACACAGGAGTGCAACTCTGATAGACCTCACTCTGTCTCCCCTCGCTGTCAAACAATGTCAAACGATTTTCTTTGTTCGTGTGTGTGTGTGTGTGTGTGTGTGTGTGTGTGTGTGTGTGTGTGTGTGTGTGTGTGTGTGTGTGTGTGTGTGTGTGTGTACATAGGGAAATACTTTAGGTTTTTCACGTACATGTACAAACATTTAGAACTTACCACTAGGTCTCCAAGGTATCTACGTGTAATATGACACATAAGTTACAGGCAATAACAAAGTTGCCAGATATTCCCAAAATCAACACAGCCTCTTATTTCTAAAAGTACAATACTTTTTTTTTTAGGACAAACACAACATCTTACACCCATCATCGTCCATACCATCACTGTAAGTGGTACGCAGCAAATGTTGTGATGCAGTATTGTCTTCGCCTTTAAGTTCCTAGTCCTCTCTGATCACCCTGCTTTTGTATTTATAGATATAACTAACACGAAAGTGCTACTGTAGACTTGCATGAATCATAACTGCATTGCACACAATCTTTCCACTTCAAGTGATTTTTTTATTTTTTTTATTTTCACTTCCATTTTTGACCAATTTGTTAAAATCCGAACGCCCCTAAATCTGTTTGGTTTTGATATTTTAGAGCCCATAAACGCTCAGTATAGTCTTATATCTTATCTTATGCCTATTTTCAAATCATCTGTTGCACCTATAAGCACATTAAATGGGATGTCATAGTGCACCTGTACATCACTGGATCAGGGCTAATAACATTTTTAGGGATTTTGAAACCTAGTTTATGGTTACCACATTGATTGTGTTGTGCACCAATGTTACCAAAATCCTGTCATCACTTATACTGGTGCTTGAGGTGTCCCAAACTCAAAGCCTCTGGTATAGTAAATTTATGTACAAGGCCTCCTTTAGCTATGGACCTGGATGCACCAGGTCATGGCATTAATAAGGCAGTTCTATAATTCCCAGTTAGTGACATTTTAATCCAGACCATGATCTTTTCCTAAAGTAAAAAGCCAGGAGGGGAATGTGTACACTGAACTAAATTCACATATGTATAACCCGTGACCCGTTTAAAACCAGTTCACCTGCACAGCCGTACTCTACTGGTAACAGTTACATCTGTAACCTCACGCTGGTTGTTTCTTTTTAACGAACCATCTAAACAGGTTTTGCTCAGAACAGGGTGGTTCGCTTCGCTGAATGCAGATGATACCTCAGATCATCTGCACATTCATATATACTGACAAAGTGGGACTCTTCCGCATTACACAGAGAAGCCCAGCTGTTGAGCTGGCCTGTGCTCCCAGCATTTGATACATGAATGGATCAAGTGTCTGCCTCCTCTGTGTCTCGACAGAAGAACTCAAAGACCATGAAGCTGTGAATATGGGGCTAATCTGTTTTGAATATTTCTGCCATGCCACTGTGTGTGTGTATGTGTGCTTGTGTTCTTGTGTGAAATACACAGCAAAGAATAGAAGGGGGTTGGAAAAGAGACAAGATGACTTTCCCATCCTACAGAGCTGAGCTTTAAGAGCTTTGAAATGGATTTGTCAGGCGTATGTCTCAACTTTCAAGCCATTTCTCATCAGCTTTGCCTGAATTCACAAATGCACACCTTAAAAACTGAGAGGACCTTAATGATTGGGGTTAATGACTGAAAGAGATGTACAAATACAAAAGTCTTGAAACACCCTTCATTTCTTTCTATTTTACTTCCAAGGAGCCAGACTTTATTGTAATTTTTCAAGCGGTATTGAGCAATAGTTCTCCAGGTTTTCTTAATGTCTTTCTTTTTTTCTTGTTTCTTTGGACATTTACTGCTTCATTTTGTGAGAATTTGTTTTAAGCAGAAGAACTTTGGCACTTTGTTTCTAGCACCCTGTAACAAAAACCCCTCATTTGTATCTATGAAAAATATCAATGATAACATAGTTTGACAGATAGAAACTTTTAGACCAACAAGTTAATTCCTAAAGAGCTATTAGCTGAGAACTTGGTATATCTCAGCATGGTGTGCAGTGTGTTCCAACAAAATTGAGAAAACTGGACAAGTGGAGGATAAAAAGGAAATATCAATCCTAGAAAACTGAGCAATATTTAAAAGTCACATGCTTAATAAGGGTAGACAGAAAACACCTGACAAAGGACCTGAGACATGCATCTGGACCTTTAGTTAATCCATTTACTGCTCACTGAAGCCTCATCAGCGATGGTCTCAGTGGAAGGATGGCTCTCTAAAAGCCATTCTTCATGAAGGGAAATGGGGAGAAAGCGCTGAGGTATACTAAATTACAAACTGGACTGAAAATCCATGACAACAGGTCTGAGGGACCAGTGAATCCAAATATCCGCAGCCATGTGTAATATCACTGTGAAAACTCTGTTTGGGTCTGCATCTCAACCAGTGGTGTTGATGAAATCTTCATGCCATATTTTTCATAGCTCATTAATGGAAGGATCCATTCCCTCAACACAGGGCCACAGGTCAGACAGATACCCATCCAACTGCCATAAAACACTGTGGCATTATCTGGACAGGTCACAAGTCTTGTATAGGGTCAGCACACAGAGACAGACACCCATTTGTGCTCATATCACAGACCACAGACCAAACCACCAGTTAACCTAACATGCATGCCTTTGGATCGTATGAGCACTGTAGAGAGAACCCACATACACACAGTGAGAACATGCAAGCTCAAACCCTGGACCTTCTTTGTGTGACATCATAATGCCTGAAACCATAAGACAACATCCAAGGTCCTGCAAAACATGTGTTGGCAGATCATGATTAATTGCAATAATAATATTTATTTATAGAACACTTTCAAAACTCAGCATGTACACAAGCAGCATAGAATGAAGTAAATAGTGACTGACAGACTGTAGCGCCTCATTCTCTGAAAGCTGCCCAGTGGAGCAGAAACATTTGGTCTCAACATGCAACTGTTGCTATGTCAGAAGAAATATTTATGCACCCCACATTTAGTTAGCTGACAGCTAATGAAAACTATGTACAAGCTACCAAGGCCCTTGTCAATATGTTAAGTTTATGCCACATCCTTCTATAGGCTTCATACTGTTGAAATGATTTTGCATAATTTATAGAAACACAGCAGCCTGAAACTGGCATATATATATTTGTTTCATCAGTGTCAACGTACTTGTTGCAGATGTAGTTATGAGTTTCGCCCTTCTTCTTTCATCCTCACATCTTTTTTTTCTTTTGACTATATTCAAGTTTCTGTCTGTCCATTTAAATGCTCAGTTTTTCAGTTAGAAGTATGTAAAAAAAACTCCAGTTATCCTGTTGTGGTTAATCCCACTTTACTACAGCTTTTAAGCAATTTTAAGTTGTTTTACCAGTAGATGGAATTGGCAAGGAGACACCTTCATGCAAACCAAAGTCAGTGGAGAACCATAAATTGTTTCCTCCTTCCTTTTCCCTCTGGTCCTTTAAGCAAATATGACAAATAAAGCCAAACACAGTTTAAAGTAACATAACAAGAAATAAAAGTAAGTCAAAAATCCAGTAAAGTGATGCAAGGTTCTCAGATAGCTTGTAAAGAAAAGGTTTAAAAACACCAGCGACTCTGTTGACCTGACCTATTAACACGGGTTATTTCCCAGCTTCCCAGCTGTGACCGGAGAAGCTGTGTTACCTCAAGCTTTTAGCTTCACCTCAAGAGTAGATAACATATAAATATCAGGCTTTGTACAGACTTGTATAAGATTAAGATGTGTATATAACGTTAAGAGAGAAACTCTTCACAGTCTGAAACTGCTTTTTAGTTTAGGCAGGGGAAGAAGAGTGAAGATGACCGATGTCTAAAATAGTCTTTGAAAGATAATAACGATTACATTTTCAAAATAGTTTTAAGACGATACAAACAGTAACTTTGTGGTGTATACACCAACATTTTTTTTCTTCTAACATTCTCAGTGTTTTCAAATGGGGAACCATAACTGGCTGACTTCTACATCTGTCATCATTCAAGCGTTTTTCTGATCATGAGAACCAAACTGTGTAACTTGAGCTTTGCATTTCTACTCATGGTACCTGTCCCAAACAATAAGCACAACTGCAAACAAGATTAGCCTGTGCGATTATCCTTCTCCTTCTTCCTTTGCTCTATTTTTCATCACTTTTTTTCTTACCTCCTCTTCTTTTTCTTATCCTACAGCTTCTTGTTCATGTTTTCCCTTCTTTGTTTTCATGTAGAAGTACTCCTGATACGCTCCATAGTGTCAGGTTCTGCTGCTGCTGACAGACCATCATTTAGCAATTAAGCACCCTGTGTAGTGGACAGATTGCAGCTTATTTAGTTTTTCAGGTCATTAGGAATAAACCTAACACACATAATGAGATGAAATTCAGATGGTTTGTTTGCAGTGCTGCAGCTTTGCAGCACTTTTCTTTCCCTGAAGTCATGCTGCTGATTCCTGGCCACAATGCAGGAACATGAAGCCACACATGCAGAAACACACTGCTGTCTTAGATTCGTGGTAACGGGAATATTCAGAGTGTGTGATATCGAGCTGTTAGGGGCATTAGCGTGTCGAGGAACATGTGTGAAGGGAATAATCTGCTTCCTCCCATTTCCTCAGTTCGTCCATTTTCTCCTTTTGAAGGTTTTTCACACACTGGTCCTGCAGAGAAGAGGTTGCCATCGTGGCACAGCGCTGAGGATCTGGTTTCAAAATATCTGCCAGGCTATCGAGCTGTTACTATGCAGCATGCTTTCAACATAACATAAAACCATGGTGGTTTTTCTCATTATATACGGTACAGAAGAGAGCGAGGCTTGAGAAGTGACCTTTATGCAACAAGAAAATGCAAGACGAGAAATTTTCCTCTGCGCTTTAACCATCATCAAATGCGATGTTACAGCTAAACAGCCACTGCTTAGATTTAACCATGTCTCCAGAATTGAAATTCATTAATAGAAAGGATTCACTTTGGTTTTATATTTAATGTAGAATGACAAAAAAAAAGTCCTCTCGTCCTCAATTTTGTACTATATAACCCTTGTAGGTGTTGATGTCAGAACACTAGGTAGACAGTTAAGAAGGAGGGAAGTATGTTTGAAATGGAATTTTTATCATAGGAAGTCAATGCATCATACCTGTGAAACAAAACTCCAAGCATTGGATAAATACCGGCATGCAGAAGCCAACTTCAGCATTACTCAAAATGAAGGCAGAATTTCCACAATGTCATGTTATATATGCACTCCAAGTAAAGAAACTCGTAAAACTATTTAGGTCTTGACTTAACCAAACAATACATTCAGCATAAATAGACAACCAGAATCACAGCAGGCGCCTGACTCAACATCTGCTCTACATTACAGTGCTGGCGAGCTCCGTGATTGATAGTAAATGAAACTCGATTTGGGGACTTTTGCTTTAGCTGAGGGATCGTTGCTTCAACACTTAGAACAAATCTCTGACTCTCTTCCACACTCTTTTCCTCCCCAGTCTCTCGCTCCCAGGTGTCTTCTCTGCGGCAGGAGGTGCTGACGGAGAATGCGACCCGGATGTCAGAGCGCTCCCAGCTGCTCCAGCAGACCCTGGGAGAGGAGTCCAAACAAGCTGACCTGCTGGAGAACATCTGGAAACTGGAAAACCTCTTCCAGAACCACAGCAACTGGCTGCAGAGGCTGGAGATCTTCATCAAGGTACAACACAAGATATCTGGATGCCCCATTTTATTGTATCTTAAATGTTTATAGAGGAAAGTGTGATTAATGAAGGTGGCCCAATTTAAACAGGAATACTCAGAAATGGTTCACCCCAGGCATCATTGAGTGTTTTGGTGCTTTGATCGTTAGAGACAAGCTTGTCTCCCGCATTTGACCAAAGAACAGATGCCCAGCCACCCTGTAGTGTTTTTAAGAATACTCTTTAGGGCTCTTCTATTCCACACCTCTGCTGTTAGCAGGAGCTTAACTGACTGGCCTGGGATCTGTAGCTCACTTGATTGGGTTCACTGTAGGCACAACAGTTGGTGGTACTTGACCTTTTTTTTGCTTATGGATCTCCTCTGTCTGATCTATCTAGACAGTGATTTAGCAAAAACATTTCTTTTTTGATGCCTCTGATGTTGACACCAGATGTGTTGCAGAATTCTTTTAAGAATCTCTACTGCAACCCTTTCTCAACCTTCAGCTGCCAGTGGGGTTGCATTGGTACGGCCACTGTTCTGAGGCCATGGCTCAGTCAGGGGCTTCTGCAAACTGGCTAGTTGGTGAAAAGAGAAGTGCCAAAGGGGGAGCATTGAAGGGCAACAAACCAACAATGCTTAATTAATTTAAGTTTAAGGTTGAAAAATAAAGGCTGATGATAGAAATACTACCATTAGTCAGAGTCCTTTTCCTTGCAGGGCTTGGAGGTGGAGCTGAGGAGCATGCAGGCTCACTCTCTACAGTCAGAAGGCTACCTGGTGCAGTTGGATGACAGGTTGTCCTCGCTAAGCAGCTCCGCGGGTCAGAACCTGACGAGCTTGAGTTCGGAGGTGGCCCGAGCATCCACGTGGCTTCGTGATCATGATGTCCTACTGAGGTACACGTTTAATACAGTTTTTGTAGTCTACTGCATTTAATAACATTCAAATGGACTTCTGTGGGATTCTGATTTACTTTAGGGAAACCTCGAGTCATGTGAGTGAACTGAGGGAAAAATTAGACGAGGTCAACTGGACAGTGGGAGCTGTCAACCACACCTTCAGCAACGATGTCAGTATTCACCATTTGAAGATACGTGACTTACAGGTTAGATGTTCATAATAGCTTGCACAAAAGTTACCTCTACATCAGATCTACTTTTCATAAACTGAGTCATAAACGTCCCACATTCAGATCCAGATCAGCAACATAACAGAGGACACCAGCAGTTTATGGGTGACCCATGTCCACACGGAGGCCCAGTTGAGGAATGAGATGGAGATCCTGAACACAATCACAGAGGACCTCCGTTTGAAGGACTGGGAGCACTCCACGGCTCTGAAGAACCTCACAATATTAGAAGGTGAGCAAAAAGATGTTGTTTGTTCTCATCAGCAAAATATGAATAGGAATGAAGAAGAACAGTTGGAGTATAGCATTAATAGAGAATAGAGAAAACATTAATACTTTATTAAAAACTTGAAAGAAGACCTCTAAACTGACACGCAACACTCAAACAGGTCATTTGGTTTAAATTCTTTGGAAATATGTGCTGATAGATTCAGTTAGTAAGTAACTAAGTAAGTAAAATGCATTTTATAGTACCTTTCACAGATAAAAATCACAAAGTGCTGAAATTAAAATATGACACATCATAATAATGTAAAAACATAGAACATAAAAGCATTAGCGAGAATGGCTTGGTACACTTACTGAATTTGCTGAACTTGCTAAACATCTTCCCAAAGCTCTTCTGTAGAGTTATTCTGCTACATTGTCTTCTGTGATCACGTAATACCCCATGACTTCATTATATTGAGACTGTGGCTCTACAGAAGCTGCACCATCTGTTGCAAAACTCCTTGTTCTTCATGTAACTGCGGCTTGCTTTTCATTATTATCATTATGGCTGTATAGGTGAACAGTCAGATCCCTCTGAGAACCTAGAGCTTTTGCATTGTACTGTACAGCCAGTGTGACCTTTGCAAAATAAAATGTACCATATATATCAAGAGAATACATTAAAAACATGCAAGAACATGAGAACTTTACATCATAGTATAATTAATCCCTTTGGGTGGACCTTAATGCCCCAAAAGATCTTTAACAACAGCACATCTGAGCCAGTGGATGCTTGTAGTGTGATTAAGCACAAGTGACCCTAGCATGCAAACATGATTTTACATTGTGGGAATATTGCCGAGGGCTTTTAAGCAGCTCTGAATGTTCTTCCTCCAATTTGTGCAGAACTGATTAGTCCCGACGTGGTATGACTCTCGCTGCCAGTGCACCAAATGACTTCTCTGGCTTGTTAAAATCAAAATAGGTATGCCATGATGTAATGCTGGCAGGGGACACAGCCCAAGCTGATTGATGACAAATGAAACTGAATGAGACCCATGATCTCGTGTCTGCTTCACATGTGGGTGGGATGCCATTTCTCCTGAGCCTGGAAACAATTGTGGGTTAAATTTAGACTCTACATACAGAATGAAAACTCAATCACTCTGCTCTGTCATTGGTTTTAGCTCTTTAGCCCCATTTGTTTGTTGTTAGCTCTCAGTCACCTCGGCCAAAAAAGGTTTTACATCTCTATCCATGTTTACCCTCCTTTTTGCTCTCATCTCTTTCCTCTTCTCTTCTTATTCAGTTCATTTGTCTTTAATTTCTCTGACTTGCTGTGATCTTCGTGCCACACATGGTACTTGTTGCATTAATAACAGAAACATGAGAAGTTGTTTAAAATATCGCTCCAAGACTTTTTTTGATGACTGATGCAAAAACTGTATAACTTACGGTAACATCTGCCTGCTAAGGGTAAATACACTAGATGATTTTAATTATGGCTTCCATATGTTAGTTCAGCCAGACAAGTCACATCTGAAATGAGTCTTTCGTTACAGCAGAAGACTACGGCTAGAGTTCGGTGTCCAGGCACCAGAGCTCATCACTCCAATACGATATACAAATTGAGGAGTGACAAGTAAACATCCCATCAAAGCCTACAAATGGATGGTTTGGTTCATCAATCAGGGTCAAAACAGCATGGTCAAAATAGCTTGCCAAACTGGGAGGTTGTGTTTGGTAAATGACGGGAGGCATGTTATTGTGTCTGATGCAATGCAGCTCGAGTTGCTTAGTGAACTGTTTTGCAATCTTCCATCCATCCATCCATACATACATACATTCATGCATACATACATACATAAATACATACATGCATAAATACATATATGCATACATGCATAAATACATTTTCTTAACCGCTTGTCCAGTTGAGGGCCATGGGGGTCCCATGAGTATCCCATGTACAGTGAATCATGGGATACACTAGACAGGTCATCTGCTACTGAATACAGGTAACCATTCACAACCACATTTCATATGATGTAATGTCCTACAACCCTAACCCAATCTTTGCTGCAGGGGTCTTGCTTCACAACATGTTCTCACTCCCAAAAACTAATATTTTATGCTAGGTGACAATTCGTCAACATATTGCGCTTCCAGGCACCTAACACGTCCCTAAATGATGAGATCGGAAAAACGAGGAAACATGAAAAACGTTTGGAATCAATCTACACGTGTTCGTTCATTTTACTTAAATCCTTTGGAAAACACTGTTTAACGTCATTATAGTGATGGTTAAGGCTAGGGATAAGGTTATGGTTAGCATTAGGGACAAGGTTGGGGTTAGGGCTAGAATACATGGCTGGAACGTGTATTACCTCAGGACCGTGATTGTACTGGATTTCACCCATAACTCGGCACGTAGCATAAGAACGCGGAAGGTCACCTTTCGCGTTCCTCAGGAACGCCGCAGGACTTGACCAATCGTCGGGATGTTACGCCTTGGGGGTGAGAACGGGCTGTGCTTCAGGGTATGGGTTGCCAGCCAAAGAGAAAGCTCAGGCCCCTCATTCCAAAGGTATCCCAATGGTAGAAATGTGGATTTTAATGTGATAATGGCAAAATTATTCAAACTAAATTCATGTCTTTACAGATAACTGCAAAATTCTGCTGTAAGAATGTCTGACCTAATGTAGGGAAGGTCTAGCTGTAGCCACACAGTCTCTAAGGCTGATTTGATAACCAACAAACCCCAGCAAACGTCACTACAATGAAGCGAATTCTACAGTTTGAATAATATAAGTTAAGAATTTTTGTTAGGCTGTCAGTGTGTGGTAAATCTACAGCTCATTCTTATTCAATAATCTGATCTAATGTGATCTTTAAGATTGATCTGAGCTAACCCAAGATTTGCCACACGATACAAAAGGAACTAAAGACGAAGATGCTTTTTTTGTTAAACGGTATTTTCAAGTTCAATAATGAACTTTCAGTATTTACTTCGTGGATTCAAGTACGAAGGATATGGAAATGTGGAATCTATATTCTCGTGTTAATTCTCTTTTGATTTCAATCTTACGAAACAACAGAACATTTGTAACATTTCAAAACATTGACCAGTGGAGCTTCTGATTATTGTTCCTTCAAACTAGGTGTAATGTCTGGAGTTCAGTGAAGGTGAACCTGATGGAAGAGACATTTATGGGAAATATGATCAAAATTTCTGGTTTTATTTTTGCCATCTTAATTGATTTTGTAAGAAAAAGAGGTCAGTGGAACATCAGTACACACACATTTTCCAGCCATTAAATCCAACAGTTAGGTCAGAGATTTTTTTCTTTTGTTTTTGCCAAATAAAGTAGCAAAACTCAGGCTGGGAAGTTTTTTTTTTCTTCTTCTCATATTCATTCGTTACGTTTAAAAAAATATTGAATCCTTCAGTTTGCATCATGTAACTTTTTCATTAGTAAAGTGTGTGTAATTGTGTTGAGTGCATAATTCTTTCATACTCCACAATCAGCTTAAAAAAAAACTATTTTCTGTGAACGCGTTTCAGTATTTAAACCTGATCTGATAAGAATAATTGTAAAAAATGTCACTGGGGCTTATCACCACATGACTTTCAATCAAACAACATACTGACATTTAAATGAGTTACATTTCTCTCACAGATAATTCATTTATGGTTATACAAATACACCTTGTTTGATCAGAGCTATCTGTGTTTAATTACAGTTTTAGGATTTAAAAAAGAAAAACTAAAATTTCTTAAAGTTCACATTAAAACCTGTCTGACTTTTTTTTCACTCTTGTGTGTTAAATATCTTTTCATAATCTGTATGAGCTCATAGGTCTGTGGAGTCTCCACCTTAAGAGATCTAAACAACAAAAATGTAAACATATGTCTCAGGATTATAAAGAAAATATTCTAAGATTGGTGCAATGACATAACTTTATAACAGCCTGTCTGTGCCCTTCAACAGCGGCACTTTCCTCTCTTTTTTGTTTTTTCACGTTTTCTTTCCATGTTTTTGTTCCTAATCCCTCCTTTCTTGCTGTGTCATTACAACTTTTCTCCACTCTCGGTTTCTGTGTATGTTACCATGTATTCCAGCCGTGCCAGTGTTTAATTGGCATGAAGCAAGCGTTGTCTACTCGGGTTTCATAACTATCTTTCACTGTGACAGCAGTGTGCATGTATCTTTGTGTGTTTTCACATGTTACCTATTTGACTTCACTCTGTTAATGTGTGTGTGTATCGTTGCTGCTATTCATGAGCAGCCCCACATTTCATTGCTTAAGGACACCACCAAATGAGAGGTCATTTGTAAAAGCCATAATAATGTGACTCAGTTTTCTGAGGTGCTGGAACTCTAGGCCACATAGCGTCTGTAGTTTTTTAAAAATTATTATTAATATTTACTTACATTTAGCTAACAATAGATCACCAAAAGACTGTTCTTGTCATAAAACGCTTTGTGGCAGGCAGGAGATGAGGACTCAAAATGCAGGACTCACAGACTCGAGGGTGAACTCAAAACCACAGCTTTATTTGCTGGTCACAGAAAAACAAGCATACAAAGTAAACTAAACTGGGGAATAACACACTAAACTCACAGGGAGATCCACACAGCATGAGGAACGACACGACACTGACTCAGAGAAACACAGGGAAGTACACACACTTGGAAGTAACGAGGGGAATGAGACACAGAAGGAGAGCACAGCTGGGGGAAATCAGAACTGACGAGACAAGGAAGCGTAAACTGAACACATTCACATAAGACACTGACCTTCAAAGTAAAACAGGAAGTAAGACACAGAGACGCGAACTTGACACGGTGGAGACAGCAACTAAGAAACACAGAGATGTAAACCATAAGACAGAGGGCTCTAAGAACCGAAAGCCACAGAAGGAAACTCAAACATGCAGATACAGACTTACACAGAACAGAGGGGACCCAGAGAAACATGAAGGACAAGGGATCAAAACTAGAAACCATAGAATAACTCACACAAGTGCAATAATACAAAAAATCACAAAGAATTAACACGCTGGGTCAGGAGACCCAGTACCCTGACAGTTCTCCTCAGCATGCCAGTAAATGTTGTCCAGCATTGGATAAACATACTCAGGATCTGAATGGTTAGTTGTTGTTGGGGGCCTTTTTGTTTGGGTTTTTTTAATCTATATAAATACATAAGCTTTGTGGCAAGGTGCCATAATAGCAGTCCAACAAAAAATGTCAGCCAAATCTGTTTGTTTTTTCCTGTGTTTTGGATTAAGATCTTGTTTCCTTTTCAAATTTTTTCACTCTCACTTTGTCCTTCAAGGCCAGTGTACTAAACATATGTTCCAGATAAAGTAGGAATGATACAAAAATTTATGAAGCTCCATATTCTTGATGAAAAGTGTGATGAAAGAAATTCCCAGATCAAATTCCTTGTTTACTTCAATTAATGTTCAACATAAAGCAAGCATGGGAACAAATAGAGAAGGCTCATTATTCATACTTGTATTAAATTCAGATATATTTTGTACTATATCAGTGTAGTATCACTGTGCAATAGTCTAGACACTGTGTAGAAACACTTTGGCTCTTAAGCCTCCATCATGACTCACTTCTTATAAAATAATCCCATCCACTTACATCCATACAGCCACTTTCTGCAAACAGATCTGTCTGTTCTTTGCTACAACATCCTGTAAGGCAAGGCAAGTTTATTTATATAGCACAATTCAACAACAAGGTGATTCAAAGTGCTTTACAGAGACATTAAAAAACAAAAACAAATAAAAAGCATGATTTAAAATTGATTACAAAAAACAGTAGGTAAAATCAGAACAGTAGATAAAATCAGTAGTTAAAATGTAAGTTTTGAAATTTAAGCTTAAAAGTGTGGATTTGGTGCTTTATTCAAATGCAGCTGAGAATAGGTGAGTCTTCAACCTGGATTTAAATAAACTGAGTGTTTCAGCTGATCTGAGGCTTTCTGGGAGTTTGTTCCAGATATATGGAGCATAAAAGCTGAATGCAGCTTCTCCGTGTCTGGTTCTAACTCTGGGAACTGATAAAAAAAAAATGGATCTAGATGACCTGAGGGATCTGGAAGGTTCATACTGGGTCAGGAGGTCACTGATGTATTTTGGTCCTAAACCATTCAGAGCTTTATATGCCAGCATCAGAACTTTAAAGTCTATCCTCTGACGGACAGGCAGCCAGTGTAAAGACCTCAGAGCTGGACTGATGTGGTCCACTTTTTTGGTCTTAGTGAGGACTCGAGCAGCAGAGTTCTGAATGAGCTGTAGTTGTCTGACTGACTTTTTAGGTAGACCTGTAAAGATGCTGTTACAGTAATCAAGCCTACTAAAGATGAATGCATGGACTAGTTTTTCCAGGTCCTGTTGAGACATCAGATCTTTTATCCTTGAAATATTCTTGAGGTGATAGTAAGCTGATTTTGTTATTGTCTTAATGTGTTTATCTAAGTTTAGGTCTGCATCCATCACTACACCCAAATTTCTCGCCTGGTTCGTGGTTTTTAGATGTATAGATTGAAGTTCTCTGGTGACCTGTAATCGTTTTTCTTTGGCGCCAAAGACTATTACCTCAGTTTTGTTTTTGTTTAGCTGGAGAAAATTGTGGCACAACCAGTCATTAATTTCCTCAATGCATTTACCAAGAGCCTGCACAGGGCCTTGGTCTCCTGGTGACATTGTGATATATATTTGTGATTCATCTGCATAGCTGTGGTAGTTTATTTTGTTGTTCTTTATAATCTGTGCCAGTGGGAGCATGTAAATGTTAAACAGAAGGGGTCCCAAGATGGAACCTTGGGGAACTCCACATGTGATGCTTGTCTGCTCAGATGTGAAGTTACCTATTGATACAAAGTATTTCCTGTTTTCTAAGTATGTTTTGAACCAGTTTAGTACAGTTCCTGAAAGACCTGCCCAGTTCTCCAGTCGTTTGAGTAATATGTTGTGGTCAACAGTATCAAATGCTGCACTGAGATCCAGTAAAACTAAGACTGACATTTTTCCACTATCTGTATTCAGACATATGTCATTAAACACTTTGGTCAGAGCGGTTTCAGTGCTGTGGTTCTGTCTAAAACCTGACTGGAAGGCATCGTAGCAATTATTCTGTTTTAAGAAGTAACTGAGCTGTTGAGAAACTGCTTTTTCAATGATCTTACTTAAAAATGGGAGATTTGAGATCGGCCTGTAGTTGTTCATTTGTGTCTTGTCAAGCTTGTCCTTTTTCAGTATAGGTTTAATTACAGCAGTTTTTAGTGATTCTGGAAACACGCCTGATATTAAAGAAAAGTTGACGATCTGTAACAGGTCTGACTCTAAAGTCTTTGAGACCTTTTTGAAAAAACTTGTTGGCAGGACATCTAAACAGCAGGAGGAGGAGTTCAGTTGACCTAAGATGTCATCCAGGTCTTTGCTGTTAATAGGGTGAAACTGTTTGGTGGTGTTTGAACAGTTTTTCGGTGGACACAGTACATATCCTGGATCTGCTGTTGATGTACCAGTTGCTTGTCTAATCTTTTGGATTTTGTCTGTGAAGATTTGGCAAAGTCATTGCAGGCCATGGTCGAATGAAGTTCAGCTGCCACTGACACAGGAGGGTTTGTTAGCCTGTCAACTGTAGAAAATAAGACCCGAGCATTATGACTGTTTTTGGTGATGATGTCAGAGAAGTAGGACCTCCTTGCACTCCTCAGTTGTAAATTATAATTGTGAAGTTTCTCTTTATAGATGTCATAATGAACCTGGAGGTTTGTTTTTCTCCATCTGCGCTCAGCTTTCCTACACTCTCTTTTTTCATTTTTCACTAGTGTGGAGTTTCTCCATGGAGACTTCTTCCTTCCAGAGATAACCTTCACCTTAATGGGAGCAATAGTGTCCATTACATTTAACATTTTAGCACTGAAGCTATTGACGAGCTCATTGACTGAACCTCTGGACAGGCCAGGTGTTAATGGGAAGACCTGGTTAAAGATCTCACTACTGTTTTCAATTATACACCGTTTTGTGATCACTGCTGTTGATATATTTGTGTGGGCTGAGATTTTACTTTCAAAGAAAACACAGTAATGATCACACAGGCCCACATCAGACACAGTAACCTTTGAAATGCTCAGGCCTTTGGAGATCAGTAGGTCAAGAGTGTGTCCTCTATTATGTGTGGCCTCTGTTACATGCTGAGTCAGCCCAAAGTTGCCCAGAGTGTTACTCAGGTCTTTAGTCCCTTTGTCCTGAGGGTTGTCCACATGGATGTTAAAATCCCCAACAATAATTACACAGTCGAAATCAACACAGATCACAGACAGCAGTTCACTGAGGTCATTAAAAAAGTCTGTGCAGTATTTGGGAGGCCTGTAAACATTAAGAAACACAGCTTTGGATGGGGCCTTCAGCTGTAAAGCCACATATTCAAAAGACTGAAAACTTCCAGGAGATAGCTGCTTACATTGAAATGATTCATTAAATAGGACAGCAACCCCTCCTCCTCTCCTGCTCGCCCTGGCCTCACTGATAAAACTGTAGTTAGGAGGGGTCGTCTCGATGAGAACAGCTCCACTGTTACTTTGGTCCAACCAAGTTTCAGTTAAAAACATAAACTCAAGGCTGTGCTCAGTGATTAAATCATTAATTAAAAATGTTTTCCCAGCTAAAGATCTAACGTTTAATAAAGCCAACTTAAGTGTTTTAGGGCATTACTTGTCCCCTCGTGTTTGGGAGCAGTCTATGGCACACAAGGTATGTTTACTATATTTAAAGATTTTTTAGAGTGCAGCTCTCTGTGTTTTGACCAGGCCACATGTCTCCTTCTGTCACCTAAAAGTACAGAAATTTTAAAACCTTCTAGTAAACAGGGTCCCAGCTTCTCCTGGGAAAAGTCACCACTGCCATAATCCTCGCAGCCCGGACCCTCCACACATCACACATCAG
Organism: Rhamphochromis sp. 'chilingali'; assembly: GCF_963969265.1. Lineage (NCBI taxonomy): Eukaryota > Metazoa > Chordata > Actinopteri > Cichliformes > Cichlidae > Rhamphochromis > Rhamphochromis sp. 'chilingali'. The sequence continues at coordinate 19,076,783 of NC_137932.1, read as the reverse complement.
ACTGCGGAGACAGGGCATGAAGGTGGTAAGGAGGAACTAAGGGGGGCGAGGCTCTGCAATGTAACTTCGATTGCTCTGTTGAGGGCGGGGCTCGATGGCGAACCTTTGGCTGCTCCGGTGGGGGGTTTATGGGGGACAAAAAGGGATTGGGCCGGGGGGTAGATCTGAGCCTAGCATTGACCCGCTCCATCATCTCCTCAGTGAATTTCAGGTGTGGGGAGGAGGGAGAAAGGGAGGGGGAGGAGGGTGATGGCCTGTCAGGGGTTTGGGGGACTGGGGAAGGTCGTGGTCCCTGGTCCTGGTCGTTGGTGTTGTTGAGAGAGTTGGAGGCAAATAGGGACCCCTCTTCTTGCCTCTGATGTCTCTCCTTTCTGAAGCTCTTCTGGGGTGGGGGCAGATGAGGATCCTCCTCAAGGTTTCTGCTGGGCTTTGTCTGTTCTTGGAGTACTGTTTGTTCCTCTTTATGAGATAACTCCTCGTTTATCTCAGCCTTGGCACCAAGCACAGATGGATGACGTATGGAATAAAACAAGTTGGAGGTGAACAGTTTCACCCCTGACTTGTTAAAATTAAATCCATTTGCTTTAAACAGATGCCTGTGTTCCCAAAAATATTAAAATTCTTGATAAAATGCACTGAGTGGTCAGTACATGCTGATATAAGCCATTTATTCAGTGCAAACAACCTGCTGAATCTCTCGTCCCCTCCTGAATCTCTCGTCCCCTCCTCTGATGGGCGGTACAGGTCCACTGATGAATACAGCTGCATTCAGAGAGTTTACAGTATTTAATAATCCAGTAAAGTCCCGTTTCAGAACCTCCGACTGTTGTTTGGACACATTGTTTGACCCTGTATGCAGAACAAGGTTTGTCACAGTTGGATATTCATCTGCAATTTGAAGAATTCTCTCCTTCAGGTTCTTGACCGTATCCTTAGGAAAGCAGAGGACTTGTGAGACAGAGTGTTCTTACCGCACATCCTTTACATCCTTTACGGCAGAGTCACCCACAATCAGAGTTTCAGGCCTAGCCTTTAGCTTTCCCTGTGGCCTTTCACTTTTCAACAGATTTTCAGACCTTACTTCGCTACTTTTAGATGGATGGTTGTCCGATATAGATCCAGGGTCCTTTGATAGTGGAGCAAATCTGTTCTGCAGTTTGACATTCAGTTGTTTTGGAGGTTTGTTGTTAACCTTCCTATTCACGGTTGTCCAGTCCTGTTTCCTCTCGTATACAGGGGTAGAAGAAGGAAGTGAAAGCCAGTCAGTTTCAGAGATTTCAGCTCGCTGTGCCCTGCCTGTGATACGTCCTCCCCCTTCCAGGAGACATGATTTATGTCTTGGTTTTGCACCAAGACAGTCCAAGGGGGGATCATCGCTTGAGGATTTATTATAATGCACAGAGTCTACTTTCTTGGTCATGTTATCTGTGCTCCTTAGCTGTGTACTAGCTTGCTCATCACCATTGTTTTGAATCAAAGGCAAGGTTGTTTCATTTCCACACAGTCCATTTACCACCACGTTTACTTCTAAGCGATGACTTTTTGTCTCCAGTACTGCAATCTTCTGCAGGAGGCTGTGGTAGTCATCTGTGGAGAGGGAAGGCATCTTGTTGCTAGTTAGCCTAGCGGTTAGCACCTTTCCAGGCTATTGAGGCTGTTCGGTGCCCAGACGCTGTAATCAGGCTTCAGCTGTGTGTAGGCCACAGACACACGTTAAGAACTGTTAAGAACACTTTAGTCCTAATGATCTATAAGTGTCCAGTGTCCAGAAGCTATCGCAGGTAAGCTCATACGGAAGAAAGATAAAAAAAATAAAAGGAAAAAAATTAAAATAAATATCAATAAAAGAAGGAAAGCAAATCAATAAAAGAAGCAAAGCATTCTCAACTAACATCAACACAGGTGATGCCTTGTGTCATTTGTTATTGTGGTAAATTAGATGATCTTTTTTCTGGACTGCACATGTGTAGACAAAACAAAACGAGCTGTTGGGCCACACTTCAGATTTGTAACAAGACTGGATATTGGACGGAGGCGCCTGAACTCTTCACTGGAATTACATTCTTGGACCGAGCTGTCAGATGTTTTCAGGCTGATCCAGGAGGGGCCACTGGGCTTGTTATTGTTGAAACCCTGTCAGCTGACTAGTGTCTTCGAGAGCCAGAAGATTATTAATGTGAAACTCTGCTTAAACAAACTTTTACAGACCACCAGAGTAAAATGTCTTCTCAAAAGATTAGGCTTAAAAGCCAAAAGCCTTTTGGCTGGTGTCAGTGCATTTTTGTTACTATGAGTGGATGTGATGGGGATTCAGACATGAGCAGCATGTCCTGCTCAGATGTACTTCCTTTCAAATGTATTGATTTATTGCTTACTAGCCGCAAATCTTTCTATCCCTATAAGGTCTGGGCCATCATATGTAATAAACCTAAACTTAACCCAACCTAGAAAGGCAAAACTGTCTCAGTCATGTGAAAAACAAAGTTTTCACAAGACTATACAGTGAAATAATCGTTTATAACATCTTTTTAAGATTGCTTTAGTTCATTGCCATTGCAGCATCAGTTTATGCAAAGCTCTCTGAAGGTCCTGCTATCCCTATTTTCAGAGTGGAGATCTGGACTGTGGGCCATTGCAACAACTTGATCCTTTTCCTCTTTCAGTCATTTTGTTGGCGATCATTGTCCTGTTGCTGGTGTCGGACAGTTGGACTCACATTTTACTCTGGAATTCTTTGGCATGTAGAGGAGTTCAAGATTGACTCAATGACTGTATCCAGGTCCTGGTCATGTGGTTGCACAACAAGCCCAAATCTTCCCCTCTCCATCACCATGCTGACATGAACTATGTGCTTATAGGCTGTGTGCTAGGCATAGTGGATCTTCACTTTGAGTTTGTTCTGGTAACACTTCCAAATCCGCCTTAATTTTACTTAATTTTACTGTCATGAACTTTAACATTTAACATGGTAACTGTGGCTTATAGTGTCTGAGACGTAGCTTCTGAGGTTTTAGCAGTTTCTCTGAACATTGCAAAGTCAGCATGCTGCTTCTTACCTTCAGTAACTCCAATGGAAGCAATAAGGTTGTAGTTTGTTTTTTTGGGTTTTTTTTTTTAAAAGGACTGTACTCTGGTTGCCTAAAGCTGAAGTAAGCGTTGGGTTGTCAGTATTTTGAAAAAAAAAAATACATGTGTGTGTGGGTCCAAAGAAAAATTGTGGGATTAAAGAAAATTGCTAAGGAATTACTGACTGAGTGAACAGGGTATTATTTATGGCAAATCCAGCTCAGGACGTGTGCACAAAGGCTTTAATGGAAACCTTTTCTGACACATCACTTTCTAAAATATTTATGTACACTTGGTAGATTCAGTCCTTTGCCTAATTTAACAACTACTGCATTTAAATATAGTTTTTGTTACAGATCAGTTAGCCAATTTTTCATCATTCCAATTCATCATTTGGTCATCTGCCTGTCATGACTTTAAAATGCCTGATGTATTTTTATCAACTGTAATCAAGCCAATTTAATTTATGTCAGTTTTACAACTAATTTAATGGTGTCAAACTCATTTTGGTTCAGAGGCTGCACACAGTCCAGTTCAATCTAAAGTGCACCCGTCCAATTAAACTATTCCCTAATAACCTATTAAGAGGTTTAAGTACTTTTTAAAAACATTTACATTTCACATTCAGAAGGAAATTCAGACTCTCTTGAGATGGAAGTTCAAAATACATGTCCTTCTTGGCAATTTTCACAATTAAAAAGCCATAAAGTCGACTCTTTTGGCCACGTTTGACTTTGCTGCTTTTGGCACAGCTGATAATGATATTCTAATTAAGAGACTTAAGCTCTTAATATATTCGAGTATATCAAGAGCTTTTCAGTTGTTTCTTCTAATTTTGTTTCCACTCTTGTAACTTTACTTTGTAGTGTGCCCCAAGGTACGGTTCTGAGGTCTGTCTTGTTTGCTTTGTATATGCGTCCACTTGGACACATCCTGAATACCTCTGAAGGCATCTCATTGTTACACAGATAATAGTTGTACATTTAATTTAAACCCCAAAATGTAGCCAAATTTTCTGTCCTCAGGACTGCATCCATGTTATAAAGAACAGGATGGAAGCCAAACATCTGTCTTTAAATACTAACATAAGAACGAAGGTTCTTATCTGTGCCCCTGACAACTTCATTTCCACACTTATTGAGAATTTTGGACGCATTTCATGTTCAGTTCTCCTGACTGTGAGAAATTTGGGTGTTACTTTTGATCAGGCATTGAGTTTTGATAAGAATGTTGGCTGTATTATATAAATGTGTTTTTATCATCTGCAGAACATTGGCAGTATTAAGTATATTCTGATTACACATACTTTTATTTCATCATGCCCTTATTATTGTGATTCATTATTCCTATGCCTGCAAAAATCATCCCTGGATCACTTACAAATAGTACAGAATGCTGCTGCAAGTCTTCTCATCAGGTGCACCAAAAGCTTCCATGTGACACTGATTCTGACCTCTTTATGTTAAAGTTTAGGATTCAGTTTAAGATTTCGAGGATCACATTCAGATCTGTCCCTATATTAGTGATCTACTACATCTATAAGTAACTACTAGGTTATTCAGTGCTTGTTGCTTGTACAAAGGTCCAGGTTAAGGACAAAAAACAGAATGCAGGTTTGTGATTGTGACTCCCAGGTTGTGGAACTCTCTCTCATTGGACCTAAACTTCTTTTTAAAGGTATCGACGGTGTCCACAGATCGTAAGAGTAACTTGTGAAGGCTTGCTTTTATTTAGTTTTATCCATTTATACTGTTTTAATTGTTGTATTTTATTTTATATAGCAATTTGTCATAATTGGGAGACAAAAATACAAAATCCTCAACCCACTAGTTGAGGATTTTTTGACCGTGTTTTTGCAGCTTATACCTATTCTTTAAATCAGAAATCTGCAAATTAGAGTCATGAAGGATCAGAACCACAGGACACTAACAGGTCCTCAGATTTCTCAGCTTTCCCACAAGCCAAGTTCTGGTCCACATTGTTTAACATGTGGTTTTCATTGTAGCCATATCTCTCCTCTCGCTCTCCTTCTCTCTTTATTTGACTTTTCTCACTCAGTCTCTGGAGTCGTCCAAGTATAACAAATGCTTGGACCGAAGCCCTAGCCCAGTTGTAAGACCCACTTTGGCCTTCATTTGCCAGATATGTCACTTTTTGTGTGTGATAGGCTCTGTAATAAATATAAATATAGTTTTGTGACATGAATAAAGTTATTATCTGCCTGCATTAAAGGTCTGGTTCCATGTATTAACTTCTCAAGGGATAATCTACATGTTCCTCATCCAACATGCTAGATAATAATAATGAAGGCACCATAAAGCATACTTTTAATGTATAATTAACCCTAATGCACTTTCTATAAATCAAAAAGCTCTTATTTAATCTCCAAGAAAAGATATTTCCTCAGCAGGTCATCAATAAAAAAGTTATTTGTAGCCTTTTTCAGACCTCAAGATAACAGGTGACTTATTTTCATTCAAAGTTCTGTTATATCTTTTAGTAAAGCAACAGAAACATCACATGTAGACACAACATGAAAAGCATTATTTATATTACTTAAATCTATGTTTCTGACTCAACATCATTACAAAACAGTTCTGTTTTAAATGGGATTATCTTTGTTTGCATAATAACATAAACATAAAATCACTAACAAACTGATGATTTGTCTCTTTGTCAACATATTACTTAATTTTACATTTTAAAAAAGAGAGAAAAGCTTTAAAGAAGTATGCCTCCTATTGAAGACAAGTTGTCTTGCAGCATTCAAGTTATTTATTACAATTTTTTTTTTCTTCTTTATACAGGACCTCCAGGGCCTAAGGGAGAGAAAGGGGACACTGGAGAATTGGGCCCCCCTGGGGTTCCTGGTTTGACTGGCTTGAGAGGTGAGTATGACCAGCCATTTATTGAGAAACATTTCATAGTGAAGTTTTCAATTACTGCTCCAATAGAAAATTAGCGGATTAGTTGGCACGGTGGTTAGCACTGTTGCCGCACAGCAAGAAGGTCCTGAGTTCAATTCCACCATCAGGCCGGGGTCTTTCTGTGTAGAGTTTGCATGTTCTCCCCGTGTTTGTGTGGGTTCTCTCCGGGTACTCCGGCTTCCTCCCACCGTCCAAAGACATGCAGCTTGTGGGGATAGGTTAATTGGATAATCCAAATTGCCACTAGGTGTGAATGGTTGTCTGTCCCTATGTGTTAGCCCTGCGACAGACTGGCGGCCTGTCCAGGGTGTACCCCGCCTTTCGCCCTATGACAGCTGGGATAGGCTCCAGCGCCCCCCGCGACCCTGAAAAGGATAAGCGGAAGCGAATGGATGGATGGATGAATAGAAAATTAGTCCGTAAAAGGTGTCACAAATCCCATGACGATTAAATAACTTGATTCCGTAATTCCAGAAAGTTGATTTTGTTTATTTGGATGTAGTGTTTTCAGTGGGAGAAAAGTTTGACTTCTTCAGGAGACTGAAGAAGTCAAACTGAAAAAGTCAATTGAAAACACATCCAGATGAACAGAATCCACTTTTTTGGGATTTCCTTACCTGGATGATTGAGCAGGCATCCAAACAACTTGATTCTAATGTTTTATTACTCTGGCCGTTTGGTGATTTTCCTACATTGTTTTTTATATCCTTTATATCCTTTTGTCTTGACCAGCTTTTCTCCACATAAGAAGTTTCTAACCTGAGTCAGATTGATAAACTCTCTCTAAAAGCACATATTGTATATTCATTTTGAACTGTTTAAGCATTTAAAATAGCAACTCAGAATGTGGTGATTTCAGGATGTTGAAAAACATTTAAACATGCCTGTGAACAAAAGCAGATAAAAAAAAAACTGTTCCCTCATGAAGATATGTTGAAGTTTATTTTTATCTAGTTAAAATAAACTTATCTAGTCCTTATCTGTATTTTATCTAGATTAATCTTCCTTCAAGTAGAAGGTATAGAAATGTAAAAAATAGATGGATTTAATACTTCAAACCTTCATCCTGATCTGCTTAACTTGTGGGAGTTGATGTAGTTTCCCAGCTTTGGAAGACGCGTGCAAATTATCTGAACACAAAAAAGAAAGGAGGGTAAGGAAGGGTCTTGGCGTGAAGGTTCCACAAAAAAAGTTCCATATGATCTATAAAATATTGCTAAACTATATATGTGAATATCTCAAATTTAAGAGATACAAGACTTTTTTGGAATACCAGGATTTATGTTTGAGTGACACGAAAGATGAAAAATTAGACACTTTCTGTTTTTAAGCTCCCTCTGGTTATGTTACATGCAGTTGCATTCATAACACTATGAGTGGAAAGAATTAAAGGTCATATAAAGCTGCTTAAGAAAACAAAGTGCAGACTTTGGGTGGGGATTTATTTTTACACAGGGCCAGTGAGACGTGTCATCTGTCTTAGTCTTGCAGGTAATTCCCCCAAAAATACAGCTTAAACCTTCATGCATTCACAGTGAGCAGCTCCAAAACATGACATGGCTATTTTTCATTGATATGGTGTGATACAAACAATAACATCATGATTCCAGATGTTCTGGGTCCCCCTTTCAGCCTGGTACCTCTTGAATCATCACCCCTCAGGTTGTCTCCTGTCATCATCCATCCACATTCCCTGGCTGAAAATGAACATTTCCAAGAAGCATTATCTTCCTGTTGAAAGGGGACCCCCCCCCCCCCATCTCAGCCCATAGTTCCAGGAAAAAGTGAAAAAAAAAAAAAAGAATTGCTAACGTGAGTGTTTACAAAGGCCTAACATTTGTAAGAATCTAGCAAAGTGAATGGAGCCAAACCCTCTGCAAGACCAAAGCAAAGACAGAAAAATGAAACCCCCAATGTTAACTTCAGTGAAAAAGGGCTTTTTAGAGGGGAGATGGTTTTTAATCAAAACAGTTAGTAGCAGTAAGTCCGTTTGGGTTCAGCTGTTTTTGTTTGACTCAATTAAAGCTATTTTCCTTAAATTCTTAACATTTCTAACAACCAAGAATTCCTGCAGGTCATACCAGACCACACCAAATAAGTCTAAGCAATCATAATACGATGTACAGCATAAAATGGAAAAACATATTAATTCAGATTTAATAGTCCAAAGACACAAAGACAGGATGAGAGCTTAGCGATACAGTCTGCAGGTGGTTTTCACTGAATATGGAAACTGGTCAACTGAGAAAATATACTACGCTACTACTATCCTGCTACATACAATTTTACACAATTTAATCTGTTATAGGAGTATGTGTTTTTGTCTTTTATTTATGTTCACATGCTTCTCAATGTTTGGTTTTGTTGATTAATCTAATATTGTATCAGCCTGTCAGACTATAGAGGAAAATTAGCTTGTGTGGCTAAATCTGACATATGTGCATGATGACACTAAGTGCTTGTTAACATGCATATCCTTTTTTTTTAAAATAAATACAAACATAAAGAAACTTACAAAAGACTATGAAAATCCAACCTGAACAGACCAAAACAGTGTGGGAACATCTTCACCAATTAAAAGAGGACAGTTAACTTAACATGCAGTGTTTTTTACCGAAGCGGGCTCTTTGCATCCCTGAGGTCTAACAAATCTACTGAATACATTTTCTGCCTCCCGCTGTGTGAGTTTTGCTGACACGTTACTTCCTTCCTTCATGCGTTGCACCCACTGACTACTTGGACTACCAATTAGACAAGATGACTGTCAATCAGCCTTTGTTAATGTTAGCAGTAATAAAGCACAAAACAAAAACTACAGTTTAACTGTCATGAATGACAGTTTTGTATTTCAACAGATGGAGTGGTATATGGATTATTCTAGTTCCCAAAAAGAATGGTTTGCAAGTGACATAAACCTATATGTTATTAACAACAGAAAACAAATCAAATGTTTAAGCTAAGAAAATGTGCTGGGTTTTTTTATACCACTTCCTTACATGTTACTGCCATCAAATGGAAAGTGACGTTTTTTTCTTAAAATTTTAGATTTACTCAAGCGAAACATTTAATATGTTATCCGTGTGAAATAAATACTTTCAGTATATCCTAAACCTGCCATTATCTCAAATTAGTTTTAAGAATAAAAATGAATAGCGGGAGTTTTATTCACAAACATTATTATCAAAAACAAAATATGTACAGTAAACTTAAGTCAACTTACAGCTTAAAATTTATTTTGAACAATTTCTGATTCATACTTTATGATTACTACTGTAGCACACACACAATCCTGAAAAACTAGAGATCATCTTGAGAAAATAGACAAACCAGTGGCCTATACATAAAATCATTGCTGTGTAGCACTTCTGGTGGTGAAAACGGGGAATTTTAATCATCTATTTCACCAAACACTCCTGAAACACACATTTTCTCCCTCCATACTATGAAAATAAATATTTTTTATGCATGTGACACAATCTGATGTCAAGTCTTTATGAATCCCATTACACACATTAGCTCTTTACAGGAACTTGGTGTCTTGTAAACTGAAGCTTCCCATAACCTTGAATCTTGGTTCAGTTCTGCTTTTCTTGTTTTGGGCATAGGGGACAAACTGCATTTGACATTGTGTTGAAATGTTAAAACACTTTGAGGACTCCATGTACAACACAACGTGAAATACGTTTACTTGTATGTTGGTGCGTCTCTTATAAATCCAAGTTATATATCTTTTTACTGTGTTTACCAAGAAGAAAGTCAACCACACAAGCTTACAGGTCCAATTCTGAGGCTGTTCTTCCACTAAGAGAATGTTAATTCTGATAAATACTTTCGCTTCTTCAGTCAGATGCAGTACTTTCTAACTGTAAATGTATTAAAAATACGTGAAAAAATATTTTTAAAAATTATTCACAAAGATTACTTAATATGAAGGCAATAGGCAGAGTGTTACAGGCATAGCCCTAAAGAATGTAGCCTCATGGGCAGTGTAGTCCGTGTTGCAGGGAGAATGGACTGCCATACCCGCTATGTGTCTGTGAGCGCGAGGAGGGAGAAAAGGGAGAGTCGAAAAGTACGAGCTGTCATCGAGCCGAAACGGGAGCTGGAAGCATGTAAATATAATAATAACCACTGCAGCCAAGAAGACTGCCTGACGAGCCCAGTTGTAAGTAAGCTATTAAGACTCGACTGTACACCGTGTTCGTGTTTTCCTCCGAAACAATAAGTTCCGTTGGAGCAGCCTTTCAATGCCTCTCTCTGTCTCTCGCTAGCAAAGTTGACCCAGACAACAAAGTAAAGCTAATTTTCGGCTACGAACCGACACAAACCCGACTTATTAGCCAGAGGTCCCTTTACTATGGTTCCGAGCCCCGGACCTGTTTTATATATGCGCAAAATAGTTTTCTATAGGAGATCGCTGCAAAACGTGCAGCCTTAACTAATGTCCACCCTACTGTTACTCATTTATATTAAGATTTAAAAATCTATTTGGTATTGGTATGGCGAATATCATTCAGTAATAGTAATAAATCACACAGCAATAGTACATTCATGTAGTTGTAAAAAGCTTGATAATATATTAAGTAATCCAAAGTATTCAGAATACGTTACTCTCATTGAGTAAAGTAACCTTCCCAACACTGCCTATTCTTCAAATTTTTTTATTTTTTTTTTGCCTATTGTTCAAACTAATGACCTTAGCAATGTTAGTTTATGTTATCTGTTTATTTTATGTTGACTGTTGTTTCCAGTTCTAAAAAGAATAATCAATTCTAATAACCTAGATCTACACATTGTGTTTATATTGTGCTACATGGAGTTCTGTTGCTCCACTTGCACCGAAGCCAAAGGAATGTGTCATCACATCCAGCAGGACGCTTGACATGTGGAGCAGTCCAGTTGGACTCGCCTGCAGAACAAAAAGAACATTTCTGCCCTGGATCCCAATTATGATAGATAGCATTTTCCCAGTGGGTTTTTGAGTTGAACTGAGTTATATGGCCTCATCCATCATCGGTTTATTTTGCTTTTCTGGCTCTAATGCCTAATTATTTTATTCTTATTTCTGAACAGTCACAACAGTGTAATCAGAGCGTGTCAGAACACAGCGACATTTTAAAAAGATTTCTCTCACCTCAGCGGCGTAATCAATAACTCATTACCACACTAATTTTGAGACATTTCACTGTGCTTACTCTAAACAAATGTTCTCATTGTATGCCACAGGGTATGGAGTGGATATGTTTTAGGAGCAAAACAAAAGATGTTTTTCGTGTATTCCAGATGGTGGAACATGAGCAGGACTAATATTAACAGGACTTCCAAAACCTTAATACACTTTAAAGAATAATATAGAGTTTGTTTGCTGTGTTGGAATGACATAGATAGGACTGGGAGACCTGATGACTGGACCCTAACAGAAATTCAGTAATTGTTTATTTACACCATGGATCCACATTACAGCTAATGAAAACCATGATTAGATCAAGTATGTTCCAGTCTGGTTCAGTTAGTGTTGACACTCAGGCGATAAAATCTTCACTCCCCTCTAGAGTTTACAATTCTTTTCATCCTCATCCATTCTTCCACATCTTTTCTTTTTCCACATGAATTGCAGTACAGATCTGCAAGCTGAAGAATCAGTGTGTCATCAAATTTGCCTGTCTGTTGACTCAGTAGCTCCATTCTGGCTGCCAGTAACAGAAGAAAGTGTACAAAATAGTCCATATGAGTGGGGTCTCTGGCCTTTTTAGAATGGCAGTTGCAAAATACAGGCAGGTTTTGTTTTTGTTTTTTTTTCATGATTGTCTGTTTGTGTTTCAGGATTTACCGGAGAAAAAGGCAACCAGGGCCCTCGGGGAATGAAAGGGTCTGGTGGGGTTGATGGCATGCCGGGAGAAAGAGGAGACGTTGGACCTGCCGGGCCTAAAGGTACATTTGTGGTGCGAGTCGTGATACTAATAGTTTGGAGTTTAATACTAATTAACTTGGCCTGGTCTTATGAGCTCACTGATATTTATGCATGCAAATATGAGAAAGCCAAGTACTGGAAAAGCAAGAGCATACAATACAGAGCTGCTAGAAGGTTGCCGTCCCTTCGCAGGTAACGGTGAGGGTCATATACCAGTCAGAAGGTCAATATATTGATATCACTGACTAATTCAATCTACGTATCAAAGTATCGAGTGGCACCTGATGCCCCCGTGTATGTGTTCAAGTACAGCAAAAAGGTGAATGTGTGGAAAAGGTCATTCCAAGCATGACACAGAAAGAAATCTAGGCAAGTATCAACAAATCAGAGAGAGAGATTCAAATCAAACAATTAGATGGTGACATTCAAATCCACCATACCTCATCACTTTTCATTGTTGTGTGTGAAGCAGCACTTACAAAAAGCACAAGTTACCACTTTCTACTTTCTTTGTCACTTACTTTGAAACTGGCTTGGCACTGCTCTCTCAAAACAGCTTTTAAAATCTGAATCATATCAACCGGGTTTAAAAACCCTGAGCATCCTGAAAATCTTCTCTGCAGATCTGTGTTTATTTTTGTTCCTATTTTTTTTTTTTTAAAGCGAGTCAAAAGAAGTAGTTAATGCAAGAACAGCTAAATGGCACTCTTAGTCAAATGTGTACAGATCAACCAGCATAAGGTGTCTGCTTTTAAAAAGACATTGTTTGGAAGAAGATACATTTTCCTTCAATTTTATTGTAAAATTATTCCTATACAGTAAAAATTGTGGGCTTAGCAGGTTATTTCTGCTTCTTGCTCTCTGGTTAATCTGTTCGCTCTTGTGCAGAGAGAAAGAATTTTTTTTCATTACAACAACATAGAGTGTAATCTTTGCTTTAAAACTATGTAGGCAGTTGTGTGTTTGTGGAGCAACAGCAGTAGCCACATTAAAATAAGTTAGTCATACTCTCACACAGCAGCTCATCAGTACGGATGTCCTTTTTCTCCCTGTAGTCTTGTATAAATCACAAATTAATCTTAACAACACTTGCCTACTGAAAGACTCAGTCCTCAGATGACTCCATGATTTGTTGACCTTTATGTCACTGAAAAAGTTCCGTACCAGGATTTATCAGGAACACAACACTTCTTACATCACCAACAGGTGCTACTGTTTGCTTTTTGTCTTTAGCCATGGGAGCTATATTCGCTTATACTCTCCCATTTATTCAAGCAAAACACCTGTCTCTACTTATCTAATAGGTTTTCCATTCAATGAAATGCAAGAAATTATTGGATGTTACCAGAAACCGTGATTATCAACTAAACAGCTGGAAAGCAACAATATTTCTATATTATTAGCTCCAATGGAACAACTGTCAGAAAAAGAGAGGAAAACTTGTTGATGCGTGTGTACGTACTCATTTTCCAGTATGCACTAATCCAGCCAGTTTTTCTTACTGCCCCCATCCATCATGTTGTCATGACACAACCCCTCCAAATCTACCATGGAAATTAAGATCCAAGAAGCATGCACTTAAACAAATTTCAACCACATTCTGACACAGAAACCTGAATAACATATTTAAAGGTACTTTTGAATAGAACCCACACACCTTTATCATTATAATAGGATCATATTTTATATGTGGCAAAATCCATAATGAAGAACTAATACTGTCTGACAACTCAGTATATCACTATATACAGTGTGGGGAATTTACCAGTAGTTTTCCATTCCACTCTGTAAATGTTTTTACATGTTTTCCACAATGTGAGAACAAGGATAAATGCCATCTTTAAGCTTGGATAGTGTCCATTATGTTGTTATTTCTTATTTTCTGTCTTTATACTCTCTCATCATCTCTCTAAATCTACATAAACCCCATCGGGGGCTAGACAGCGCCAATGATAACAAACACACACTGAGATAAACACAGCTCTGAATTAATCATAGCCGTGACTAATATGATAAGGCACTGCAGTCTAAGAGTTTCTTGTGTGGACATGTCACTGTGTATGTATGCGTGTAATGTGTCTTTAGCCGACAGCTGTTGCCAATCAGATCGGGGTTTGGCTGAATTGTCCAGTGTTAAGTCCCACAGTCCAAATGTTGGCCGGTAGCTCTTGAAATCTTGGACCTGTTGTCTCCTGCACTTAGCTGTTATACAGGTCTATACAGGCCAGAACATCCAGACTGGCCAACAGCCTGTATCCACAGGCTGTGAGGCTCCTGAACTCTCTGCCCCCCTCTCACGGACAATAACCATATCCAACTTCTTAATAGCAATGAACTGGTCTGCATTGGTGCATCATATCTTTATTCTCTTCCCCCTCCTGCCCCCCCCCCCCCCCTCTTTCTTAAATAGATAACTATCATATCTGATATCATATCTCACAGTACAATAATATTGAATGGGTTGCATTGTTGTATTTTGTCATGTATCTCAGGTCTTTGTCTGAATTTCTACGAACATTATTGCTAAGGATTGTCTTATTGCACTGGAGTCACACTGGGTTAAATATGTACACTTGGGTTTTAAGGGGTATTTATTATTTTCTTCTTTTTTTTTGGGTTGTATGGAAGCCCCAAACGCAATTTCATTGTTCTTGACAATGACAATAAATAAATAAATACTAAATAAAAATACTATGACTCAACTCTCCCTTTTTTAGGCATTTTTACATAGTGTAAAATAATGTGCCTTTTCATGCTCATTTTATACAAATGTAAAAGACTGTTTTTATTGTGTTTACTAGAAGAAAGATGCTAAAGCACTAGGAGAATAAGATAAAATGAGACAAAAACCAAATATCTGGTGGCAGAAGGGTCATAGTGTGGGGTCTCCTAATAGACCCCATTGTTAGGACTAATTCCTGGTAGAAAATTCGAGTTTGAAAGCACCGGACACTTCATCAGCTTGAATTATACCACAATGCAACACAATAGTGATACAGATAATGGATATGCTCGATGGCAATCGAGGAGCTCTACCTTCAGTTCTTTAAATCAAATTTATAATGAAGTAGGCCATATGAAGAGGATGCTAGGGAAAGGGCACATAATGCTGTTGTTACTCCTTAAGGCAGGAGTGGGGGAACTCCAGGCCTCAAGGGCCAGTGTCCTGTGTTTAGATATCACCCTGGGTCATCACACCTGAATCAAATGATTAGTTCATTACCAGGCATCTGGAGAACTTCAACACATGTTGAGGAGGTAATTTAGCCATTTAAAACAGCTGTGTTG
Source organism: Rhamphochromis sp. 'chilingali' (assembly GCF_963969265.1). Classification (NCBI taxonomy): domain Eukaryota; kingdom Metazoa; phylum Chordata; class Actinopteri; order Cichliformes; family Cichlidae; genus Rhamphochromis; species Rhamphochromis sp. 'chilingali'. Next base: position 19,061,591 of record NC_137932.1, on the reverse strand, counting down.
GATCAAGGACACATCTAAAACCTGCAGGACACCGGCCCTCGAGGCCTGGAGTTCCCCCACTCCTGCCTTAAGTGCACACCAAAAGTATTAAAATGTTAATGTTAAATAATCTCACGGGCGATCGTGGCTGAAGAGTTCGGAGTTCGCCTTGTAATCGGAAAGATTCCCGGTTCAAGCCCTGGCTTGGACTCTCTCGGTCCTTCGGCAAGATACTTCACCCGTTGCCTACTGGTGGTGGTCAGAGGGCCCGGTGGCGCCAGTGTCCGACAGCCTTGCCTCTGTCAGTGCGCCCCAGGGTGGCTGTGGCTACAATGTAGCTTGCCATCACCAGTGTGTGAATGGGTGGATGACTGGATATGTAAAGCGCTTTGGGGTCCTTAGGGACAAGTAAAGCGCTATATAAATACAGGCCATTTACCATTTAATCTTTGGTCAGAGGATGAAATCAGCAGTCATATCAGATTAGAACAATTCTTCCATTATTTGTTTTTCCATAGATTTCAGGAGTGCCACATCTCCTCATTATGTGATGTCTCTTTAATATAATGTATCTGTAGTGATAGCAGACATGTTCCACTACTGTTTTACTGTAAAAAGTGACTCTATGAAGAGTCCTTAAACATGGGTTTCACAAAAGCTGTTCTTATACATATAGCACGTCATATTCTACCACTGCCTGTCACTCATGTCTTGAAAGTAGAAGGAATTATAATTTATTGCTAAACATGTCCTGTATTTTAATAGTATGACATAAGCTTGATTGAAGCCATTAGAAGAAAACTCACTTTACATCCATTATGACCAAGCAGGCGTGAAAAGATTGTCACCTACAAAAACTCTGGCATTGTCTGCATCATTTGATTGACAACTTAGTTATGTAGCGAGCAATACAAAACATCACACCAATAACCATTTTACACAGAAAAACAAAAATTAAGGTAAAGTGAAGGACACAGGAACCTTCACATCTAGATCCCGGTAGTTTGTAGTAGTGTGTATTTCTGCTTTACGCGTCTGTGGTGCAGTTTCAGGTTTAACAGACCAGTGAAGGAGGAAGGCTTTGGAGAGACTCGGCTATGAATGGGGCCTCAGTATAAGACAGTCATCCAGGAGGGAGGAGGGAAAACAAAAAACTTGTAAAAACAGCACTGGGAAGTCTCATGGTTTTATATAGATGAACGGTGGGAAGAATATATAGGGACTGCAGAAGGTGTTGGCTGTTCCTTTGGTTGTCAGATCAGTTGTGGTTGCTGACAGTGTTTTATGGTATTTCTGGGTGCGTAAAGCTGGACTTTTTTTAGCCACTGGGGGACAGTAAAAAACTGACAACTCTGAAGTGCTGTGACATTGTGAAGTGTTTACTGCTAATGTGTTAGCAAACTGTTTAACACATAAAGCAGACTCAAAGCAATTTTAGCAATTTGGCCCCTGGAGGGTAACTTCTTTCAACTCTACTTTGGTTCCTACCAACACTTACGGAAAACCGCTTGGGTCTTTAGTCTTGTGTTTTTTCATAAGCTAGACGTTATTTTTGTCTCTCTGTGGCTCTCATGCTGTCATACCTTTTCAGATTTACAGCTGGCCAAAATTAGTAAAGAGCTGTTGTTAGCTGATCATACAATTAAATAAATAGAAACCTTGCATTAAGAGCAGTTTGAAGCCTGACCTTTACAGATTTATCTCAGAACTTTAAAACTTTTGGCCTTGTTTCAGGCTTATATGTAAGTAACCTAATGATTCTTATTAGTCTATAGTTCCCAAAAATGTTTCATTGCCATATCAAAAGATGATTTAAAAAAAATTATATTAATGCATAACAATATTTTCCCTGTCTAGCTGATATGTCTTTGCTTTTTTTTTTTTGCTGATATACCATACGTTTCTTTCCTTTCATGCTGGTGGAAAGAGGAAAAAAATGTATACCACAAGGTTGACTTAAACTCGCATCCTGTTGCTCCCTTATGCTACTTTGCTAACTGTGCATCACATGGTTTATAAGGCTGACATAAGGGGCAGTCAGACATAATGCTTTTAACAGTCCGACATGTTACTGTAAGTTCACCGTACAACAAATGAGACTTCAGTCATACAAATGAAAAGAGTTTGAAGGTGCTTATATAACACCTTTCTCCTCAGTTGACCATTTAAAGTACTTTTTAATAAGACTCAACCACCTGAGCCACAGCCAACCCTGCACAACATTATGTCAGGGTCTCTTTAAGCCATGTTTGCTGGGATTATGGCATCTGTGCCTCTGTGAATTAACCTTATGGGAATACCCATATTATTTAAATGCATCATTGACTTGCACCTTAATCCACTGGCCAGTTGTCACTAGGCTTGAGAATTTTTCTGACATGAACATTTTAACATTTTGACAAAAAAAAATGAAAACCACAATGGGTCACATTGAACATAAACATTATTAAAAGTCTAGAGCCATTACTTACTGGAATGCAGTGATAATGAATATACTGATCTTTAGTAGGTGTTGTGTAGCTGTGACAGTGGACCATATTGGTTTAGCACACTGGAATGCTTGAATTTGCTCATTACCACAAAATAGTAAATACAGCTGACGCTCATTTGTTTTTTATTAAAGGTATTTGTTCATAAGCCAAAAATATAAATTAAGAATTTACTTGCTGTTGGCACTAGATGAAAAGTGTGATGCTAATCAAAGTTATGACAGTTTATCCTGAGGGTTACCATAAATATTTGTACTAAGGCTTCAAATTACCTTACAAAATTCCCCTCATCTTACCCTTTGCTGCCTTTCAGGACCACCAGTATGCAAAATTACTCAGTGAGGGTTTAAATCAGACGCATCTGTTGTCTCTTGTGGCTCAGCAGTAGCCCACCACTGTGTTTAGGTTTTCCCTGCAGTGTTATTTAGTTGTTAAGGATGTGGTCAGGATAGAAGTGACACTGAAGGCTGAGGACGTCACGTGGAGGGTGTGTATAAAGGGCTAGCTGCCCTGCTTAGACACACACACAGGCTGTAACACATGTGGCTGAGGACCACCACAGCTTGCACCTACACTGTGGTCAAATTAAAGGTGGGATAAGTGCCCATTCAAAGCCGATCCTCTCGTTGCTTCATGACAAAAACAGACTTGTGGTTTTTAAACCTCATGGCTGAGAGTTAGCAACTGGCACTGAAACTGAAATGCTCTCCAACTTTGGATGGCTAATTCATGGGAATTTGTAATAACATTATATTTTGAAATGAAAACAAATAAGACATAGTCGTATCCAAGCTTCTGATTGGGGAGAGGTGTCGTGCGTAAATGTACTGTAATTTTACACAAACCACAAATGCAAGGATTTTTACTTGCAGTAATGTCGCTGTTTTGTATCCCATTAACTTTTCCATCCATGTTGTAATAGCCTAAGCAATTACCTTAAAAAGATTTTTGTCAGTGCATTTTCATTTTGTTTTTCAGCTCTTCTCTGCATTAATATTCACATATACACCACAATGTTTAGAATTTATTTAAGAAGAGGATTCAGGGCGTAGCCACATGTATGAGAAGTCAATTACAGGCCTCATGATTTAAGAGACATTAGCTAAAAATATACAAATGAGAGGAAATGATTGAGAAGTGAAGAAAAGGTTCAGATGTTTTAAGACTTCTCAGTGGTTGAGCTGCTCTCATCTCTGAGGGTTATGGCTCTTGGTCCTGCTTGTTTTTTCACCTCATTTCTGCCCCATTTTGTGCTACATTGCGGTTGGCACTGTGTGTAATTCAGTCTTGGTTGTGTTCAGTTTATGCATAGCTTGCTTCCCTTTTAACTTTAACCAGGATTTTATTGGATATTATGATACAGACAACTCTCCTTCCCTTTTCACTAAACCAAATTTTGACAAAAAACACTGAAAACGATTTGATTTGTTGTTACAATTTTTACAAGTTTCAGTTATTCATGATTAATCCCTAAACTCATATCCCTGGTTTCTGTTATTTTGTGTAAAGTAGGATGAAAATATGACAAATATCACTCAGTCTAACTGAACAAACAAAACTTAAGTATTTACTATCATTTCTATTCGTAATGACAAATTTACTAACATATTGGTTCTCTAAGAGATCAGTATAATGACTGAATTTACACGCTCAGTACGAAAGGGTGTAAAATTTAAGAAAATACCCCATGTTAGAATTTGATAATAGTAACACATCCCCTCTGCATTTAACAACAGTCTGTAAACATCTGGGAACTGAGGAGAACAGCTGGTGAACTTTTGGGGGAGGAATGAGTTCTCATACTTGTCTGATATCCGTTTCTAGCTGCACAACAATCTTAGGCCTTCTTTGTCATGTTTTTAGTTTCATGATGTGCCAAATGTTTTTAGTTGTCCTGGACTGCAGGGAGGCCACTTTATCACCAGGATTCTTCTGCTATGAAGCCATGCTGTTGTAGCTGCAGTATGAAGTTTAGCACTGTCTTGTTTAAATACGCAAGGCCTGTTGTCTGAATTGGAGCACATATTGCCCTAACATCTGTATATACCTTTCAGCATTGCTGATGCCTTTCCAGGTGTTTAAGCTGCTAATTCCATAGACACTAATGCACAGCCATACTATCAAAGATGCAGGCTTTTGACCTGAGTGCACATAACAAGCCAGCTGGTCCCTTTCCTCTTTAGTCTGGAGGTTGCAGTCTCCATGTTTTCCCAAACAATTTCAGATCTTGATTCATTGACAGAAGAACAGTTTTCCACTTTGCCTCAGACCATTTTAAATGAGCTTTGGCCCCCAGAAGCCAGAGGCATCTGGATGATCTTCACATATGACTTCTTCGCATGAAGGAGCTTTAACCTGCATTTGTGGATGGCACAATGAGCTGTAATCAAAATGATTTCTGGAAGTGTTCCTGAGCCCACGCAGTGCTTTTCACTACAGATTCATGCCTGTTTTTAATGCAGTGCTGTTTGAGGGCTCAGAGGTCACAGGCATCCAATGATTGATTTTCAGCCTATTCCCTTATGTACAGAAATTTCTTCAGATTCTCAGAATCATTTGATGAATCATGTAAAGTAGATCCCGAGATAGTCAAAGTTGCAATTTTATATCATTCTTGTTCCACAATTTGTAGGTGCTGGGTTTTTTGTTTTTTCAGATTTTTGAACTTCTGCCCACTTTTACTTCTGAGAAACTCTGAGAACTCTACTCTGAGATGCAATTTTATACCCAATCATGGTGCTGACCTGTTACCAGTTAACCTTTTTTGTTGTAAAATGTTCCTCCAGCTGTTTCCTTTTAGTACCTCTTACTGTTCCAGCCTCCTTTTTTCCTTGATTTCATATTTTATCTAAATGTTCTATACTACATCGTGCTTAATCATCATGTACTGTGACATAAAACTCTTTAAAGTAATCATTATCGACATTGTCAGTAAATCAGTTGTCTCGTGCTGTTTTGTCCTCAGGTAACCGAGGAGAAAGGGGTTTCAAGGGAGAGAAGGGTGAACGGGGTGAGCGAGGAGACAGACCAGGTGAGAAAATGATGGCCAAGTCCAGTCCACAGTGTGCAAGGGACAATGTGTTATTTAGCGGTTTGTAGCTAATATTAAATAACCTAAAATGTTATATGTAATATCATTCTGCCTGTTTGTACCAACTCAAGTAGTATAGCTGCAAAGAACCAATCCATACAGGTTCATTTTATCCTGATTTGTATAGTTTTTAAATGCATTTATAATATTTTTTGCACACTATCATACCAGTTTTACAAAAACATTATACTCCTTCTGTTCTTCTACTCTCCTTCTTGATGAACAACTATGAGAATAACAAAAGTTGCAGACCTGCAACCGTTTTATTTGGCCCCAAAATAATAACATCCTTTAAGTGATTCCAAGTTCCTCTCTTTTTTTCAGTAAGTTTCATTAATGTCTTATTGGCAGCAGTAACTGCAGCTTCAAAGTTATTAGATGACCACACATGCATGCAGGCAAACTACTACAGAAACAGTAAAAAAGGGAACATGGTCTGCTAAAAGATTCAACAGGCAAATTAAGTGTTTTATAGACATCACTGTGGACAGAATATTAGATGTACAGTAATCTACCCACTAATTAGTAGCATAACAAACTGCAGATTATTCCAATGAGACTTTTTTTCCACCATCTAATCCAGCAAAGTGTTTTTGGTTGCTTTGTTTTTAAATTAAGCACTTTACTTACTTTGATTTATATTCCTGTTGTTATGTTGATTAGCACGGTGGTTAGCACTGTTGCCGCACAGCAAGAAGGTCCTGAGTTCAATTCCACCATCAGGCCGGGGTCTTTCTGTGTGGAGTTTGCATGTTCTCCCCGTGTTTGCGTGGGTTCCCTCCGGGTACTCCGGCTTCCTCCCACCGTCCAAAAGACATGCAGCTTGTGGGGATAGGTTAATTGGATAATCCAAATTGCCACTAGGTGTGAATGTGTGAGTGAATGTGAATGGTCGTCTGTCCTTGTGTGTTAGCCCTGCTACAGACTGGCAACCTGTCCAGGGTGTACCCTGCCTCTCGCCCTATGACAGCTGGGATAGCCTCCAGCGCCCCCCGCGACCCTGATAAGCGGAAGCGAATGGATGGATGTTGATTACTTGTAATTTAACCAAACTTTCAGACACAGAAATCAACAAGGTCAGTATGAAGCTGTAAGCCTTGACCAAGATCGATTCCCTCACCATGCATGCTGAAGGATATCTGGATGGTAGCAGTGCCCAACTGAGCTGATTCTATCCATATTTAACCTTTAAATGGTAAAATGGTAAATGGCCTGCATTTGTATAGCGCTTTACACTACATTCACCCATTCACACACTGGTGATGGCAAGCTACATTGTAGCCCACAGCTGCCCTGGGGCGCACTGACAGAGGCGAGGCTGCCGGACACTGGCGCCACCGGGCCCTCTGACCACCACCAGTAGGCAAACATGGGGTTAGTATCTTGCCCAAGGATATTTGGCTTGGAGCAGCCTGGGATTGAACCACCGACTTTCTGGTTAGTGGCTGACCTGAAGATAAACAGACAGAGTTGTTCTATAATAATAATAATATAATTTTATTACAAATAATATAGTTTTATTACAAATGACTTAAAGAGCCGGCAACGCCGTTTTACCAATAATGCCAAAGAAACAAAGAAAACACTGGCAGCAACAAAAGAAAAAGCTACCAAACAAATAAGGGAGACACTTCCAGGGCCCACAAGCCCATCTACTCACTAGGAGGCTGTCTGTCCAAAACCTAGCAGAAACTGCATCGCACCACAGAGGGGAAAAACCCATCTTTCTCACAGCTCATCCCCAGCTTAAATAGCCTCAGAGGTGATTGCTGACTGGATTCAGGTGGCAAACGAGGCTTATCAAAAACAGCTGTCCTGGGGAGAGAGAGGAGAGTGAGAGAGACAGAGAGGGTAGGAGTGGCAAGAGAGGAGGAGGCGGAGAGAGTGGGCAAACACCCCACCCACACACACACTCCCACAGCCTCACAGGATGTAACAGCTACATATGGGGATCATTAGGTGATTCCAACCAGTATGTTGGTTCAAGAAGTGATCACAAATAGAAGGCCTAAGCAAGTTTTGCATTTACAGAAATGTTTAGCAAACTTCTGAATTATTTCATTTTTGTAAGAATGTACTTTGAATATTGTAATGTATCATTTCAAATGTTGTACGTGTTTCACAGTCACAGGAATGAAAGTCTGAGTACCTCACATCTATCGGTGCGTGTGATCCAAAATCAACCATAAATTATGACGTGATAACTTTATGGCTTTCATTCATCTTTGGTTCATTTGATATCAATCACATAGAGCTGAACATGGTTTCAAAGGCTGGTAGGTGTGCATTTGTTTTTAATGTAATCTCACAGTGTACATCAAAAGGATTTCAAAATAAGTATAAGTCCTGTGGCGGTAACCTGAACTCGAATGCAAAACCACAAAGTAGAAAGAAAAAGGTCATTACATCTTTTTTCCATGCTTGTATTTTTCTTTCTTTTTTGCATCACCATGACTGTTCTGCATGTGCTGAGTGATGGGGTGGTGTTCATGTCAAATAATCCTGATCCCTTGACCACATGAATGCAGTTTCTGCCCATTACAGAGCCGTCAAAGATCAGTTCTTTCCTCACGTCATTTACGCGACGCGGATGTTTGATGTTTCAGAGAAGAAAAGACAGACTGAGCCCACATGCTGTTGGCTGTTAGAAATTTCAAATCATAACGTCGTTTGTATTTCTGTCACAACCGACTTATTGTTGGATGCGTGACTTCAATTGTTTTACACTTTAAAGCAAACAGTTCATACCTGTGTAATCACTTTCCAGAACAAGCAAAAGTTTGTGAGGAATTAGTGGGAAAACGGAGCGTTAGTCCACATGTGTTGGGTATTACCATAAAATGAACCTGCTGAAGAGGATGTTATGTCACTGACAGAATCAAATGCTTTCCTCGAAGCATGAGTGATTGTCTCTGAGTGAAAAAGAACAAATGGAGTCCAGATTGTATGTATTTCCAACAAAATCTTATGTCCAAGAAGACAGATGAGATTTTTTTTTTCTACTGTATCTGAACAAAACAAATAAAAAGAGTAATGAGGCATGCCAGAAAGAAAAAAGGTAAAGAAAAGAAACAACTACTAGAAAAATAATAAACACATTAATTTAGTCTTGTACTGATGTTATATGAACAACATTCTCATGTATCTTGCTATTTATATAATGCACTGCGCCAGTCTTCCTGATTTTTGTAGTTAATTTTTTGTTTCTACTATATTTGTGAATGCAATGGTAATTTATCCAAATCCTGCATACTGCTGGGTGTTGACTGCATTGTTTACTCCTCATGCCAGCACCGTTGAACACATGCTGTGTTGTAATTGTTGTTTTGCCCATTAGGCTTTAATTTTTTTTTCTTTCTTGGTTGATTGACTACATTTAATTAGCATTGATTACATAAAGACATTGCATAAAGATCTCTTAGATTTACTGGGTTAATTAGGCTACATGCATAGATCCCAAACTTTGCCCAAAAAAATGCCAGTGGGTTCTTGCAAATTCACAAACGTCTGGATTTAATAACCTCTTAATCAACAGGCTTTAAAAACAGTTTTTTATCTTGTATGTATTGCTAGTATTGCATCCTAGCACAAAGTATTTGATTTTTTACCTATGTTGTAAATATTTTTGTGATCAGTTGATGGTAGTTGTGCTTATGTTTAAGACAATGTCCAGCTCAAATTGGTCTTACAACAGTTTGCTGTTGTCTACTTATTTCTGAACATGGAATTCCCTGTGTACCATCCATTTTTTGCAAGACGATTCATCTTTCCATCTCACATGTAGTGATTCGTGGCCATGTGCACAAAATTGTGGAGCAATTAATGTTGCTGCTGACACTAAATGTTTTTCATACTTGATTAATTTTTGTTTTGTTTTTTTAAATTTTGATCATTTTTAATTTAAAATTTTATTCATTAGAAATACATGGTTTCATTAGTTGGTAAATAGTAGATGGACTGATTGTTATACAGCACTTTTCTGTTGTACTGGAGTCCTCAAAGTGCTTTAGGATAGATACATTAGGTTTGAGCAATAAAAACAATTTGATTATGGTAAGGGTAGAAAGGTTTAGACATTAAATCTACTGTTATGTTTACAAAAAGATCTTTAGGTTAAAATATGTCAGCTTTTTTTCCCCCATAACTTTTAACCAACTTTTTCTTAGTTAGTTAGCTGCCTCTTAACTGGCAATGACAGTCGCTCTATGAGCTGGCTGAAAATACGCCCCCAATGTAACATGAAAGAAAATGACAATTTTAAAAGGTATAGCACATTTTAAAAGGAAGGATATAAAGGAGTTTGGTTGTTTTTGCATTTTAGTGTAAAGCTACTTATTTTTAGATGTACTAAAGAAAATGTAAAATCTTGGTCTCTGTTTGATTGCTTGGTTTACACACTGTAAACTAGTGTTGAAAACAAACATTTTCAATACTGTTTTCTATGAATCTAAGTTCTACTGAAACCGATTATCATAAATAGAAATTTCTCACTTGTTTTGATTTTCAGTATTGAGGCAGTGAAAATGCCAAACATTTGCCTGTTACAAATCCTTTGAGATATTTTCCTATGGGCATGTAACATGTAACAAAATGTTCTTTTCATGTAGAGGTCATTGCCAACATTGATGTAATGTTTTTTTCTTGACCTCACATATTACAACAGCCATAAAATCTGGCAGTTTGACAGCTGACCTCAGGACTCCAGCATTAAGTGTAGTTGTTTTATTGTTTGTTTTTCCTGTGCACATCAGCAGGTACAGAGATCCAAACATTAACGAGTTCAGATTTCTGACTCAGAAACGAGAAATTTGTGTGTGTCCTGGGACTTGAGCTCATGAGAAACCATGTAGTTGAATGTGAAAATCAACATGAAGGAAAGTTTTCATTTCTCGTCAGTGTGGCCTTCCAGTGTCAAGAAATGAGATAATCCAATATCAGAATGTACTTCTCCATCTAAAGCAATGGACAGTGCATAAGAGAGGCAAAGAAGAGAGTACAGGAAGGGTGGAGCGGGTGAGGAAACGATCAGCAAGAGTGAAAGGGATGTTTTACAAAAAAGATAAAGTTAGAGAGGCAAAGTTGAGAGGGTTTGAGTGATATTGGACATACTGGACAGAGGATGTTGAATATGGAGCTGGCAGGCAGAAGGAAACCAGTAAGGCCACAAAGAAGCATCAAGGAGGTATTGAAGGAGGACGTGCAGAGGGTTGGTGTGACAGGATGCAAGTAACAGGGTGAGCTAGAGGCAAATGATTAGCTGTGGTGACCCCTGAAGGGAGCAGCTGAAAGAAGATGTTATGAACAGGATCTAGTTAGCTGCTGTCTTGGAGCCATGTAGTTCGATCCAGTACAGATTCTTCCTGCCTGCCAGAAAAACATTAGTAATACTCTATCACTCCATGTTCTGGCCTTCATGTTGTGGTTGCTGCAGCTTATCTGGCCTCAGAGGCTTGAACCACTTGGAAGGCCCCCAGCAGTTGAAGCTCATTTGACTAGTATTCACTGAACAGAAACAGTCATTATATCTCTCAAAGCTCATTTTAATTTCCTTACTTTTACAGAAGCAGTACATGATTTATGTCCAGATTAGATCGCCTCTGTTTTATGATGAATCATTTTGCTGGCTGTCAAAAGTGAATGTAAGACAGAAGCTGTTAGGCTGTACCAATGGCATAAGTTAGAAACCAGGATATTGACCTTTGGTTTAATTACTTTAAGGAATTTGAGAAGTGACTTTTGTCTCTGTGAGCATGTGTCAGTAGAAAAAGTCATTACTTATACAAAGTTGAGGGCTTAGTGGGAAACACATTTCAGAGGACTTTTGTCCACCAACCTGTTTCCACATATTCTGATCCAAAATGTAATTAGTGGTTATGCTGACATGTTATTATATCTAGACTACCCCACTTTTTATTTCACCAAATAATGTATTGCCCCTAGTTACTTTGGCTAAACCTGTCAACCTTTCTGTCCTTGTATTGCTCAAAATTCCTAATGACTTAACAACATGTCCTCAGTGTCAGGCAAATATTTGCTTCTTATTTCTAGTCTACAACCATTAACTTTATAATTTCAACAACCATCTGTGGCATATTTTTTGTATATTTTTTACAGCCAACTAGCTATTTGAGCTAACACTCAAAATGCTAGTATAGCATCTGGCTGACTCATTTTAAAACAAACTGGAAAGGTTGCAAAGCTGTCTACATGAGTCATAAAAACAAAATGATATAGACCAAAGCATACAAGTAACAGATGTTATCTGTTATCCTATTCAAAGTGTTTGAATATTTAACTTAGTACTGAGTTCCGTGAACAGGACACACACTAGGCTAAATTGTTAGCATGTTTGTTTGGATGATTCAAACAAACTAGTGAAAGTCAGATTAATCACGTTTCTCAAAGTTTAGTCTCAGAGCTGCCTTTTGACATTTGTGTATTCAATTTTGTTTTTGGGTTCAAAAAGACAACCCCTAACTCCTAGGCTCTTACATACTTTAAATCCTCTGAACACAGCTCTTATTATTGTACAAAATATGAGCACATCTTAATGACCAGTTTTAGCTGAAAGGGTACTATCACCAGTAGATAAACAATGAGTGTGATTACAAATGATTAGGTGAGCATTTTTGAGGGAAGTGGTTAATGTGCAGTCAGGTCTTGTTTTTGTTTGAAAGCATGTCCAACTCTTGCCGTTTCAGAGGCTGCAGTGTTATTCACTGAATGTTATTCATGCATTGCCTAAATTGTACCAATTTTTTTGTAACCCAAAGCACACACATGACGTTGTTCAACTGAGTTCAGCTGTCCAGCTCTCCATAGACTGAGATATAAATCCCTGTGAAGCTTTGTTGTATGGCTGAGATTAGTCTACATGTGGTACCTCTGGAGCGTTTCCTTTCCTTTATCTTCTCCCCAGTCTCTCATTTTCTCTATGGGGATTCTCAAGCTCTTCGAAAGAAACTAATAAAGAGCTGAAACAGATGAACATTAGTGATACTCTATCACCCCATAGAGTATAGTAAGAGAAGGATGTAAGAAGATCATTTTCCATGTCTCTGGTTTTTTCATGCATGCATGCAAAGCTAAAAATGATGCAGCATTTAAGACTTGAGTTACTTAACCTGTCGGCCTTGCTTCATTAACATGCAGTTATTAAAGGAAATGACACATTCCACAAATCGAATTTCCCAGAGGAACCCACCCGAGGGATTAATAAAGTTCTATCTTATCTTAAATGTCATTGGCTGTTCTTGGTATCAGGACACTCTCATACTGTCAAATGAGCTGGAAAAGTTCCTGTAAGTTGTGGATGATGTTGTATTATGTCATATAGTAAGAAAAGATATACTTTCCATTAGCATGTGATTTAAGTTTTCCTTTCCAAAATAGGCATAGAAATGTAATATTTAGCAGACTGCATGCTGGGTGTCATTGCTTCAGATTTTGGCTGAGAAGAGCTTTAGGATATATAGTAAACTGGCTGTTTAGAGAAGTACTAAACAGTCACAAGGGCTATTAATCAATGTGATCATTTTTATATGCATGGCAATAGCAAAAATTATATTGTGTTATTGTTTGATGAGTGAACATAACTGTTTCAAGTAATTCAAATGCTTGACCCTAGCTGAAAACGAAACATGTGGTGCTCTACTCTTAACAGTTTGTGGGGTAGAGTTGCCTGAAAAAACCTCCTGCAGTACAAAAGTACAACAGAAGGTTGAAATAATATTTAATTTCTGGTTTGAATTTGCTGGTTCTCAGGAGAGAATATCATACAGTGCAGCAGTTATGACAATATAATAATACAGCAGATATTAAATTATGATGGGCTAGTGAGTGCAAAATACTTGACTGTAATGAGAGTTAAATGGTACACAGTTAAAATGTATGATGGTCTGATGAGACTAATATCCTGTCTATATAATGTGTCTGGCTTTACTCTGCGGCACTTTGTCTTAACAGTGATGAGCAGTTCAGAAAAGTGTAGCTGCGAGTGTGTGTTTACCTCTTCTTCTTCTTATTTCCTCTCTGCCCTCTGAAAGGTGATAAATCAAATCAATCACATGAGAACAGCTGCTGCATACTTTGAGGAATACCAGATGAACTGCAGAGCCATGAAGCTTCTGCTAAAACAAACACACTCATTTACACACACACTTGTTCTGTAAGCTCTTACATGCAAGTTTGTGGACATGGCACCCCTGAGCAAGGCTTTCCAACCCTAAATCCATGAAAATGGGGCATCTCTAGTACTTTTATTTACATGCATTCCTAGAGGTTTACAAATTTAAAAACTAACCAGCTTCCTTCAAAAAAGGATGATCCTAAAATTCCGCCCTGTGATAGCTTACACTCCAGGGCCCTGCGACCATATTTCAACCTTTAGATTTTTATTATATTACAGGAGCCAAAATACTCTGTCAAACCAGAACAACAACAATAATACAGAGATGGTTGTTGTGTTCACCTATGTGAGGAATCTTTTACAGAGACTGTGTATAAAAGAATGTCATAAAGTGTAGTCGCAGTGTTAGGTTACGTTTTGAAGCTTTAACATGAATGTTTTGCCTAATTCTCTGTTAGGTTTTTTTGGGGAGCCAGAAGTTACCATGTTTGAACCAGAGCATTGCTGTATCCATTGACCTTATGGGTGCAAGCATATCTGCTAAGTAGTGTAAAGTAAGGACTAATAAAATGCTAAAAGTTTTTGCATCAAAACCGAAGTACAAACATGATCGACATTTGACAGATAAACAAATTAAAATACTTCAAAAGCAACAAATAGCAGAAACAAAGTGGAGCCATCTCAATCAGTAACTTAAAGCTCCCAGTGTTGCCTTAATCCTCAGTCAAATTTACCACACCCCTACCTTTATAGTTTTTTTTAACAATGTTATAAAAATGTTTTGACTATGCAAAACTCTTAGCCTGTTAGCAATCTACTTTAATTCATCCCTTTGTCTCCTTTTTTACTTCTCATCTTTGATGTCCACTTACAGTTTCTATCTCTCCTTTTATTTATTCACTCACTTTCCCTCCTTTCCTCAGTATTTTTAAGCAGCTGTTAGTCTTTAGTGCTCAAATAAGCTAAACTGGATAAATGCTTGCAGATGCATACTGTGAAGTTCCAAAGTAGGAAGTTATGAATTTCAAAACCCTTCAATGGATTCGCTTCACATCCGTGAGATTGTTGCCATATTATAGGCTTTACAATCACAGAAAACAGTATATTCAGAAAGAAACATACGTCAAAATTTTTAAAGAGGGTTCACAAAAGAACACAAAAAGTTTCCAGGGTATTTTTATTTATTGTTCTTCTTAAATCAGAGTGTTTTTCTGTGGTTTATGGAATTTTTATTTTTCAGCATGTCAAAAAAAAAACCATTCATCTCAGTTTGTTTTCATATTGATGTGATTCACAGAGCTTCATTAAACTTATAAACACAATGAATGAGTCCCTCCAAAAATGAGCGAGGGCCTTTATTGTTGTCTTTTTGGCATAAATAACAATGGAATGCTTATAAACACTCTGCAAACACACTAAATAGTTGCAGCAAAATGTAGGAATCCCTCTGCCAATGCATTTGTGTATCTGGATACAAAGCTTCTGTTTTGTGTGTTTGGTTTTCAGTGGAGGAGACCTTGGTACGGTTGGTGAATGGGTCAGGTCTTCACGAAGGCCGTGTGGAAGTTTTCCATGAACATCGCTGGGGAACCGTGTGCGATGATGTCTGGGATAAAAAGGATGGAGATGTAGTCTGCAGGATGCTGGGATACCAAGGAGCAACTGAGGTTCATAAGACTGGACGCTTCGGGCAGGGTGCGTAACACTCTTATTTCATTGGTGTGTTTGGTGCAAACCTTGCTGTCATTCAGTTCATGTAACACTTACGTGCGTTTATTCAACCTCATATTGTGCCAAAGGATGTAATAGGTCGACTTGGTCCACCATGTCAGTGTTGACAGAAACACCAAATAGGTGGCCATATTTTTTGGCTGTGGCTTGTGTAGAAGGTTAGGCCATGCATTAATTAGTAAAACAGTATGCCAGTTGAAACTAAAATTTCCAATTTTACATCTTCCAGTTTTATATGTATTTATGACATTATGACACCAAAATGTCAAATCTGAATGGTGAAAGATATGTTCCAGAATAATCTGTAAAAGCAGGCTCAGACCACCCCTGGTAAAAACTTTGAATCTATTCATAAACTTCCAAGTGATCCTTTAAATGAAAAAAACAACAACAAGGATATAACCTCCTTCGCAGAGGTAACATAAACAAGATCCTCTTCCTTTTAGCCTTGAATTTCCCAGGAGATTTTGTATTCAGAATAGTATAGTAGGCCTTATAGAAAACCAAACAGAACTGCAAAGGATTTATTAATTTGTACTCACTACATTGCTCAATCAGCATTTACTGTATAATGATTTAAAAGGAGCAGTTTACTGTTGCATGTTGACCATCCTTTACATCAGTGGTGTGATGTGACAAGACGCACTGGTGGGCCTTGAGAAAAGCCAAGATTTGCTTTGGCCATATGCTATTATTGCATTCAATGAATTCATTCATTTAATGCAGCTACACTTGCAAGGTGGGAATTATGAGACTGCAACTCATCAAAGGCCCCTTTTGACAGAAATATGTTTAACAAAGGAGGAAACACATTACTTTCTTACATGTATGAGTCAAAGAGTCAGGAAAAGGTGGCTAATGCTATAATGGTGCCAAGCCAGCTGAGGAGGTCTTGAAAACCAAACATCCCTTTGGAGAGAAACTTGGTTCATTTCAATAGTGTTTGGATCTGAACCAGAGGCAGCAAAACTGCTGGACCGAGTTTAAGTCCTTTAAGAAGATGGGGGTGGGATATGTGTTAGTGCATTCACCGTCAAATACAAATAAAAAAAAGAATTGAGAATGATTTGAATCCAGGTGGGGTTTTTATATCAGATTAAATCAAATCATAACGTTGACACAGTATCCTGCAGTGGACCAGCGAACACATTCAAAGTCTTAAGGCAACAGAATAAACTGGAAATGTAGCTTTATTTAAATAGATGGAAAATCAAAAATTAAATAAAATATAAGTCAATAGAGGAATCCAATAATTCAGGCAGAGAAGACACAAGAACCAAAAACAGACACTGTGACGATGACTCAGGGGAAGACACTGCTTATATACACACAAGAAAGCATTTAGGGGAAGTGAACACTGCTGCTGTGCTATTGCTGCAGCAATGAGGCTGAACAGCATTGCCAAAATCAACACTTCCTTTCAGAGGACTTAGACTTAGGGGTAGCAGGATCTGGCAAGCAGGTGGCTGTCATTGTAGTAGGTGGGTGACTAGCAGGTTGCACAAATGCACAGTCTTATTTTAAACTGGTGGAAAAACTCTATATAGAATGAGGAAGACATCGTATACACACAAGAGGGCAATTAAAAGAACTGAACACAAGGGGGCAAATGAGGCACATTTAAACAGAATCTAGGTAACTAGACAAGGTAAAAAAAAAAAAAAACTATATACAAACCACAAAAGACAAAGAAGTACCAAAATGAAGCAGGACATAACATAAATGAAGACTTAATGAGAAACAAAGAGACACTGAGGGTGGCCATACTAAACTGAGTCACAGAGAAGTACATACAAATCAATAATTAAGATGTAAAGAGAACCCACATTACACATGTAACCAGAACTTAAAAACTAAAGTCCTAAATGATAACCAAAAATACAAAACTCAATGAACCATAAACTTTGCAAAAGTCAAAACATTGGCTCAGAGACTCAGGACCATGACACTATTAACCACTGGAATTTTAGTACAAGGGCATCACATTGTTGTTGTTTTTTTCTTGTCTTTTCATCACAGCTTTATTGTTGTCATGTGGTAAAGCAGTGCTCATGTTTCAGGAAATGTTAGAATTTCCACAAAATGCATGTTTGGTTTCAGCTCTTCTGCCAAAGTGTCTTTAATGGGTTTTGGTTTGCCACCATCAGCATGTAAGTGTGAGTGAGTGCTGGGGTGAATTAGAAGCACATTATAAACCATTTTGTGTCAAAACACCCATATATCAATGGGTCAAAACCTTATGGCATTATGTTTGTTGGTTACTTGCATGCTACTGCCAAAACAGCTTAGATTTACCAAGGCATGGACTCAGCAAGACCTCTGAAGGCAAACTGTGGGATCTGGCACCAAGTCAGGCTGTTCCCATTTGAACCAGTTAGAGAGTGATATTATACCCCTCTCGTCAAACTGACAAGTCATTAATTATTCATGAGCTCCGGAAGTAGGAAGTAATTAAGTAATAAAAATATGATATTGATAAAAATATGATATTCATAAAAATATGATATTCATAAAAATATAATTGATTATTTAGAAAGTTTCTTATATATCAAAAAATAGCATTCTTTTATTTCTTTAAGCAATTAAATTTTTATTTTTATTTTTTTATGCTCAAAAAACGCCATCTGGTGGCGGGTCAGTGTGTGTGTGTGTGTGTGTGTGTGTGTGTGTGTGTGCGCGCGTGCGCGCCCGAGGCTGTGTGTCTGGGCGCGCGGGGGCGCGCCCGTGTCTCCGGACCGTGCTCTCTCGGGCTCCGTGCTCATGTGTTTAAAAATGTATTAAACCATATTAAAATTGTTTAGTTAAACTTGTGCTTTTGTAACGTTCAGTATGGCCACAAACACATGCTGCATGCCTTGGGGAAAACTTTATTTCGATTTATATGCATTTGTAGATTTAGAATAAAACTCATACTCAGAAAAAACTCGCGATCCCCTAACCCTAACCCTCCTTAGAAACATAAGCAGGGAAAACTCCTTAAAAAACCCTCCGCGTTTTCTCCAAAACCCTACAATAACTTGTTAGCTACTCCTCTATTCCCAAAACCTTATATTCGATAACAGGGAAAATCCTGAAAAAATCCTTAGTCTTTTTTCTCAAATTCAGCGCCCCGCGGCTCCCTTCATGCTCAGCCAAACAAAGCCAAAACTCCTTTTAAAAATTTCTCCGCGATTTCTCCAAAACCCCTAGAATAACTTGTTAGCTACCCCTCTATTCCCAAAAACCTTATATTCGATAACAGGGAAAATCCTTATTCTTTTTTCCTTCAAAAATGTCCCTCTTACTAGCAAGCTCTAAAATTCAACGCACACTCTAAGTTCTACCTCGCTCTTAATCTCCGATCCACAACTTCTTGCAGAGCACAATTTTTTCCTGCTTGTTCGCTCCCCGCTCTGCTCCCGAATGCGCTGCTTACCTCGTTTGAAAATTCCCCCCTTAGACCAACTCCGCCTCACTGCGCCCCGCTGCCAATCACATAACCCTTGCACCGCTCCCTTCGCACCCCGGTTAGCCAATCCGCTCCAGGCTCGATTTACCTTCTCAGCCATAGGTTAATTCACTTACTGGCATTCAGGATAAATAATCTAACATTTCAGCTTAAATTTAACTGTTTTTTTCTCTCTCAGAAAAAACAAGCAAGTTTTCTCTTTTTTCACAAAGAAGCATGGCCGTGAGACCTACCAACCTAACGGTGCTTTCTCAAACTCCTGTAAACTGCTACAGAGCTTCCGCCACGGCGTCTGAACTCAGAAGACTACATCTCTGCAGAGTGCAGCCAACAGCAGCGGCCAACCGTTTGGAGCAAAGATTCAGCCTCAACAATGGCAGGTTTTGGGGTTATGCCTTCAGCCTACCACAGAGTGAAATCTTTTTCTATCAGCTCAAAGCCGGTGAAAGTTTTGGTCCGCTAACACCGCGAATCGCTTTTACTAGCTCTGACTGGGCGGTTATTACACTCATTACCACCCCTGAAATAGAGAGAAGCGTGCGGGAAACCAGCTCTCAGCAACCGCGAACCAGAGACCAGCAAACACAGACGCATCGGGTTTTCAAAGAGGAATACTCGTTCCCTCCATTCACCCAAGAACACAAACGACTCCGGAATGAAAACACGGTGACCAAAACCGTCACATACACCCAGTGGGAGACCAAGAGCACTCCATTTTGCAGATGGGTATGTAGAGTTAGTCGACAAACATGCGAGCAAGCTTGCACAGATGATTTTGTGATCGACCTTACAAACTCCCAGTCCGGGGTTTTCAGCACATTGCTTCGGATTCCGACTCAGCACTGGCTCAACATGATGGCCGAGAACAATGCGACAATATTAAACCTGTTCAAAATGAGTAAAAGTACAACTGAGCTGGTGATGGTTGGAAATAACCCGCCACGGTCAACATACCCCCACCCCCACTTCCGGTCCCCCCTTACCCCGCCTTCTCCTAACCCTAACCCTTAAAAACCGCAATCGCTCTCTCATCCACTACTTAAAACAACCATGACTAACCACAGCTTTGGACCCCTCAGCTCTCTATCTCCATCATCCCTCCGACCATCAGCTGCTTCTACACCACCACCCAGCCCGCCAATGGATCTCGCTACACCGCCACCCACTCCGCCAATCGACCTGGCTACACCGCCACCCACTCCGCCAATCGATCTGGCTACTCCGCCATCCAGTCCGTTGATCGAGAGCCCGCATCAGGCCTCAGCGTCTCCGGCCGCTATGCCTCCACCCCCGCCCTCATCACCGCAAGGATGGAACTCGCCCAGCCATCCACAACTAGCGGCTTTCGGGTGGCAATCACCGGAGCAGAGCCCCTCAAGCACCGCAATCTCCGGTGCATCGCTGTGGGCCTTGGGCGACCCTGTGTGCCGGGCTCTTTTCCGAGAGTCTGAAGACAACGAGCCTTCGCCCGCGGACAACGATGAGGCCGCGACTCTACTCCCTACTGCTGTTTTTGAACTTATAAAATTGACTGTAAAGTACCTCGTTAACTCCTTGCTCCAGAAACACAGACAAGATGTCTGTCAAGGATGTGAGGTGTCACATCCCTCACAAAGACGACATTCATGTCTTTTCCCACTGGAAAAATATTACTTTTTCAAGTACTATGATGAACTCAGCAGAAGATTATGGAATGGACATTTCACCAACACATTATTACAAATTTTGCGGTTAGAGGGTTTTTCACCACCAGCGGCTCAAGTCAGAGGTGTGGCCCAAGCATATCTCTTTGAACTCCGAGAGGCCAGTGATATAGAGACCGCACTGTTAGAAATTGAGTCAAGCGTTACAGAAGTTACCCGGACCACAATTGATAAAGTACTATATGACAAATACTCCCTTTGGCTCCCCTAGTAATCGTTTTTTCTTCTCTCCCTCTTTTACCATTTATTTTTCTTAACATGTTTTTTATTTTTCTTATTTTTTACTTTTAAATGTTTTTCTCTGTTAGTTTTTAGAACTTTTCTTGTTCATGTTTATTGTTTTGTTCATTACATCAGATTAAATAGTTTGTTGAAAACCATTACCTGAAATAAAACTTTTTTGGAAAAGCATTGCAACAATCAATCTTGTTATTTGTTTCGCACCCATTCAAATCTATTGCTTCCATGACATCAGATTAAATAGTTTGTGGAAAACCGTTACATCAAATAAAACTTTTTTGGAAAAGCGTTGCAGTAAATCAAACTAATTATTTTTTTTCACTAGAAAAGAAACAAACTATAATGTTATTAATTATATCAAATAAAAAATATATTTGCAAACTCGTTACATGACATAAAACTAGCCGCTCATAATGAAATAAAACCATAGTTAAACATAACTTGAAAGATCACACATGGCAGAGCAGAATCTATTGAAACGTGCATATTATGACCCAGCTCACCCTGGTAGCTTTTGCGGTGTGGAAAAATTGATTAAAAGCATACAGGATGAAACTGGTACAAAGATTAACGCGCAAACAGCACAGAAATTCCTCTCTGGACAAGACGCTTACACCTTACACCGAGCTGCACGCCTGCGCTTTCCGAGAAACCGTGTGTTTGTCCCCAGACCTCTTAATCAATACCAAGCAGACCTTTGTGATATGAGAGCGTTAGCCGAGCATAATGATGGCTATCAATATTTACTTACAGTTATAGATGTTTTCTCTAAAAAAGCTTATGCAAGAATCTTGAAAAACAAAACAGGCGTTCAAGTCACTAAAGCATTTGAATCTGTCTTGAAACATGGCCAAATCCCACAAAAACTCCAAACAGATAGCGGTAAGGAATTTTTTAATTCCAGTTTTCAATCTTTAATGAAAAAGTATGGTATAAATCATTTTGCTACAGGGAGCGATCTAAAAGCATCAGTTTGTGAAAGGTTTAATAGAACTCTTAAAAGTAAAATGTATAGATATTTCACTGCTGCAAATACACGTAGATATATCGATGTGTTACAAGATTTATTAGACAGCTATAACAGTAGTTACCATCGTTCCATAAAAATGACCCCGAATCAAGTAAATTCAGACAACACAGCCTTAGTATTTCAAAACCTGTATGGCACCTCTTCTCGCTGTAGAAAAAACCCCATGAAATTTAAAAAAGGTGATCACGTTAGGCTCTCTAAAGTCAGAGGTGTGTTTGATAAGCGGTATGAGCAAACATTCACAAGCGAAGTGTTTACTATTGACCAATGCATACCTAGAGATCCTCCCGTTTATAAAATCAAAGATTATGACGGGGAAGAAATTATCGGTAGTTTTTATGAGCATGAGCTGCAGAAAATCACTCTTGTCAAGGATAAGCTCTATCACATAGAGAAAATTCTCTCAAAACGTAAACAGAGGGGACAGGTTTATTTCCTGGTCAAATGGAGGAGCTGGCCTGAGAAATTTAATAGCTGGGTTAAAGCCAGTGAGCTTAAAACCATCGCATAACAAACTTCGGACCACACACGCACCTTGGTAACCTTGGTAACGGGTTAGCAATGACTGTCAGGTCGCAGGGTTTTTATGTCACGCTTCCATCAAATGCAAGTTTGAATGTATTTAAAACTAACACCAGCAGCTGTTTCCGTGTGGATCTCACCCAGCATCTCAATCTCGATGGGGCATGGGAGGTTGCTCTCACTGAAATTTCATATCCCTATACATGGCTTAATCTCCCTAATGATAAGGCTTATTTTGAATGTAGGAGAAAGGGTGATGCTGAGCCTGATAACGTAGTTAAAACCAAAATACGCGCCGGGTTTTATGAGCATGCTGAAACTTTGAGAGCTGAGATTGAGGCCTGCCTGAGGCGTATCGGCTCTGATATTTATCTAAAATATCATCCCATTGTTAAAAAGTTTGAATTCACAGCTGGGGGAATATATCAACTAAGGTTTTTTCCGCCTCTCGCATATATGCTTGGTGTACCAGCAGGTGTATGGCAACGATTTGAGCGCAAATTTGCCCCATATCCTTCAGATATAAAGGCTGGCTGTTATCATCTATTCTGTTATTCTGATATAGCAGCCTTACAGCTCGTGGGTGATAGCTACTCCCCGCTACTGCGTACTGTGAAAATAGAGGGCAATTACGGAGATATCGTCACCCTATCTTTTAACAAACCAGACTATATTCCAGTTGCACGAAGACAAATTGAAAATATCCATATTGAAATCAAAACCGATCAGAACGAGCCTGTAAACTTTACCTACGGTAAAACGATAGTAAAGCTACATTTCCGGCCTGTCAAGGATCTTGCATAACTCATAACAACAACAACAACAACAACAAAAAAAATGGATAATAATAGATTTATAGGGTATTATCAAACGCAGGCTGGTAACGGTCTGCCCGGATTTTCAGGTGCGCCTGTAATTTACGGGCGCGGAATAGCGTCTATTTTCTCTAAATTGTTTAGATTTGTAACCCCGTTCATAAAGAGGGGTGTGAGCATCGCAAAGCCTCACCTCAAATCTGCTGTCAAAGGTTTTGCTTCTGATATTGTCACCTCATCACTCTCAAATTTAACTCGGTCGAACACACCAGAACAGCAAGAGGGTTCGGGGCTGACCCTAATTTCGCGCAGACCCTTGAAGCGGCCCCCTGGTCAGAGGTTGAGAGAGTTTAAAAAGCGCAGGAAAACGGTGAAAAAGAGACAGAGTGGGAAAACCGTCAGACGGAGAGGACGCAAGACTGATATATTCTAAACACAACATCAACTAAGAAGCAATCAGCAATGTCTTTACTTCACGAGAGATCAAACGAATGCACCTTGAGTGAGTTAGATATTTTTACAGCCCCACTCACTCAGATGTCTATCGAGGACAAATGTTATTCAGAAATTCTACCAGTAACAGCGCTCACAGATCGGGGACCTCTGGAATTTTATGTCCCCGGAAATGGCTTGCATTACTTAGATCTGAATGATACACTGCTCAGTTTAAGAATGAAAATAACAAACCATGATGGTAGCGATATTGCAGCAGACGCTAATGTTGGAATTATAAATTACCCTTTAAACACCATCTTCAGTCAGTGTGACGTCACATTGGGCGACAGACTGATTTCACAAGCGAGTTCGACACATGCATATAGAGCCATAATTGAAACATATTTAAATTACTCAGAAGAAACTCTGAAAACTCAATTTAGTGCAGGTCTGTTTTACAAAGATACTGCTGGCTCACACGACTCCCATGTTATCAATAACGGGCCGAATAGGGGCTTAGTCCGGAGGGCAGTTTACAGTGAACGCTCGCGAGAGTTCCACGTGATCGGTCCGCTACATTCAGACATATTTTTCTGCGAAAAACTCTTATTAAATAATGTGGATCTACGGATTAAACTCACAAGAGCCAACGATGCTTTCACCCTCATGGCGCCTGAAAATGCCAATTACCATCTCAATATTGTTGGGGCATCATTGTTCGTAAGGAAAGTCACGGTCTCCCCCGCTGTCCGTGTTGGCCACGCGTCCGCTCTCATGCAAGCGAATGCATTGTATCCCATCTCCCGGATTAATGTAAAAACATTTTCAATACCCGAGAACTCGCGGATATCACATCATGAGAATCTGTTTCTGGGCTCACTTCCCCGTTACCTAGTCATAGGCATGGTTAACCATGAGGCTTTTACAGGTCGATATGATTTATGCCCTTTCAATTTCCAACACAACAATCTAGAGTTTTTGGCTCTGTGTCATGAGAGTAAGCAAATACCAGCCAAAGCGTTTCAACCCATTTTTGCTGAAAATCAGTCCGTAAGAGAGTTTTACAGCCTGTACACTGCTACCGGGAGAAACCTGAAAGATTTGTCCTTGTGCATTGACAGACAGGAGTTTGAACAAGGATATACATTGTTTGTTTTCAATATGAATCCTTCAGATGACAATCAGGCCTTGTCACCTGTGATAAATGGCAACTTGAGACTTGAAATGCGCTTCAGAGTGCCACTGCCTCACACAACGACACTGATCGTTTATGCTTGTTATGATTCCATTCTCGAGATCAATTCCAAAAGACAAGTTTTGGTTGATTATTACTAAGGTTTCACTTTTTTATTGAATCATGAACAATCACGAATTGGAAAGTATTATGAGACTGTTAGTGGGCGATAGTTTTTTTGGAGTATATGCAGAAGATGAATTATTAACATTACTCAAACGCTCGTTTAAACGGCCTACATATATGATCATAAATACAGATCCTAGGAACAAACCTGGAACTCACTGGCTGGCTATTTCTTTAGATGAAGACGGAGGTGCAAGTTTTTACGATTCATTTGGATTCCCACCAGATTATCCTTTTTACCCGAAAAGTATTGTAACATTTTTGAAAAAGCATGCTAAACGAGTATCTTTTCATCAAAGACAGCTACAAGCCACAATCTCCACTGTATGTGTTGGCCACATGCATGCTCACACCCCTCTTTATGAACGGGGTTACAAATCTAAACAATTTAGAGAAAATAGACGCTATTCCGCGCCCGTAAATTACAGGCGCACCTGAAAATCCGGGCAGACCGTTACCAGCCTGCGTTTGATAATACCCTATAAATCTATTATTATCCATTTTTTTTGTTGTTGTTGTTGTTGTTGTTATGAGTTATGCAAGATCCTTGACAGGCCGGAAATGTAGCTTTACTATCGTTTTACCGTAGGTAAAGTTTACAGGCTCGTTCTGATCGGTTTTGATTTCAATATGGATATTTTCAATTTGTCTTCGTGCAACTGGAATATAGTCTGGTTTGTTAAAAGATAGGGTGACGATATCTCCGTAATTGCCCTCTATTTTCACAGTACGCAGTAGCGGGGAGTAGCTATCACCCACGAGCTGTAAGGCTGCTATATCAGAATAACAGAATAGATGATAACAGCCAGCCTTTATATCTGAAGGATATGGGGCAAATTTGCGCTCAAATCGTTGCCATACACCTGCTGGTACACCAAGCATATATGCGAGAGGCGGAAAAAACCTTAGTTGATATATTCCCCCAGCTGTGAATTCAAACTTTTTAACAATGGGATGATATTTTAGATAAATATCAGAGCCGATACGCCTCAGGCAGGCCTCAATCTCAGCTCTCAAAGTTTCAGCATGCTCATAAAACCCGGCGCGTATTTTGGTTTTAACTACGTTATCAGGCTCAGCATCACCCTTTCTCCTACATTCAAAATAAGCCTTATCATTAGGGAGATTAAGCCATGTATAGGGATATGAAATTTCAGTGAGAGCAACCTCCCATGCCCCATCGAGATTGAGATGCTGGGCGAGATCCACACGGAAACAGCTGCTGGTGTTAGTTTTAAATACATTCAAACTTGCATTTGATGGAAGCGTGACATAAAAACCCTGCGACCTGACAGTCATTGCTAACCCGTTACCAAGGTTACCAAGGTGCGTGTGTGGTCCGAAGTTTGTTATGCGATGGTTTTAAGCTCACTGGCTTTAACCCAGCTATTAAATTTCTCAGGCCAGCTCCTCCATTTGACCAGGAAATAAACCTGTCCCCTCTGTTTACGTTTTGAGAGAATTTTCTCTATGTGATAGAGCTTATCCTTGACAAGAGTGATTTTCTGCAGCTCATGCTCATAAAAACTACCGATAATTTCTTCCCCGTCATAATCTTTGATTTTATAAACGGGAGGATCTCTAGGTATGCATTGGTCAATAGTAAACACTTCGCTTGTGAATGTTTGCTCATACCGCTTATCAAACACACCTCTGACTTTAGAGAGCCTAACGTGATCACCTTTTTTAAATTTCATGGGGTTTTTTCTACAGCGAGAAGAGGTGCCATACAGGTTTTGAAATACTAAGGCTGTGTTGTCTGAATTTACTTGATTCGGGGTCATTTTTATGGAACGATGGTAACTACTGTTATAGCTGTCTAATAAATCTTGTAACACATCGATATATCTACGTGTATTTGCAGCAGTGAAATATCTATACATTTTACTTTTAAGAGTTCTATTAAACCTTTCACAAACTGATGCTTTTAGATCGCTCCCTGTAGCAAAATGATTTATACCATACTTTTTCATTAAAGATTGAAAACTGGAATTAAAAAATTCCTTACCGCTATCTGTTTGGAGTTTTTGTGGGATTTGGCCATGTTTCAAGACAGATTCAAATGCTTTAGTGACTTGAACGCCTGTTTTGTTTTTCAAGATTCTTGCATAAGCTTTTTTAGAGAAAACATCTATAACTGTAAGTAAATATTGATAGCCATCATTATGCTCGGCTAACGCTCTCATATCACAAAGGTCTGCTTGGTATTGATTAAGAGGTCTGGGGACAAACACACGGTTTCTCGGAAAGCGCAGGCGTGCAGCTCGGTGTAAGGTGTAAGCGTCTTGTCCAGAGAGGAATTTCTGTGCTGTTTGCGCGTTAATCTTTGTACCAGTTTCATCCTGTATGCTTTTAATCAATTTTTCCACACCGCAAAAGCTACCAGGGTGAGCTGGGTCATAATATGCACGTTTCAATAGATTCTGCTCTGCCATGTGTGATCTTTCAAGTTATGTTTAACTATGGTTTTATTTCATTATGAGCGGCTAGTTTTATGTCATGTAACGAGTTTGCAAATATATTTTTTATTTGATATAATTAATAACATTATAGTTTGTTTCTTTTCTAGTGAAAAAAAATAATTAGTTTGATTTACTGCAACGCTTTTCCAAAAAAGTTTTATTTGATGTAACGGTTTTCCACAAACTATTTAATCTGATGTCATGGAAGCAATAGATTTGAATGGGTGCGAAACAAATAACAAGATTGATTGTTGCAATGCTTTTCCAAAAAAGTTTTATTTCAGGTAATGGTTTTCAACAAACTATTTAATCTGATGTAATGAACAAAACAATAAACATGAACAAGAAAAGTTCTAAAAACTAACAGAGAAAAACATTTAAAAGTAAAAAATAAGAAAAATAAAAAACATGTTAAGAAAAATAAATGGTAAAAGAGGGAGAGAAGAAAAAACGATTACTAGGGGAGCCAAAGGGAGTATTTGTCATATAGTACTTTATCAATTGTGGTCCGGGTAACTTCTGTAACGCTTGACTCAATTTCTAACAGTGCGGTCTCTATATCACTGGCCTCTCGGAGTTCAAAGAGATATGCTTGGGCCACACCTCTGACTTGAGCCGCTGGTGGTGAAAAACCCTCTAACCGCAAAATTTGTAATAATGTGTTGGTGAAATGTCCATTCCATAATCTTCTGCTGAGTTCATCATAGTACTTGAAAAAGTAATATTTTTCCAGTGGGAAAAGACATGAATGTCGTCTTTGTGAGGGATGTGACACCTCACATCCTTGACAGACATCTTGTCTGTGTTTCTGGAGCAAGGAGTTAACGAGGTACTTTACAGTCAATTTTATAAGTTCAAAAACAGCAGTAGGGAGTAGAGTCGCGGCCTCATCGTTGTCCGCGGGCGAAGGCTCGTTGTCTTCAGACTCTCGGAAAAGAGCCCGGCACACAGGGTCGCCCAAGGCCCACAGCGATGCACCGGAGATTGCGGTGCTTGAGGGGCTCTGCTCCGGTGATTGCCACCCGAAAGCCGCTAGTTGTGGATGGCTGGGCGAGTTCCATCCTTGCGGTGATGAGGGCGGGGGTGGAGGCATAGCGGCCGGAGACGCTGAGGCCTGATGCGGGCTCTCGATCAACGGACTGGATGGCGGAGTAGCCAGATCGATTGGCGGAGTGGGTGGCGGTGTAGCCAGGTCGATTGGCGGAGTGGGTGGCGGTGTAGCGAGATCCATTGGCGGGCTGGGTGGTGGTGTAGAAGCAGCTGATGGTCGGAGGGATGATGGAGATAGAGAGCTGAGGGGTCCAAAGCTGTGGTTAGTCATGGTTGTTTTAAGTAGTGGATGAGAGAGCGATTGCGGTTTTTAAGGGTTAGGGTTAGGAGAAGGCGGGGTAAGGGGGGACCGGAAGTGGGGGTGGGGGTATGTTGACCGTGGCGGGTTATTTCCAACCATCACCAGCTCAGTTGTACTTTTACTCATTTTGAACAGGTTTAATATTGTCGCATTGTTCTCGGCCATCATGTTGAGCCAGTGCTGAGTCGGAATCCGAAGCAATGTGCTGAAAACCCCGGACTGGGAGTTTGTAAGGTCGATCACAAAATCATCTGTGCAAGCTTGCTCGCATGTTTGTCGACTAACTCTACATACCCATCTGCAAAATGGAGTGCTCTTGGTCTCCCACTGGGTGTATGTGACGGTTTTGGTCACCGTGTTTTCATTCCGGAGTCGTTTGTGTTCTTGGGTGAATGGAGGGAACGAGTATTCCTCTTTGAAAACCCGATGCGTCTGTGTTTGCTGGTCTCTGGTTCGCGGTTGCTGAGAGCTGGTTTCCCGCACGCTTCTCTCTATTTCAGGGGTGGTAATGAGTGTAATAACCGCCCAGTCAGAGCTAGTAAAAGCGATTCGCGGTGTTAGCGGACCAAAACTTTCACCGGCTTTGAGCTGATAGAAAAAGATTTCACTCTGTGGTAGGCTGAAGGCATAACCCCAAAACCTGCCATTGTTGAGGCTGAATCTTTGCTCCAAACGGTTGGCCGCTGCTGTTGGCTGCACTCTGCAGAGATGTAGTCTTCTGAGTTCAGACGCCGTGGCGGAAGCTCTGTAGCAGTTTACAGGAGTTTGAGAAAGCACCGTTAGGTTGGTAGGTCTCACGGCCATGCTTCTTTGTGAAAAAAGAGAAAACTTGCTTGTTTTTTCTGAGAGAGAAAAAAACAGTTAAATTTAAGCTGAAATGTTAGATTATTTATCCTGAATGCCAGTAAGTGAATTAACCTATGGCTGAGAAGGTAAATCGAGCCTGGAGCGGATTGGCTAACCGGGGTGCGAAGGGAGCGGTGCAAGGGTTATGTGATTGGCAGCGGGGCGCAGTGAGGCGGAGTTGGTCTAAGGGGGGAATTTTCAAACGAGGTAAGCAGCGCATTCGGGAGCAGAGCGGGGAGCGAACAAGCAGGAAAAAATTGTGCTCTGCAAGAAGTTGTGGATCGGAGATTAAGAGCGAGGTAGAACTTAGAGTGTGCGTTGAATTTTAGAGCTTGCTAGTAAGAGGGACATTTTTGAAGGAAAAAAGAATAAGGATTTTCCCTGTTATCGAATATAAGGTTTTTGGGAATAGAGGGGTAGCTAACAAGTTATTCTAGGGGTTTTGGAGAAATCGCGGAGAAATTTTTAAAAGGAGTTTTGGCTTTGTTTGGCTGAGCATGAAGGGAGCCGCGGGGCGCTGAATTTGAGAAAAAAGACTAAGGATTTTTTCAGGATTTTCCCTGTTATCGAATATAAGGTTTTGGGAATAGAGGGGTAGCTAACAAGTTATTGTAGGGTTTTGGAGAAAACGCGGAGGGTTTTTTAAGGAGTTTTCCCTGCTTATGTTTCTAAGGAGGGTTAGGGTTAGGGGATCGCGAGTTTTTTCTGAGTATGAGTTTTATTCTAAATCTACAAATGCATATAAATCGAAATAAAGTTTTCCCCAAGGCATGCAGCATGTGTTTGTGGCCATACTGAACGTTACAAAAGCACAAGTTTAACTAAACAATTTTAATATGGTTTAATACATTTTTAAACACATGAGCACGGAGCCCGAGAGAGCACGGTCCGGAGACACGGGCGCGCCCCCGCGCGCCCAGACACACAGCCTCGGGCGCGCGCGCGCGCACACACACACACACACACACACACACTGACCCGCCACCAGATGGCGTTTTTTGAGCATAAAAAAATAAAAATAAAAATTTAATTGCTTAAAGAAATAAAAGAATGCTATTTTTTGATATATAAGAAACTTTCTAAATAATCAATTATATTTTTATGAATATCATATTTTTATGAATATCATATTTTTATCAATATCATATTTTTATTACTTAATTACTTCCTACTTCCGGAGCTCATGAATAATTTAATTACTTCCGGAGCTCCGGAGCTCATGAATAATTAATGACCTGTCAGTTTGACGAGAGGGGTATAATATCACTCTCTCCAGTTGACTAAGTGAATAAACCTTTCACTTGTTGAGTCTGATGTAATAGCAATGTAATCGTCTTTTCTGAGTTTTTAAGCTCATTCTTTATAGGTCAGCGCTCATGATCTGCAATGAGGAACATGGCAATCATTGTTTTTATCTACAATACATATCCATGGTGAAACTTAATGATGGAAGTCGCTCTGATTTTTACTAACTCTGCTTTTTGGATTTGAGTGGCACAACTGTACCCTAAAATGCTGCAGGGATTAATATTAAACTTTTATGGTGAAAGTCGTGCTAGCCAGATGTCGTCAAGAAAGACTCTCATGGGTCATATCCATCTGTTTCTTTCCCCATTTTATTTCATTCAGCAGTCAGCCTGACATCATTCAGAGCCTCTGTCCAGGCTGAGTTGTTACCAATAAGTCTGGAAAATTGAGGGAAATCATGCTTTTGTTCCAGGAGACAACCTCAAGAAAACAGCACAGGCTAACATCATGGCTGGATTCAATTTTAAACTATCTGGAATTCACATACATTTTCAGATGACTCACTAACCTTTCTGATTCCGTTTTAGCCTTTGTCTTACTCATAGCATCTGTGAAAGGACAGAACAAAATAAAATGACTTGATGAGAAAGCCACTCATTTGCCTCCTGACTACCAAAATGACGTACAGTATGTGAGTGTTTGCAGAAACGACAGGTGAGTTTTTCCAGAGCTACACAAAATCAGGCACAACTGTAAAAAATACATTCAATTAGCAGTCCAAAGACAAGTCAGGTTACCTTTCATGCTTCATCCCTGCTCCAATAAACAGACCAGTAGTTTTCAGTTATAATTTTCCATCTTTGATTTTAAATAAATTTGAACTGGAGACTTTCTGTGTAATCTCTAAATACCCTGCTTAAACTCTGTACACCCTTTTAACCTCCCAGCTTTCTGTTTTAACGTTTGTCCAAACTAAAAATAACCAAACTTTTTCCAAACTTTTATATTAATTTCGGACATTACAAACCCTGAATTTCTTTAGGAAATACAAAACTGCCCTGAGCCCGCTGTTTTTCAGTCTGCTCACACATGACTGTACCGCCAGACTCAGCACTAACCACATTGTGAAGTTCGCAGACGACACAACTGTGGTTGGTGTCATCACTGACAACGATGAGTCCACTTATAGATTGGACGTGGAGCAGCTTGAAGTTTGGTGTAGATCCCATAATTTCACTATCAATGTGGACAAAACAAAAGAGATGGTGGTCGATTTCAGGAAGTCTGGCAGAGATCACCACACAGACCTCACCACAGATGGATCTGCTGTGGAAAGGCTCAGCAGTGTTAAGTTCCTGGGTGTACACCTAGCTGATGACCTGTCCTTCTCCATTAATACCACAGCAGTTATCAAAAAAGCACAAAAGCGAAACTTGAAACACTATTTTTCAAACTTGTAAAACAAACTATGGACATTTCTCAACTCCTAAAATCCTTAGCTCATTCAGTACGTGCCCTAAACATATTCAAAGAAACATCATATTGATTGCTAATAATAACACACAGGAGTGTTTCTGCTTAGAAAACAGTAATAAAGTTTATATTAAAGTTTATATTATGTATGATGGCTCAGAGAAACCTGAACTCCAGCCAGGAAACTGGGGTTTGTGTCATCATAATTGCAGTAAAAATAAACCCGTCCACAGCAGTGTGAAAAAGTCTTGAGCAACTCCTCATTTCATTATGTTTTGTTTATAAGGAGGCAGACTACTTTTTCAGGCTATCTGGAGGTCTTTTAAAGTTTTTCTTTGGGCACTGGCTGCTTTTTCACTTATTTTTACTTCAATCCTTGTACCGGGCCATTTTCAGAAAAAGAAAGGGTTTTTTTTGTTTTGTTATCCACTGACCTTTGAGTCATTCAAAAAAAATAGGCATCTAACTCAAGGGATGAACCAGTGTTTTTTCTACACGTAACGGATACCTTTGAAAAGAACCAGTTTAATATTTTGTCTTTAGGCACTTATTACCAGCCTTATAAAAAAAAGAAACATATAAATTTGTTCCAATTTCTTTCTTTCAATCAATGAAAAATACCAAAGATAACGCAGTTTGGTAG
The DNA here is from genome assembly GCF_963969265.1 of Rhamphochromis sp. 'chilingali'. Classification (NCBI taxonomy): domain Eukaryota; kingdom Metazoa; phylum Chordata; class Actinopteri; order Cichliformes; family Cichlidae; genus Rhamphochromis; species Rhamphochromis sp. 'chilingali'. The sequence continues at coordinate 19,028,597 of NC_137932.1, read as the reverse complement.
AGATATCAACACCAACATCATGAATCCCCTTTTAGCCAAAAAGCCAAAAAGATGCAAACCGCTGATGAGCAAGTCATGTTCTTAAGAAACAGGAGAAAATCCAGCAAAGGCCTGACACATGAACTGAAAGATGTATCTGCACCTTCAGTTGATCCATCTACTGTTCACTGAAGCCTCATCAGAAATGGTCTTCATGAAAGGGTTGCTGTCATGAAGCCACTCTTTAGGAAGGGAAACAGGGAGAAAAGGTTGTGAAGAAGTCTTATGGTACAACAGAGAGTGCCTACACTAGGGCTGTTCGATATAACGATATATATCGGACGACGATATAAACGCGTCTATCGTTTCATTTTACGCTATCTTTTGTTTCATGATGTCGCAAAATAAACTGTTTACGGCAATATTTTTTCATCGTTTAATTTCTTAAAGTTCTCTCTTTCTCTTATATTTAATATAACCACACTACGAACAGACAAGTGACTGCTTTTATGCGTTGTCGTTAGCAACAACGACGGTAAAACCATCGCATGGCTCCACCGTCCGCTTGTTTATTTTCCACATAAACCTTTCACAATAAAGCTCGAGATCCTGTTGAGACTTTTCAAAATAAACTGAATCACGTGAAAGAGTATGCAGAGTGTTTGTGGATGAGAAGTAAAAAAAAGCGCCATTAGGTGCTAACAAATAAACCTTAGACTCAAACGTTAGAACAGGCTTTTCCCCGGGGCACGCCGTGTAATAAATACTTACAAAGAAAAGGACTGCCGTTACAACTTATGTCTAAAAATGTATCGTTTCATGCATCAGTTGAAATACTTGACTCCAGGTACAAGACGCCCGGCTGGAAACACTTCACGCAAGTCGACCTGCCCGAGATTCATAGACTTTACAGAAAATGTTACATTTTTGTGATTTACATCGTTGCCGAGACGATAGATGTCTTATATCGGGATATGAATATCGGGATATACTTTGGTCATATCGCACAGCCCTAGCCTACACCCATCTGTAATATATTTTGGGGGCTCTGTCATGGTGTAAGGCTTCATCACAGCCAGTGGTGTCAATATTGATGGAATTATGAGTGCAGAAAAGTATTCTCAGATCCGGATCCACCATGCAATACCAACTGGGAAGCTTGAAAAGTGGACTGGAAGTGGATTAATTTTTCAGCATGACAGTCACCCTCAACACAATGCAGAAAGAGCACGCCTGGATTTAAATAAATAAAAGACAAAATGGAGCACTACTTGACAGAGAATTAAACAAAATGCAGCCAACATCTATAGAAGCTTTGAATGTCCTTCAAGAAGCCTGAAGAACTATTCCTGAGGACTACTTAAAGAAATTAGAGAGTGAAATAAGAGAGTTCAGGCTGTGTTGAAGAATAAAGGTGGCCATATTAAGTTTCAACTCTAAAACATGTTTAAACATAAACAATGTACCTTTGCTATTTACATAGCAAAATATAAAGAAATGAGAAGTGTGTAAAATGTTTGCAGAGTACTGTAGTAGATTATAAAAAGATTATAAAACTTTAAAAGAAAAAGATTTTAAAAAGAGTAAGGGTGTTGACTTCAACTTTAACCAAAAGTAAGTCACCAGTTTTTACTTGCACTTCTTCATACAGCTGCATTATGCATTATGCAAACTTATGAAAACAGTTTGCACAAATGACCTATCAGGTCACGTTCTAGATATGTGAGAGGTGGGGTGCAGGGTTGTAAATAAGTACTGGCTTATATCTGGCTCCAGCTTTAACAAGTGGAGCCAGAGTACAGTACTCTGTACTCTGTCAGGTACACTAATGGGGAAATTAACCTGGCCTGTTTTTGATTAATTCAGATGAAACCCATGCAAGTAAAAGAGAGAAACTCCTAAATCTATGCAGAAGTGCTCTGATCCAGATTCAAACCTAGAAGCCACTGACTGTGATGCAACAGGGCTACATCACATATGAATCATAAGCTAAATAATTATTATGGTGTGATGAAAAACATCTGTACAAAAAAACACTGAACTTTCTATTAAACTCTGAAAACAGAATTGAAGGGGGCATAATTGTTTCATTTAAAGCCTTTTTTAATACTTATTTTTAATTTTGAATTAGCTACAAGAAAAAGTGTTTTGTTTTGTTTTTATTCATAGTTAATCTTTATTAATCTTAGACTGGTCCTGTGTACAGTCGCTAAGTTTGAGTCTGAAATGAGATGTTTTAGCTCTTCTCTTTTTAAGTTAACTTTCTTCTGGAAGAATACCCTTTGAAAACAGGAGTCCTGAACAGCAACTAAAAATAATATGTCAAAAAATGGCCATATTTTGAGTGTCTGCTCTTATTGACATCAGTGGCTTCACACTTGTTTACACATTTGCCTAGCAAGCAAAGATTCACAATTTGTTTCTGACAATTCAGTTTGTAAAAAGTCTGATAAATTAGACATCCAGAGCTACCTGCTGTGGTCATCTTTAGCTTTGCTTGTAGCTTTGCTCTTACTGACATCATGAAACATTTAGAGATGAAAAATAAATATGAAAACATTTAGAGCACTCTGAAGCCTGAGCTTTTGGGTCACAGAGATTACTTGTACATGTGCTGACCTTATTATAAAGGTCATAAGGTGCTATATTATTAAACTTTGGCCATATTTAATATCCACCACTGTGCGTATACATATATGGCAGAAAAATAACATATATTATTGTTATATAGGCTGTGTGGCTAGCAGAATTGGACCCAAAAACAGGACTTGGAAAAACGGGGAAATAAACTAAGATGGTGGTTTAATTAAACACCAGGGAACACAGCTAAATGGAATCAGAGTAACAAGAAGAGGGGACGCAAAATTAAACATAGCACACAACAGACAAGGCACTATCAAAATAAAACAGGAAGTAGCAAACACTGAGACCGGGACTAACACATGTGGTCTAATTTACTAAAAAAGTGCTTGTTGAATAGAAACATCAGAAGTCTCTGTCTGAAACACAGCTATTATCAGTAATTTGGACAAACTACATTCCACAGAAATAAAATTTGGCTTGATTCATTTCTGCAGACAGCAGTGCTGTTTTTTGCCTGATTACACAAAACGTCTACTTTTCCGTCTTCTAAATCCCTCTCTTGGGTGTTTCCCTCAACTCTCACGCAGTGGTTTGGTGATTCAACTCTTGTTTGTGTGAAGTGTCACAAATTTGGCGTAAACGGACAAAACATGGGCGCGCACACAGTGCTGCAAATGTGTGTTGAGATCCAGAGTAAACGGCTTAAAGGCTCATGTCCGTTAAAGTAAACCCTCAGAAGGCTCAACCGCAGAACAGCTGGAGTATCATGTACAACCACAATGGACCAACTACCTCTGAAGCCTCATGTGTTCTTTCCCCTCTACATACCTTATTTCCATCTTGTGCAGGCCGCATGGAGACACATGTGGTTATGGGGTCCTCCTGCTTTCAGGATGTCAATGCTGCAGCAGTTTATCTTTAGAGCAAGAATGTAGGAGGCATGCAGATTGAATCAGATAGATGTTTGCCCTTATTATCCATTATTATTCAGTAATGAGCCTTTAAATTAAACATTTGACATAAAAGAAATCTTTATCATCCTGTGTGGATGTGCACATTAACCTCCTAAGACCTGAACTCTTCCACGGCATGGATTTTTAATTTCTCTTTGATATTTGGGCATATTGGGGCCCGATGAATGTAAAAACAAAGAATTACCAGATTATTTTTTTACCTTATTTTTGTTTTTAAGAAAAATAAGAGGCACATATGAGGATATTCGTTTAAAATTTTGATAGAACAGTGGCAGTATAATGTCCTCATAAGTGGATATCAGGCCCTTGTAGAGCAAAATTGAGTATTTTGGTCTAAATAACCCAAAATGTGATGTCCACATATGTGGACGCCAGGTCCTAGGAGTTTAAGGTGCAAAGTGTGAGTCGTGGAAGCCTGGCACACATAATACACTCATTTCCAAACAAATACATTTTACAGGCATTTCATTTTTAATTTTTGTGATTTATTTAAAAATTGTCAATGAAGATAGAAGATAGTGGGTTGAAATATCATATTTTATAAATGTGCAACACCAGTTAACCTTTGAGTCTAAGACGCAAGGCGAAAATCTTTCTCCTTGTGTTTTTTTGCCTGAATACAGTCACATTAGAGCACCACTGAAAAATTATGTTGAAGTTGAAATATTATAACTCAGTGATTAACTTTGATTTTAACTCTCTGTTTGGATCACCAGGTTCATCTCAGTTCACTTCATTGCAAAAGTTACAACATTGAGATGTTTTTATATATAATTAGTGCTGAGAGATGAGCCATACTAATCAGCAATTCTTTGATTAAAAAAATTAATAGTTTTTTGTACCCTGTATGTAAACTGACTGGCGCAGTGTGTAACAACATTCAGCACAAGCATTTGGATGTTAATCTGGCTGTTGGTGCCAGCAGTGCTATCATTATCCACACTGATCTGGCCCTGTGTGTTTGTTATCCACAGTTCAAAGAGCTACAAGATTTGAAATACGATTTAATTACTGAAGAATGTGATTAACTCTTCCAAATGGCTCTTACATATACACATAATATTTGTATAAACAATGTTTAGCCTTTTCCATTGAACTATAAACAGTTTTGAATTTTATTGCTCATACATTAGTCAATTTTTTTCCCTCCTGTCTTATCCTCTGTTTATTGAACTAGTCATCAAGAACATAGCTTCAAGTGAATATTTAAATCTTTCAGAACTGGATAGAAACCAGTTCCCACAACCAGTCAGGGAACTGATTATATATAATACATCTTTCAGGCATAAAACATATACAGTTGTGATTAGACGTTTGAATACACTTATTATTGCCATAAATTTCATGGTAATTTGGGGGTTTTAATGATTTCTTTGACCTGTTCTGATGATTGACCACAACTGGCAGTTTCTCTTTTGCCAACATAAAAAGAATTTGTTTGACAGCACTCAATGGATTGATCAATACCCAGAACAACGGGAAGGTCTAGGGGACAAAGTGAAGATCTAAGAAGGAGAATTGTAGATGTACACAAGCTGGGAGGGTCTCTCGGAGCTATTTCTAAACAACTCCAAGACAATCAGTTCAAACAACTGTACAGCAGCAGAAATACAAGTTATTCAAATGAGTCACCACTTTTCCAAGAAGACTTCAACTCTTCTTTGTTAGGATGTTCAAAAACAACCCAGGACGCACCAAGGCAATGTCAAGCCGGGCATGACCTTAGAACTGCTGCATCACTGTCCACAGTGAAACAAGTTTGGACTGAGAGGGTGTCATTCAAGAAACAAGCCCCTGCTCTAAAATCAACACCTTTAAGCTTAACTGAAATTTGCAGCCGCCCACTTTGAGAAGCCAAATGCCTTCTGGAGAAAGATTTTATGGCCAGAAAAGAAAAAGATCGATGTCACTGCTGGAGCAGCAGTCGTGTGCTGTTGTGAAGGAAGACCCAAGTTGCAGACAATGGTGGTGATGCGAGTGAGTTTATTTACAGTGAGTGACAATAAACAGAAGTGAGGACAAAACTAAGTCAAACTGGGGAAAACTAGGGAACAAACCTGAAATCATACAAACACGGGAAAACGGCACAGAGAGACACTGAGATACACAGACGAAGCGACGATCAGCACAGGTATACACACACTATAAATACACATGGAAGGGAATGAGGAATGGCCAAAACAGGAGGAAGACACAGCTGATCCTAATTGACATCACGAGACACAGATTTTCAAAGTAAAACAGGAAAATTACACAGACCGCGAACAGAGGAAACGCACGGGCAGGAATGACCCAACACTAAACAGGGGGGAGCGCAAAACCTAACTAGGAAAAGCTTAACAGAAAACAACCAGAACACAAGCTAATATTTATTAATACAAAAACCCTGAGTCACAGACTCAGGACCATGACAATCGAGGTGTTTGGCTAAATTGACAGGAAGTATGTTTGGATAAGTAAAGGTGAAGCTTTCAAATGTAAGAGCAATGTACCAGCTGTCAAGCATGGTGGTGGTAGCATCATGCTCTGGGGCTGTTTACAGTGATACTGGTACATTGCCGAAAGTGGATAAAATAATTTTAAAAAGGGGATTACCTGCAAATTCTTCAAATTCACCTCAAATCAGCAGCTAAATGGTTGAAACTTGGACACAACTGGGTGTTCCAACAGGACAATGATTCCAGTCATACATGAAAACCAGGCTAACATTAAGTTTCTGGAATGGCCATCCCAAAACCCCAACCTCATGTTGAAGATGTGTGTGCTAGGCTTAAAACTCTGGTCATGCCATAAAACCAACCAATTTAAATTAACTCTACTAATCCTGTTAGGAAGAGTCGTCAACTTGTGGCTTGTTGATGGCTAACAAAAGCATCTGGTCGAGGTGCAGCTAGCAAAATCACATTTAACCAAATATTAGTGGGAGTCTATGTGTATATTTGAGCTTGTATGTATATATTTGACCCTGTGCAAACATCAAAATGAACCTATGTGAATTACAGAAAATCCAAAATAAACTGAAACTTACGCACTCTGTTCTTTTTAAAGCCATATAAGATACTGTTTTTGTTTCCATCCTGAAAAAAGCAATTGTTCAAAGAAATCAATAAAAATATTAAAAGTTAAAAAAGAAGTGCTGTGACCCCTATGACCATGATAAACACAACGGTATGCCCAGATCTCAGTGTCATTTCCATTAGCCTGATATTCCATTGATCCTGTAGTTTATCTTTCTCCTGAAGTCTGGATGTGTTTCTGTGAAAGCCTCCTGCTTCTCAGCACAACTTTAATCAGGCAGCAAAACATAAAAAATGTCAGAGGAAGAGGAAACTGGCAAACGCTTTCTCTGCATGGACCTGTTTCATTTATGCACGGTCCATCTGATAAATCTGTGTCCATGCATCGAAAGTGTTCCAGATGAAAAGTGGGAAACAGGCAGTTTGACAGTGTTGTGAAAACATCGGGTTTGCTGACTGAACTGTTATTTTTCATTGATCATATTGAAGGTCATGTAAAACAATATAAAAGCAGAATGTGGTATTATGACAGCGCTTATAAATTCAATTTAAAAGCATAATTTAACAAATACACTGGTCCATAATGGAACACTTAAACCTCATGCTGTCATGTTAGTCCTACTGGCATGAAGATTTTTTAAAAGAAATCACGTACAGCATATAAAACGAATGCTTCAAAGGCTGTAATGTTTTAAAATGAATGAGCCCCTTTTGTTTTTGATCCTTAGTTTGCTCACTTTGAATATCCTATTCAGCTAAATCATCCTGAGACTTGGCATTATTATTTCAGTATATTTAGCATTATAGATAATTAATGTAGAGTGCAGCTCCCATACTGGTTTGAAGACTGTGACCCACATTTTCCTTTGAGTTGTAACTGAGAGATGACTTTATCACTTAAAATATAGGGCAGGAATCGTACATACATTGGGGTAACAGCAGATATCATCCTAACATCATAGTCCTATAAAATCTTCTTGATCTTAACAAGCCTTGAACTACTTGGCAGGTATGAAAAGTGGGATTATTAATGACCAAGTTATATATATATATGTTTTGAGCTTTTGTGATAGTTTTAATCATAAACAATAAATTTGTCGTGTAACTTCTCCAAAAACCTTTCACAGTTTTGGCCAGGTTAAACGTAAAGTTGCGTGGTCTAATTTATGAAATTATAGCCTTTGAGTTTATTGTAATTTTTCACTTTTAATCACTGCATTGTGATGTTTTCTGTGAAGACTCACAGATGTCCCGGAGTACATGCAGTTTAGCAGCCAAACAATCTAAACAGACAGGCAAACCATGGACCAATATGCTGCTTTCAGGGACATTTGGACAGTGTTTACAGCCCAGTTACCCAAATACTGGCTCCATTGTCATGATCTGTGTGGGGATGAACAGCTGGTAGATTTCAGATGCAGGGGCAGTTTGGGGCAACACATCTCCTTTTCTAAACAAGCAAATGTGGCATAAACACCTTTTTGCATGATGAACATCATAAATCCATTTGATCATTATAGAATATCTATCACAGATAAAGGAACCAATGGAGCCATTAAGAAAAAGAGCTTCAAAAACATAAAATGACTTTCAGGGTTTAATATGCTGTTCAGTTAAACTGCCCAGAGACTTGTCATTATTATTTCAGTATATTGAACATTATAGATTATTAATGCAGCTCCCATATTGGTGTGACAGGACTGACCCATATTTCTAATTATGTTATGACTTAGTGATGATGTTATCACATTCACTACAGGGCAGCAGTTTACAGTCAGCTTCATATAGTTTTCACACTTTGATTAGTCCATAAGGTCAGAAATAAATTAAGGTAATCACAGTTTTATTATCCTGTTCCCTTAATTTATTCATGCATATTTTAAAATTTAATCTCCAGCTGTCTTTGTCTTGTCACTGTCTTGACCTATTTTCCTGCTGTAAGAAAAAAAGGGAAAGTTGGAAGTGTGAAGGTTGCCTTAAACTTGTTTATTTATTTAACTTTGGCGTTGTGAGCGAGCCGTCCTGAACTTAATTATGTTTCTGTTTTATATGAATTCTGTGCTTGTTTCAGTGCACAGATGCAAAGTAGAGGTGCACATATTTATAACAGAAAATAATTTGAAGATTTATGCCTCTTGTTTTTGGTTCTTATGGTTAAATTGCATTGCATTAACAGTGATGATGAGTGAACCATTCAGATGCCTTAAACCTTTTGCCAAATCTTCTCTCAGAAACCTTGGGATGACTTTTGGTTCAATTCTGACCTTGGATGCTCACATTAAATCTCTGGTTCACTCTTGCTTTTATCAAATAGGACTTATTGCAAAGTCCAGGTCCACTGTGTCAATATCTGAATTGTAGATTGCTATTCATGTCTTTAGTTCATCACCTTTGGATTTTTAATTTTTTTTATAAATGTGCTTAAATCTCTTTCAACTTTTTAAAACATTTTATCTGTATGTTTTTAGCATTTTAGTTTTTAAATTTAGCTTGAAAGATGCCCTATAAGTAAAAATTTTAGTTACTTTTAAGTTTAATGCATAATCTGCATCATAGTGCAATCAAATGTTCACTAACCCACACTTGAAGCCGAGAACCTCCAATCATCTACAATTGTTGCAAAACTAAAGCATTTGGGACTTCCTGAAAGCTCCAGCGATTCCAGTTTTGCAAACAGGAACCAAAGATTATAATGTAAAACAATACTGCCAAATGGTCTGCTTACCAGCTGGAAATGTCTATTCTATTACCGGATAAAAACGATCTCATCCACAGTTCTGCGAGGAAGCAGTGTCAGTACTTTGTGTTTCACAAGACACGAATACAAACTTCTTTGGATAGGATGATTTGAGTGATTCTTTGGAGATGAGAAGAATTTGATTAATCCCACTTGTCTCTGAAACTTTTGACTTTCTAAACTTTCTAGAATTTGAAGCACAAACAGATACACAAAGCTGATTTGCAGCACTCACAAACTTCAGCTGGTGATTTAAACTCAGAAGCACAATTTGTTCAGAATTTGTTTCTACTCTTTGGCTCCACTTCTAACATGGGCGATCGTGGCTCAAGAGTTGGGAGTTCGCCTTGTAATCGGAAGGTTGCCGGTTCGAGCCCCGGCTTGGACAGTCTTGGTCGTTGTGTCTTTGGGCAAGACACTTCACCCGTTGTCTACTGGTGGTGGTCAGAGGGCCCGGTGGCGCCAGTGTCCGGCAGCCTCGCCTCTGTCAGTGCGCCCCAGGGTGGCTGTGGCTACAATGTAGCTTGCCATCACCAGTGTGTGAATGTGTGCGTGAATGGGTGGATGACTGGATATGTAAAGCGCTTTGGGGTCCTTAGGGACTAGTAAAGCGCTATATAAATACAGGCCATTTACCATTTACATAGACAACAGGGAAAGTGGTGCATAAAAGAAACAATCGGAGGTGCTCTGTTGGTATTTGAGTCCAGATGTTATTTTTCCTTCTTCCAAATATATGATTACGTTCAATCATAAAACCCATTAAATTCCAGGACATGTTTCATGTTTTGACCATTTTTTATCTTAAGTTTCTTCAAATCTATCATTTTAATTCTTCTTACAGCAGTATGAGGAAAACAGAACGGCTTTATAAAAGCAGGTCAGGAAAAAAAGACAACAGGAGAGAAGAAAACCACAGAGACACTAGGGTCTGTGTAGTTCAGAAATTATTAATCAAGCATAGCATTAGTTCAGGCAGTTCATGAAGTTAAGCTCAGCTGCAGTCCCAGGAGATCAGCTCATCTCAGTGCCAGCCTACATTAGGTGATGGTTTGGCTCATAAAATTCTACATATCCATTTGTGAAGTCTTATTTAGAGCACCGTATTTGAGTTGCTTTACATTGCCCATAGTTGCTTTGCTTTGCAAATCGCCTCTGCCACAGTTCCTCCTTTTCATGTAGCGACTGCATTAATTCATTTAATCTCTGATGTCACTGATGTTCTATTCCATGCTGGGGGTTTTGTTTCTGCTCTGCCCTTCAATTTCACCTCAGATAAAAACATCAGTCTCCTTTCTGGATAATTTTTGAAAACATGTCTTTTTTTGTAATGCTTCCTCTTCTTTTCTGTGCAGGTACTGGTCTGATCTGGATGGATGATGTTGCATGCGCAGGGACAGAAGACAGTATTCACCAGTGTAAGTTTTCCGGTTGGGGCAAAACCAACTGTGGCCACGTCGAGGACGCTGGTGTGACCTGCACCGTCTGAACTTTCAGGATCCCAACACTGCTGCAGCTGCCAAGTATCACCCAAACGCTGCCTTAAACTTCAAGTGCTGAAAGCCCTGCCGTGTGCAGCAAGAGTGTCATATTAGTAGTATGCTGCCTACTTACCTATAAAAAAAAAGTGCCAACTCACCTGATGCATGAACTTAACCTGCAGCTTGGTTAGAAGTTCATGACTAAACATATCTATATGAGCCACGGGATTGAATCACAGTGCAGCTTTTGCCAACATAAAAGTTATGTTTTCATTAACTCTACAGTATGAGCTGAAGGATGATCACATGACAGGATGCTTCATGAGGCTGAACTAAAGGGCAAAGGTCAGCATTAACAGGAATGGAGGCTCACCACGGACCAGGTTTGCTGCTTTGACACCCACGAGAGGATTGCCGGATCTGACAACTTCATCTACATTTCCACTTACTAAAGCGCTGAAAAGGCATGCAATGGAACTGACAGGACAGTCTCTGGAGAACTGGTTTTCATATGCAGGCAGCTGCTCTTCACAGTATTATTTAGCAATGGCTTTTGCTCAGTATACCACAGTGTTGCCTTATTACACGTTACAGCAATGCCCAAGTAGGTAACTGTTTGGTGGTTTGCAAACCAGGCGATGCCACATAATCAAACTAATTGAACTTTTTCGTTATTTTTTTTTTGTCTTTTATTTGAATGCAAACTAAAGTACTGTTTATATTCACCATTTCTCAACAAAGCATGCTTTTCTTTCAGATCTGTTTATACTATTCCATTTGTAAAACAGCTGCAAAACGAAATTTTGAATTATTCTAAATGAAGTTTTGTTTACAGCATCCTGTAGATACCCCTCTTTCTGCACTTAGGGTCCAGTAAACGGTCAGAAGTGCTCGTCACATAGTCAAAAAGTCTCTCCACTTTCACGCTTTTCCAGTGTATAGTTATTGAGGTGGAGTTTAAGGCTTAAACTTTTTTATATTTCTGTCACTTTTTATAGTCCTTAGTGATTAAAGCTCTATCAGGTACTAATAGTGATTTTTTTTTTTTTTAAAGCTTGAGCAATCTATCAAATCTGCATTCTGGCAAAGATTTTTAGCTGATTCTTTGAGCTTAAGTATTCTTTTTAGCATCAGCATCATTTCCAGTTGCATGGTGGTAGCTATTTTTATCCAAAAAGCCCAACAAATGTTAAACCTAACAACAAAGAGTAAAACATAAATCAAATAAAACATTTCACAGCTACAAAGTCCTAAAATATTTCCTTCAGGAGTTTGTGAATACCAAAAAAAAACAATCAACACACAATTTGGATGCTGGACGTTTACTCATCAGCTGAATGTTGCTCAGTAGTCGTTTATGTAGCAAACAAATACACAATTTTGAAAGCCAATAATATACAAGCAGGGTCTGTTTTTGAAATGCACAAAGTGCCAAAAAATGTGTTTGTTTCTTTCATGTGTGCATCCTTTAAACTGCAAATCACCAACCTGTGCTTACCGTGGGCTTCTATATTTATGCAAAAATTATAATAATGTCATTAAATAACAAGTTCTGGAAAGAGTTAACAGTCACCCCTGTTGACAGATGAAGTGATGATGAAGAAGAACAGATGAGTATAAACAGATGGATGCATGGAGGCCTGCCCTGTATGATTTATAACTGTGGGTCTGTCAGTGTTTACTGCCAAAAAAATTGGCTTGTTTCAGCAATAACATGCATACACACAATCTCACTCACATCAAAACATCAGACCAACTACAATGGACCTTTCTCCCACATTTTACCTCACTCTCAGTGGAATTTCAGCTTCACGGCTGCTTTCAAATCCAAAAACTTTGTACCTCCCAGGTTTCCTCGTCATTGCTTCGGCGCCAGCAGAAGACATGGAGCGGCAAGCTGGAAAAGAATACACGCAGAAACCTGAACACACCCATGTTTTATATTTGAAGTTTGGAAAGTTTTTTTATCCACCTTAAAAATCTGGCAATCTCACAAACCTCAAAAGACTGAAGTTAAATTCTCTCCAGCCTTAAAATCTGTGAGCTGTCTTAGATTTGTCCCACTTACTTTTTATGAAAATCAATCTGCAAACTTGGTGTCTGGATCCAAGAGAGCAGAGGAAAAAATATTTTGGAGATGAACTTGACTTTGTTCTGCTGCGGCCAAAAATGGTTTTCTCTGCCCCATGTCTAAGTGCCTTGGTGTTTGTCGAGGTTTTTGCTTTAAACCGCAATCCTGCCACAGCAAAACAGAAATGACGAACAAAAAGAGGGAGTCTCGGGAAAGAGAAAATGAGGTGATAAACCAGATTCAGCAAACTGATGTAAGTGAGAATGGTTGATGTGTTTTTCTTGTATTTTCTGCAAGTATTGACAGGGTGACTCAGGACTCGTGCATAATCAGGTTATATCAGTGTCCTTTGGCTAGCTGATCACATTAAATCATCACATGTGACATCTGCATTACATTACATACCTCCATCGTGTCTAGTGAAAGGCAATGAAAACTCTGGGCTGCTGGGCTTTTCTTTCATAATCACTTTAATATATGCAACAACATCTGTATTGTTGCTCATTCTATTTAATGATATAAAACATATTAGAGGTCAAATAGTTTGTCAGCTAATCAGTACATTAACAAAAACTCTTCACATTATCTTCTTAAACTTTCTGTGTGACAGGATTTTGTATTTTTTTAATATTTTATAGAAGAAACAACAAAATAATCATTAGATAAATCACTAATGCCAATAAATGTTTCAACAATACAGTGTTCAGACCAAAGTTTTGCCACAAATACAGTTACAACCAATAACTGACATCTTCTTTTGTTGTTGTTGTTTTTCTACATTAAAGCAAAGGTAAATCTTTCAGCTGCAGGTGTGTACAAGCAGCAGTAAGTTTGTACCGCACACAGGCTTTTACTGCCAAGCATGATGGGGTTTTTTTATTTTACCTGTTCTTAAAATATTTGAAATATTGTATTTGCATCACTTTGCATCTTTGACTTTCTATTTACTCTGCATAAAATCAAAATTTGCATAAGTTTAATCTGGAAAGTAGACCATTAGATTGTATATAAAAGTGAGCATTGTGGCCAGTGGCATTACTGTTTTGGTCTTTTTGAAACTAGCCATGAAAAGCATGGGAGGATCTGTCTGAGAAACTCAATGCTGAAGAAAGAAGCCAGCCAACCAAAGGCAGGCCCTGCTTTACTATTTTATTCTCAATGAAACTACAATTTAGAAATTAAAGATTGTGCTATATTTAAAAAATACCTGGTAAAAAGTGTTCACTGAGGTTAAAGATCTGCAAATAGGCTTGTAGGCTTATATTTCCACCCGCTGCTGGCCATTAAAAAGAATGCAGGTTTAAGACTTTCACTTTTTCAGGCTATGTCACTGAATCCAGTTTTTGATTGCAGCCCTAAGCCACACCCACACAAACACTGCCTGCATCGATATCATATAATGGAGTTGTTTTTTTTTTTATTGTAGAAATCTCCATAAATAGTTATGCGTTAAAGAGTAAACCCCTGGCTGGATTTTACAGCAGATTATTTCATTCTCATTCAAATTCTTCTTAGACAGGCAGAAGGATATGTGGAAATTCTTTTTGGAGCACAGAAAGCGATAAAGCAAAATGTGATTGTGTGGCGGCCAGGCCTCTGAGTTTCTCTCATTTATCTTCTAGAGGCGTCAGATTCAGCACTTTGGCTGCAGAGTTATTACTTCCTTTGTAAAACAACAGCCAGAAATAACACCCTCGACTCCTTCCATATTTTTTCTATCTGTTTGTTTGTCATCTCCTTTTAAAAAAACGATACGTTAAGTTAACCATAAAAACAAGCAAAAGCAGGTTGAATTTTTTTTTTGTAAATCATTTTGTACTGGCATTAGTTTTTTAGAAAATAAAGGGCGGTTTGTAGCATACTACAGTATTTATACATGTTTTGTTATTTGTAATTTTAATATGTTTCTTTAATTAAAGTTACAGTATATCATAACATCCAAGTGGCAGTTTCTTCAGTTTTTGTTTCCAGCTCAAATTTTGTGCCATTTCATTTCCAACTTAACAAACAGGAAGTAAAGGGACAAAAAATTGCGATTTTTTTTTTTTAAACTGGGTGAATGTAAGACTGAATTGGGAAAAAAAGCATGTTGATTTGTTCAGATCATATTCTCTGTATTTTTCATCAGACTTAATTTCTTTGGACATTTCTAAATAAAAAGAGCTGCAGATTGGTGACAAAATAAATACAAAAAAACACTGAACCCCATATAGTGAAAGGATCTGATTGTTCTATTATGCATTAGGGGCCATTGTGCTGCTTTTTCTTTGGTTCAAAAAGCTTGAAAATCACAAATGTAGGTATGTTGTGAGAGGAAGGTAGGATGCCCAGACATGCCAGAGAAAACTTGGATGAGTGGCAAAGGTGAAAGGACACCCACGCTTTCTTTGTACCCGAAAAACTGAACATACTGGTGAACAACAGCATCATATACTTTAGTTCAAGGGAATCAAACCGTGGGTGTTTATATAAGTCCTACAAATGATGAGAGTATTTGAGAGCACTTTTTAAAAACAGGTTGAGGCCTTCCAAAAACAGCAACTGCAGAGAAAAGCTTAAATTTACCTCAGATGAATCTAATCTGCTGGTGAATACATTGCAGGCTAATCATATACTATTACCTTATGGGTACAATTTATCAGGCAGAAAATGTAAACCAGTGTCTTCTACTGTGGGCTTTCTTTTCTTGGTTCTGTTTATTTTGACTCAGTTCAAGGTAACTGGCTGAGCTGCAGTGTGTTAGACATCAGCAGAGCAAAACTGTTGTGCTGTGATTAACTGGCTAGTTAGCGACTCCTCTGATCTCAGAGTACAAAAACACCCTCATGTCATTACTCAGAAATACCCTTGGAAGTGACCACATACTGCAACCATCTTGTAATGTTTTCTCATTTTCATTCAATTACATTTAACAGCAAAAAAAACCTGTCCTTGTGGATTGTAATGTCTTGGCTGTGTTCTGTGTATCTTTTATAACACTGTGCTGCTCGTAACAGATAGAAGAGCTTAGGAATTAAAAAAAGGATTTCACCTGAAAACTCAGAGCTTTTTACTTTGTGTACTGTTTATATGTGCCACTAAAATGCTGCATATGTACTGCTGAAATAATAAAATGTAGATTTGTTTAAACAGGTGAACTTCATTATTTCTGCAGATTTGTGGAGGGGAATTGGAAGCAGGAAATCTCTGCACGTCAGCAGGTGAAAAGAAAAGAGAGGGAGGAAGTTAAGATGGACGTGTGTGTGTGTGTGTGTGTGTGTGTGTGTGTGTGTGTGTGTGTGTGTGTGTGTGTGTGTGTGTGTGTGTGTGTGTGTGTGTGTGTGTGTGTCACAGAAATCAGACAGCTGAGGCATGTGGAGGTGTACAGCACATGGGTGTTTTCACTGACAGCTTCTAGCAGTAATCACGTGTATGATTGTTTCCAAATGCGAAACGAATGTAAAAGTGACTGGATGAAAAATCTGAACTACCATAGATGGACACGAGACTTTGACAGTGAATTCTTTCAGGAGGTTGGAGCGTTCATGGATTGTTGTAAGCAGTTTGTGCCGTTAACACAAGGGACACTTCCTAGTCACAGTAACAATCCATGCCAGAACCATAGACTGTATATAAAACATGAATGTAGCTTTGGAGTTTGGAAAGTGAAGCCAATAATTCAGCTTTCATTATTCCTGATGGCCATGAGGAGGGGACTCGTTTGGTTTCGAAAATAATTCTTCTTCTATGGAAGTCTGGAAAACAAAGACTTTGATCCACAACCTCAGGAAACACTTTGCTGATGAATTTGTGGCCAGAGTCACTAGTTTCAAGTCTTGTTTAATACAATGTGACTTTCATTGTATAAATTATGTTCTCCTTTGTGTAACTGACAGCTTGCAAGCCTTTCAGTGTGTGCCTCAATTTAACAGTGAAATCCTCACTCACTTGTCACATGCCAGATTCAACATGTCAAGACTGTGACGGCAAAACTGCACAGCAATCTATGGCATAATGTTGCTTTCTAAAGATATGACCAGTGTTTTGTTTTGGGGTTTTTTATATATATATATATATATATTTTTCTCATTGTTTTTTCTCAATTACAATACATGAGATTATTTTCTTGTTCATCCCATAAGAGCACTCAGTTTCATAACAAGAAACCGAGGGTTCTTCATGTCTGGTTCAGACATGAAATTAACCAAAACATTGGTCCAACTCATGCATTTGCCACAACAAAGAAGGCAGATGTTGTAAATTCTCCTCAGCATCAACTCCACATGCCATCCTCCCTATTCTTCATCTCATTACTTGGCATATATAATCTCTGGTTATACTGTGGCTTGTTTGGGCAGGAGACAGAGTGAACTATAAAGTGTTTTATACAAGCTGAGGAGTGGAGTTAAACTGGAAGGCAGTCTCTGCATGTTTGCAGTATGGAAACAATTCTTTCATGAGTTGCAATTCTGTTTGATTCCAGATGAAAAAAGCCACAGGGAGAGAAAGACGCATATGAGTCTTGACTCATAAATCCTGGATGATGCTGCACTTGAAGTGCCATCCTAACCCATCCAAAAACACTACATTTAGCAAAATATATTCTGTGCATTTCTTTTTCTAAGCAATAATGATTCTGAACAAGCAGGATAGAAATTCTTCTAGTTATATTCAAGGATCCACATACTTTTTTATGATCTTGTGCATGAAAGTCCTGAATCCTTTCAGACTTCATCTAATCACATGGCAGCCACTTGATGCATTTTAGACATTTGGTCAAGACGACCTGCTGAGGTTCAAATTTAGCATTGGAGTTGGGAAGAAAAGTGAGTTAAGTAACTTTAAACTTTGCATAGTTGTTGGTGTAAGACAGGCTGGTCTGAGTATTTCAGAAACTGTTGATCTGCTAGGATTTTCTCACACAACCATCTCTGGGGATTAAAAAGAGGAACATTTGCAGTGAGCAGCAGTCCTTTGAGTAAAAATACCTTGTTGACGTCAGAGGTCAGAGGAGAATGGCGAGACTGCTTCAAGATAATAGGAAGGTAGCAATAACTCAAATAACCACACATATCAACCAAGGTGTGTAGAAAGGCATCTCTGAATGAATAACACATTGAATCCTGAAGCAGATGGTCTACAACAGCAGAAGACTACATTCGGTCCCACTCCTGTCAACTAAGACAGCACAGGCTCACCAAAAATGGAAATTAGAAGACTGGAAAAACAATGTGAGCAAGATTCAGAAGGTAGGGTCAGAATTTTGCATAAAAAACACGAAAGTGTGTCTCCGTCATGCCTTCTTCAGACAGTTTTGTTATACTATTGGATGTAAATTAGTTTAGGTGAATGGAATGTTTCTAAAGGACCCCTAAAGGACTCCCTAAGGACCCCAAAGCGCTTTACATATCCAGTCATCCACCCATTCACACACACATTCACACACATTCACACAATATTTATTTTTTTTAAATCACAACTTATTATCATCCTGCTTTAAGTCTAATCTCTGTACTCAAATAATTACACTAAGTCATGCAACTGTTTTGTCTATGTTTTTGACCGTGAAGCACGTTTTCTTTCTGGCTGCTTCTCTGTGGTATGACCAGAAACTAACTCATCCTTATTCTAGAAAGTGAACCACAACATGTGGCAACAGAGCCCATGAACATGAGCTCATTCCTCTTAAGGGGAATTAGCAAATGAAAAAAACAGAGATAGAAAGAGAGAAAGTCCCAGTGTTCCTCTCCACATCCATTTGTCTTTGGACTACATTCCTGCTCCTCTTCCTCATAATGAAATGGTTATCCCTGCAAACAATGGGAAGACTGAGCTGCAGGAGCATCTGCAGCATATGAAGTGGGAGATGAAACAAAAATTGGCTCACAAGGTCGAGGTCAACTTCAGCATCACCACTGAGGGCATTTTTTGAGCCAAGGTGTTGGAGAGAAAACAGGCACAAACTGAAAATGGCCCTAGTCTCTTCCTAACATGCTTTTATGTCCCACATACTTCGTGATCACCAGGCCTCAGTATGTTTTTGGGTAATACTGAGACAAACAGCTGCTTACGTGCTGAAATGTGGATGTATTATTTGAGTAAAGCATTAAAAATGAATCAGAAACACAATACATTTTGACCAATAGGCTAACAATTTAAGTAAACTCATCAGTATTTAAAATACAGCTGGAAAGGTGAACTGTTCCTACTTTAAGAGCAAGTGGAGACTTTCATAAATCAAGAGGATGAAAGGATCTGAGGGGAAACTAAAACCCTTCATTTTCATTAATTAAAGCAAAAGAAAATATTTTGATGGAGTTAGTAAATATGAAGGCAAATATGTTGCAAAATGTATTTACCATCATAGTTAAATACAAAAAGAAAGAATGTGCAGAAAAAATCTGAACTCTAAACTCACACCTATGATATGAATTTAAAAATCATATTGCACCTTCTTTTTGAGTTATTGTAACAAAAAAAGGAAAAAAAAGAAAGTCTTTTCTGTGGAAACCTCAATTTTCCCTTATTCCTTGTAATGTTGTCAGTCTCCATATGAGTCACGTTGACCACGTGCTGTGTGCTTCATGCTTTGCTCTGGAATGTCAGGTTTCAAATTGCATGTACCTGACTATTGCCTTGCCATGCCAGAGATCTAAGATTGTGTGTAAATATAAAATAAAATGACTATTATTTATTTGCAATGAAATAACATAAAACACACACCAAAGTACACACAGGACTTTTTATTAGTAGTTACAATTTAAAAAAAAATAATACTATGGCATTTCATCAATTTTCAGTTAAACAAGTTAAGAATCAACCAGTTAAGTAAGGAAATATTTGTTCTGTTTATAACAATTAGAACATGTATGATTGAACACAGAAGAAACATGCACTTTACTGCACTGCAACATAGAAAATGACCCTAAGTGTAGAAAAACATATCATTTGACAAACACTTGATGATACAAATGTGTTTGCAGTGACTGACTCAGACGAGTTTCTTCCAGAAGCCACAGGTTAACAGGTTAAAGGATATTTATCGTGTCACACAGCATGTTCTTTGGAAACTTGTTCAGCGCAGCAGTTTGAGAAAATATCACAGGCTGTCTGAGTGAGCAGAGTTTCCTTGATGTCACACCCCTCCAGAGGCAAGTGCGGTGTTGGTGGTGCATCAAGGTGTAGTGTGATGTACCAGGTTGTCAAAACTGGCTGCTGATAGGACAGAACACTGCCCTCCTGCACCAGCCCAAAGGCACTTTCCACAAGGGGCTTGTCAGGTCTTCTCAGGTTCATTGTGGTCACAAGTGGCCTGTCCTCAATATTAAATTTTGCATATGCCTCCGTTATTCTGAACAAGCAAGGATCTGGTAATTGACCCACAATGCCTCTGTAGAATCGACTCCTAAAGAAAACATCAATGTCAATAATGTAAGGAAGAAGGTTATTATACTGAACAACAACTGAAACAGTGGTGCATAAGTTAGAGACTGGGATGTATCTTTCTGAAGTTAGCCGTCTTCAGAAAGTGCAATGTTGTAAGTAAATTAATACCTATTCTGACACATGCAAAAATGAACAAATAGAACATGCATTTGTAACACAGAAAACCAAATTTTACAATTCTAATTACCATACTCCAGTCTGGGCCATCCTATTTGGTGCTGGCTTAGTGAAGATCATAGAGTTGGTAGGTCCTGGCTTCACACCCTAACCTAATTGTGTATATTTGCAGTATTAACTTGGTGTAAATTTGTTTCTGATCACCCAAACACATCTGACTAGTCAAATTAGGTGTGATAAAGCAGGGAGACAAGGAAAACATTCAAGTTGATGGGCCTTCAGGAATGAACTTAACTAATGCTTAAATGAACTGAACCCCACTGAACAGGGATTAACAACTTTACACAGCTTCCTGCCTACACTTAGGCTTTCTGGTGCCTCATTACTCGACACTAGCTTCGAAGCCTCGATACAGAACGTCACATCACTAGCTGTGAGACGAGCTGATATCCAGTTCTCTTCCATTTCCAAATATCTGTTGGTGCTCCAGACATTTTCATTCCGGTAAGTTCTAAATATGTTCATATCACTCTTTATAGCCTATTAGTTTTATTTTCGATGCGCTCTGAGGTCATAGCAAATTAGAACAAACATCCTACTGAGTGATTTTGCAGAACTACCTAATATTTATAGAGTTGCTAATTATTTGGCATTATTGCAGCAAACCAGCCAATGAAATGGATGAAACATCGTGACTGGGTTCCAGTGCTACACAAGGGACCTGCTTCAAACATACCACCATGCCAATCAGATTACTTCTTCCATGTGAGGGTGAAGAGGTGACCCTTCTGGATAAGATGGTGGTTTTCTGCGTTTAGTGAACAGTGTGGTAGTAAAACCAGGGAAAAATGAAACCTGCTCCTGTTAAATATTCTTAAGTCTTTTGCTGTATAAATAGCGGTATTTTTTCAAAAGATACAGTAAATAAAGTAATGTTAGTAGTGGGTAATATCATGTAAACACTGTCATGATTTTGTGTAAACATTTTGTCATTTGTAAACTATAAATGACATGGATTCTACACTGTTACTGATGTGATGTTCTATAAGGTGGTTTTAATAAAAATAAAAAAGAGGCAAAAATTAGTTTGTTTCTTTATTCAATTTTTGAACAGTGGTACTCAGTCAGTACATATTCAGTAAATGCAAATTATTTACACGGCAGTGCACCACAGGCATAAATCTAGACCCCTAGATAAAACATTATGGCATTATAGCAGTGACAACTCCTCCACAGTAGCAGGTGGGATTTTTCTTTTTTGAGGACGGCTCCTTTTACCTTTCATTACAGATGGTCTGTTTATGTTTTGATTGAGAGCCTTTTTTTTGGGCAGCTGAAGAGGAGAAGTCTATCTTATGGCCAACCTCTGGCTGTATCTTGGTCATATTACCCAGCAAAACCCAGTATGCAGGTTCATCTGTAACACTCCTTGTGCCACAGATCAACACTGTTGCTTCTACATTAAACAGAAGAGCAGCGACATGGCTGCAGGTCTCCGCGACTCCGGCCTTACAGGTGCAGTGGGCGGCTTCAACCTTCCCTGTGATGCTCACAGTGACCCATGGCTGCAATGCTGGTTCATTCAGTCTTTGAGAGTGCAGGACCTGAAACACACACAGACAAAGTTCATTTAAAGACAAGAACTATGAGCCAAGGCCGACACAAATGTGTTTTATCTACTTTATCATAAATGTAGATAAGTGTTTAGAAAGAACGCTGCATGTCATAGTGTAAATCTGCCTGTTCTCTGTCAGAAACCTGCCTGCAGAAAATGAACCTAAAGTATGTAATGCAAGGATGTCATGACTTTAGAGATGGAGAAAGCATAAAATGACAATCATGAATCACTTAATATGATAAGGAGATTCTGCAGGTCATTAATCAATGTATAAAATTAAAATAAAATGTATTTTTAGTGACACGAGATACAAATATGGAAGCAAGATGTATAATTAGGATTATTTATAATAAACATTAATAAATCATTGCAAATTCTTTAACCATACAGAATAACTAAATCCTTCAGGACAATGTCACATCAATGCACTGAACTCACTATGTTATCCCTCTAACAGCCTCCACATGTTCTCACTGTAATTTCCCCTCATGAATGAATTTATGCTACACTCATGTGAATGTTTGCAGGGAAATCAAACGCATTTTACTCGCAGTACTCGAGCTGACTTACCTTTGTTTGAATGACGACTTGTACGCGCTGACTCCAAGGATAAGGTACGAAATATGTCAGGCTACATTAATAGCGGTTGGTCTTCAGGGTTTCTACTCCACGGCCGTATTTCATACGGGTCCACATTTCCATCCATCCATCTTCATCCGCTTTATCCGGGGCCGGGTCGCGGGGGCAGCAGCCTAAGCAAAGAGGCCCAGACCTCCCTCTCCCCAGCCACCTCCTCCAGCTTATCCGGGGGAACACCAAGGCATTCCCAGGCCAGCCGAGAGGTATAATCTCTCCAGCGTGTCCTGGGTCTTCCCCGGGGCCTCCTCCCGGTGGAACATGCCTGGAACACCTCACCCAGGAGGCGCCCAGGGGGCATCCTTGTCAGATGCCCGAACCACCTCAGCTGGCTCCTTTCGATGTGGAGCAGCAGCTGCTCTACTCTGAGCCCCTCCCGGATGGCCGAACTTCTCACCCTATCTCTAAGGGAGAGGCCAGCCACCCTTCGGAGGAAGCTCATTTCTGCCGCTTGTATCCGCGATCTCGTTCTTTCGGTCACTACCCACAGCTCGTGGCCATAGGTGAGGGTAGGGACGTAGATCGACCGGTAAATTGAGAGCTTCGCTTTTACACTCAGCTCCCTCTTCACCACGACAGACCGGTGCAGCATCTGCATTACTGCAGCCGCAGCCCCAATCCGTCTGTCGATCTCCGGCTCCCTTCTCCCATCACTCGCGAACAAGACCCCGAGATACTTGAACTCCTCCACTTGGGGCAGGAACTCATCCCCGACCCGGAGTGGGCACTCCACCCTTTTCCGGCTGAGAACCATGGCCTCAGATTTGGAGGTGCTGATCCTCATTCCCGCTGCTTCACACTCGGCTGCGAACCGTTCCAGTGCAAGCTGGAGGCCCTCACCCGATGAAGCCAACAGAACCACATCATCTGCAAAAATCAGAGATGAGATTCTGAGGCCACCAAAGCGAAAGCCCTCCGCCACTTGGCTGCGCCTAGAAATCCTGTCCATAAAAATTATGAACAGAACCGGAGACAAAGGGCAGCCCTGGCGGAGCCCATCACCCACCGGGAACGAGTCCGACTTATTGCCGGCAATGCGAACCAAGCTCTTGCAACGGTTGTATAGGGATCGAATGGCCCGTAGCAATGGGCCAGACACCCCATACTCCCGCAACACCTCCCACAGGGCACCCCGAGGGACACGGTCGAATGCCTTCTCCAAGTCCACAAAACACATGTAGACTGGTTGGGCAAACTCCCATGCACCCTCAAGTATCCTGGAGAGGATAAAGAGCTGGTCCAGTGTTCCGCGACCAGGACGAAAACCGCATTGTTCCTCCTGTATCCAAGGTTCGACTAACGGACGAACTCTCCTTTCCAGCACCCTGGCATAGACTTTCCCAGGGAGGCTGAGGAGTGTGATCCCCCTGTAGTTGGAACACACCCTCCGGTCCCCCTTCTTAAAGATGGGGACCACCACCCCGGTCTGCCAGTCCACAGGTACTGCCCCTGATCTCCACGCAACATTGCAGAGGCGTGTCAACCAGGACAGCCCTACAATGTCCAGAGCCTTCAGGAACTCGGGGCGGACCTCATCAACACCAGGGGCTCTGCCACCAAGGAGTTGTTTAACTGCCTCAGTGACCTCGCCCCCGGAAATTGGCGGGTCATTCCCCTCATCCCCAGACTCTGCTTCCTCCTCGGAAGACGTGTCAGTAGGATTAAGGAGGTCCTCGAAGTATTCCTTCCACCGCCTGACAATTTTCTCAGTCGACGTCAGTAGCGCTCCGCCAGCACTATACACAGTGCAGGTAGAGCACCGCTTTCCCCTCCTGAGACGTCTGATGGTTTGCCAGAATCTCTTCGAGGCAGTCCGAAAGTCTTTTTCCATGGCCTCTCCAAACTCCTCCTACACCCGAGTTTTTGCTTCAGCCACTGCCCGAGCCGCATTCCGCTTGGCCTGTCGATACCTGTTGGCTGCCTCCGGAGTCCCACAGGCTAACCAAGCCCGATAGGACTCCTTCTTCAGCCTGGTGGCTCCCTTCACCTCTGGTGTCCACCATTTGGTTCGGGGATTACCACCGCGGCAGGCACCAACCACCTTGCGGCCGCAGCTCAATGCAGCAGCTTCGGCAATGGAGACGCTGAACATGGTCCATTCGGACTCAATGTCCCCAGTCTCCCTCGGAATGCTGTTGAAGCTCTGCCGGAGGTGTGCGTTGAAGATCTCGCGGACTGGGGCCTCTGCTAGACGTTCCCAGCACACCCTCACTACGCGTTTAGGTGCACCAGGTCTGTCCAGCGTCCTCCCCCGCCACCTGATCCAACTCACCACCAGGTGGTGATCAGTTGACAGCTCAGCCCCTCTCTTTACCCGAGTGTCCAGAACATATGGTCGCAGGTCTGCTGATACGATTACAAAATCGATCATCGACCTACGGCCTAGAGCGTCCTGGTGCCACGTGCACTTATGGACACTCTTATGTTCGAACAGGGTGTTCGTTATGGCCAAACTGTGATTAGCACAGAAGTCCAATAACAAAGCACCGCTCGGGTTCAGATCAGGGAGGCCGTTCCTCCCAATCACGCCCCTCCAGGTCTCGCTGTCGTTACCCACGTGAGCATTGAAGTCTCCCAGCAGGACAACAGAGTCTCCAGGTGGAGCACCCTCCAGCACCCCCCCCCCCCCCCCCCCCCCCCCAAAGGACTCTAAGAAGGCTGGGTACTCTGAACTGCCACTCGGCGCATAAGCGCAGATGACAGTCAGGACCCGTTCCCCGACCCTAAGGCACAGGGAACAAACCCTCTCGTCCACCGGGAAAAACCCCAACGTACCGGCAGCAAGCCGAGGGGATATTAGAATACCCACCCCAGCCCGCCGCCTCTCACCAGGGGCAACTCCAGACTGAGACAGAGTCCAGCCCCTCTCCAGGAGACTGGTTCCAGAGCCCAAGCCATGTGTAGAGGTGAGCCCGACTATATCTAGCTGGTACCTCTCAACCTCACGCACTAACTCAGGCTCCTTCCCCACCAGAGAGGTGACATTCCATGTCCCTATTGCCAGTCTTGGCAGCCGGGGGTCAGTCCGCCAGGGCCTCCGCTCCTGGCCGCCACCCGGCACACAATGGGCCTGCGGGAGGATGGGCCCATGTCTCCTCTTCGGGCCGTGCCCGGCCGGGCCCCATGGACTAAGGCCCGGCCACCAGACGCTCGCCCTCGGGCACCCTCCCCGGGCCTGGCTCCAGGGCGGGGCCCCGGTAACCCTATCCCGGGCAGGGTAAACTGTTCCCTTGGTGTCCTTTTCATAAGGGTCCTTTCCAATGCATGCTATTTTCTGCAAGTAGGCTACAGCTGCTTTGCTTCTGAACGAAATCAGTGTCAATGCAGTCCATTCTCTTTTGAGCTGCTTTTAAGCATCTTGTAATCGTCGTTCCAACACAGTGGCTGTGTCCCAATTAAGAGACTGCACGCTTGAAGTACGCGCACTTCTCGTACTACGTACGGTGCGTACTATAAGTACGAGAAGTGCGGAAGTGAGAGGCTTGTGAAATGGGACGGTATACGCTTTGTCGCGCTGTTCAGGTTGCCTAGCAACCATGATACTAACCGCGAGACACGTTACATACAGCTTTGTTTGACAGAAATGAAGGAGAAAAATGTTTTGTTAGTCATTCATTTTTGTCATGACATCACTTTGATTAGTTGAGTATCTGAGGCTGAGACCACAGGACTGTAAAACATGATTGTTGGGCTTCATTTCTGTGCTGAACAGTCATTTAAGATTAGTTAGTAAATAACAATTAGTTAATGTTGTTCATGAGACTAAAGTCATCTCACTGTGGCAATGTAAATATAATATGGCCAATATTATTATGATATATATATATATATATATATATATATATATATATACACACATATATATATACACATATACATATATCACTGACTTCCAGCTTGTTGTGTTTGTGGATATATGACTGACTTTAATTATTAAACATTCGCACATAAATAAGTGATGTCATATTCAGTACTTTTGACAGTTCACTCTTCGGCCGCTCCATCTTATTAGGGAAATTCCATATACATAAATGTACATTTCAAAACTCAACCCCATCATTTAATTTGTTTTTGATTGAAATTGAATATTACTTAAACTCTCTTAAATTAACGTCCAATAAAAAAGGTTTATCATTGATTGAAATTCATTCAGAAATGTTTAAGGAATGAGCTGTCACAACTTTCAAGTACAAAGTTGTTATGAAGTCTGTCACATTCCCCCTTTTTTTCTTTTTTTTATCCTTTATTTATTTATCCTTCTTATTTCATTGTACTGTATATTGTTACTCTTATTTGCCTTGTATGTCTACTGTACAGACTGAACTGGAATGACTGACTGTTCGCTTTATAAGTTCAATAAAGTTTGGAAAAATAAAAAAAACATCTTCGGCCGCTCCCTTCTGTCGTATTTTGCGGCAAAATTATCCACACCCACCGCCGCGCTATGAATTGTGGGATATATGGGACCACGAAGCGTGCACCGCACCACGCTTGATATTTGGGGAGATCGACGGCGCATTTGGAGTATGCATTTGAAGTACACTTCGAATTGGGACAGCCGTCGTCGCGTGGCGGTGACGTAACCGCACTTAAAATGCGTACTTCAAGCGTGCAGTCTCTCAGATATATTTTTTAACTATCTGTTTATATCTCTCCCGAGAAACGGTCTAAAGTTGCACAATAGCTGCTCTCCTGACTCTCCACAGTGTCCTCCATGTTTACTTCCGCCCTCCACTCAAAAATCGCGCTGCCTCCGCACGTCATCAGAACCACGTGACCGCAACGAATCCGCAACGATTCGTAGACCCGAAAATGGTGCCGCGCCCCCACAATGCATTGCGGCGTAACGTCAACTCCAAAGCCCTCTCATCAGAACGAAGATTATGTCACGTCACAAGGCTGAGTGCTTTGAAGTTTGGTCGTGCTTTGAAGTGCGGCCGTTACGTCACACCTATCGAGGGGATAAATAGAGGTCAGAAACCGCATTTGTCTCACTTTGCGTTTCGTCCATTTCCATCAGCATCGGCGGGCATACGCTGTGCGATTTTTTTCAGTCGCGCGATTCAGCTCCTGCTCAAACTGTACGATTGACTCGCAGAGGTTAGAAGTTCGTAGGTTAAGCAATTGATGATCGGGAGCTGGTCGTGAGGTGTTAATCGCTTCTCGTTACCCCATGTATACTACACCATGCACGAGGCACGATGAAGGCCAAAATCGGGCCGATCACCAAAACGGTCGCACGACTGAAAAATCGGCTCAAAATAGGCCAAAAATCGCACAGTGTATCCCCAGCATTATTCCGCTCCTGCTCAAACTGTATGATTGACTTGCAGGGGTTAGAAGTTCGTGGGTCACGATGCAGGGTCTCACACTATACGTCCCGATGCGACCCGAGTACTCACACTATGCGTGAAGGTTATAACGCAGAATCTGTCCCTTGCTCTCCCTCTCTGTCTTTCACTCACACAGACACGCACCACCACCATAAACTTTGCTAAATTGCTTATGAAAATTATTGATCAGGCAGCTGTGATTCAGCAGCAGTGTCCATCCAAATATTTTCATGGTTGTTGTGGTCGTGATAATTTTGTGAGGCCACATGGAAAAGGCTCAGATGAGCCTGCCAAAGTTTTACAAGTTGTGCTTACTTTGCTTGTTTCCGCTGCCTTATACTCCGTCTTTTTCACTTTCATTTCTGTGTTTGTGCAAGCGCAGTGTGAGAGGCTACGGTGACATCCTCACGGCGGCCGACAGGATTTCAAAAAGGTCTCACTGTCTTACGACCAAACGACTGATTATCGGGAGCTGGTCGTGAGGTGGAAAAAAAGGCTCAATAATTCTAGTGTTAATCGCTTCTCGTTAACCCATGTATACAGCACGATGCACGACACATCGAAACTCGAGCGATCACCAAAACGCTGGCATGACTGAAAAATTGGCTCAAAGTGGGCCAAAAATCACACGGTGTATGCCCAGCACTGTGGGAAAAACAAAAAGGAGTTCAGGTCGCTGTACTTTAAGTAGGTTGGAACGCCACAGCATATTTTTTTTTAGATTTTCATGAAGCTTCAGCACTTAAACTAAAAAAAAAAACGTAGGACATTTGCAGGGGGTAAAAAAGCTTCTGGTTTGGGAAGTGAAATGTCTTAAAGAAATTTCAAAAATTCATGACACTTTCTTTCCAATCCCTCTCTCTTAGATCTCTTCCTGGGCTCCTGCACTCTGGTATCCATCTCACGCGCTTTTAACTATTCGGCACAGGCAGTGAGGAAAGCTGGAGGTTCCCTCCGGATTTCATGACGCTTTCTTTCCAATCTCCTTATTTTTCAAGTCTTGGATCTCTTCCTGAGCTTCTGCACTCTTGTATCCATCTCACCCTCTTGCAAGTATTCGTCACAGCCAGTGAGGAAACTTGGAGGTTCTCTCCAGATTTCGCAACACTTTTTTCCCAATCTCTTTATGTTTCAGGTCTTGGATCTCTTCCTGAGCTCCTGCACTCTGATATCCATCTCACCCGCTTGCAAGTATCCGTCACAGGCAGTGAGGAAAGCTGGAGGTTCCCTCCAGATTTCATGACGCTTTCGTTCCAATCTCCTTATGTTTCAGGTCTTGGATCTCTTCCTGAGCTTCTGCACTCTTGTATCCTTCTCACTCGCTTGCAAGCATACGTCACAGCCAGCGTTGAAACCTGGGGGTTCCCTCCAGGTTTCACGATGAGCTCTTTCCAATCTCCTTATGTTTCAGGTCTTGGATCTCTTCCTGAGCTTCTGCACTCTTATGTCCATCTCACCCTCTTGCAAGTATCCATCACACCCAGCGTGTAAACCTGGAGGTTCCCTCCAGATTTCATGACACTTTCTTTCCTATCTCCTTATGTTTCAGGTCTTGGATCTCTTCCTGAGCTTCTGCACTCTGGTATCCATCTCACCCTCTTGCAAGTATCCGTCACACCCAGCGTGTAAACCTAGAGGTTCCCTCCAGGTTTCACGATGAGCTCTTTCCAATTTCTTTATGGTTCAGGTCTTGGATCTCTTCCTGAGCTTCTGCACTCTTATATCCATCTCACCCGCTTTTAAGTATTCGTCACAGCCAGCGTGGAAACTTGGAGGTTCCCTCCAGATTTCCCTGACGCTGTCTTTCCAATCTCCTTATGTTTCAGGTCTTGGATCTCTTCCTGAGCACCTGCACTCTTGTATCCATCTCACCCGCTTTTAAGTATTCGTCACAGCCAGCGTGGAAACTTGGGAGGTTCCCTCCAGATTTCATGACACTTTCTTTCCAATCTCCTTATGTTTCAGGTCTTGGATCTCTTCCTGAGCTTCTGCACTCTGGTATCCATCTCACTCTCTTGCAAGTATCCGTCACACCCAGCGTGTAAACCTAGAGGTTCCCTCCAGGTTTCACGATGAGCTCTTTCCAATTTCTTTATGGTTCATGTCTTGGATCTCTTCCTGAGCTTCTGCACTCTGGTATCCTTCTCACTCGATTGCAAGTATCCGTCAAAGCCAGCGTGGAAACCTGTAGATTCCCTCCAGATTTCATGACGCTGTCTTTCCAATCTCCTCATGTTTCGGGGCGTGGATCTCTTCCTGAGCTCCTGCACTCTGATATCCATCTCACCCGCTTGCAAGTATCCGTCACAGCCAGCGTGGAAACCTGGAGGTTCCCTCCAGATTTCATGACACTGTCTTTCCAATCTCCTCATGTTTCAGGTCTTGGATCTCTTCCTGAGCTTCTGCACTCCTATATCCATCTCACTCGCTTGCAAGTATCCGTCACAGCCGGCGTGGAAACCTGTAGATTCCCTCCAGATTTCCTGACGCTTTTTTCCAATCTCCTCATGTTTCAGGGCGTGGATCTCTTCCTGAGCTTCTGCACTCTTGTATCCATCTCACCCGCTTTTAAGTATTCGTCACAGCCAGCGTGTAAACCTAGAGGTTCCCTCCAGGTTTCACGATGAGCTCTTTCCAATTTCTTTATGGTTCATGTCTTGGATCTCTTCCTGAGCTTCTGCACTCTGGTATCCTTCTCACTCGATTGCAAGTATCCGTCAAAGCCAGCGTGGAAACCTGTAGATTCCCTCCAGATTTCATGACGCTGTCTTTCCAATCTCCTCATGTTTCGGGGCGTGGCTCTCTTCCTGAGCTCCTGCACTCTGGTATCCTTCTCACTCGATTGCAAGTATCCGTCACAGCCAGCGTTGAAACCTGGGGGTTCCGTCCAGGTTTCACGATGAGCTCTTTCCAATCTCTTTATGTTTCAGGTCTTGGATCTCTTCCTGGCTTCTGCACTCATATATCCATCTTGCCCGCTTTTAAGTATCCGTCACAGCCAGCGTGGAAACTTGGCATTTCCCTCCAGATTTCATGACACTTTTGTTCCAATCTCCTTATGTTTCAGGTCTTGGATCTCTTCCTGAGCTTCTGCACTCTTGTATCCATCTCACCCGCTTTTAAATATCCGTCACAGCCAGCGTGGAAACTTGGAGGTTCCCTCCAGATTTCATGACACTTTCTTTCCAATCTCCTTATGTTTCAGGTCTTGGATCTCTTCCTGAGCTTCTGCACTCTGGTATCCGTCTCACTCGATTGCAAGTATTCGTCACAGCCAGCGTGGAAACCTGGAGGTTCCCTCCAGATTTCATGACGCTTTCTTTCCAATCTCCTTGTGTTTCAGGGCGTGGATCTCTTCCTGAGCTACTGCACTTTTATATCCATCTCAGTCGCTTGCAAGTATCCGTCACAGCCGGCGTGGAAACCTGTAGATTCCCTCCAGATTTCCTGACGCTTTTTTCCAAACTCCTTATGTTTCAGGTCTTGGATCTCTTCCTGAGCTTCTGCACTCTTGTATCCATCTCACCCGTTTTTAAGTATTCGTCACAGCCAGCGTGGAAACTTGGAGGTTCCCTCCAGATTTCCTGACGCTGTCTTTCCAGTCTCCTTATGTTTCAGGTCTTGGATCTCTTCCTGAGCTTCTGCACTCCTGTATCCATCTCACCCGCTTTTAAGTATTCGTCACAGCCAGCGTGGAAACTTGGAGGTTCCCTCCAGATTTCCTGACGCTGTCTTTCCAGTCTCCTTATGTTTCAGGTCTTGGATCTCTTCCTGAGCTTCTGCACTCTTATATCCATCTCACCCTCTTGCAAGTATCCATCACAGCCAGTGAGGAAACCTGGAGGTTCTCTCCAGATTTCATGACGCTTTCTTTCCAATCTCCTTATGTTTCAGGGCTTGGATCTCTTCCTGAGCTCCGGCACTCGTATATCCATCCCACTCGCTTGCAAGTATCCGTCACAGCCGGCGTGGAAACCTGTAGATTCCCTCCAGATTTCCTGGCGCTTTTTTCCAATCTCCTTATGTTTCAGGTCTTGGATCTCTTCCTAAGCTTCTGCACTCCTGTATCCATCTCACCCGCTATTAAGTAATCGTCACAGCCAGCGTGGAAACTTGGAGGTTCCCTCCAGATTTCCCGACGCTGTCTTTCCAGTCTCCTTATGTTTCAGGTCTTGGATCTCTTCCTGGCTTCTGCACTCTTGTATCCATCTCACCCGCTTGCAAGTATCCGTCACAGCCAGCGTGGAAACTTGGAGGTTCCCTCCAGATTTCATGATGCTGTCTTTCCAATCTCCTCATGTTTCAGGGCGTGGATCTCTTCCTGGCTTCTGCACTCTTGGATCCATCTCACCCGCTTGCAAGTATCCGTCACACCCAGCGTGTAAACCTGTAGGTTCCCTCCAGGTTTCACGATGAGCTCTTTCCAATTTCTTTATGGTTCAGGTCTTGGATCTCTTCCTGGCTTCTGCACTCTTGTATCCATTTCTCCCGCTTGCAAGTATCCGTCACAGCCAGCGTGGAAACTTGGAGGTTCCCTCCAGATTTCATGACGCTGTCTTTCCAGTCTCCTTATGTTTCAGGTCTTGGATCTCTTCCTGAGCTTCTGCACTCTTATATCCATCCTACCCGCTTGCCAGTATCCGTCACAGCCAGCGTGGAAACTTGGAGGTTCCCTCCAGATTTCATGATTCTGTCTTTCCAATCTCCTTATGTTTCAGGTCTTGGATCTCTTCCTGAGCTCCTGCACTCTTATATCCATCTCACTCGCTTGCAAGTATCCGTCACAGCCGGCGTGGAAACCTGTAGATTCCCTCCAGATTTCCTGACGCTTTTTTCCAATCTCCTTATGTTTCAGGTCTTGGATCTCTTCCTGAGCTTCTGCACTCTTATATCCATCTCACCCGCTTTTAAGTATTCGTCACAGCCAGCGTGGAAACTTGGAGGTTCCCTCCAGATTTCCCTGACGCTGTCTTTCCAGTCTCCTTATGTTTCAGGTCTTGGATCTCTTCCTGAGCACCTGCACTCTTATATCCATCTCACCCTTTTGCAAGTATCCATCACAGCCAGTGAGGATACCTGGAAGTTCCCTCCAGATTTCATGACGCTTTCTTTCCAATCTCCTTATGTTTCAGGTCTTGGATCTCTTCCTGGCTTCTGCACTCTTGTATCCATTTCTCCCGCTTGCAAGTATCCATCACAGCCAGTGAGGATACCTGGAAGTTCCCTCCAGATTTCATGACGCTTTCTTCCAAATCTCCTCATGTTTCAGGTCTTGGATCTCTTCCTGAGATCCTGCACTCTGGTATCCATCTCACCCTCTTGCAAGTATCCGTCACACCCAGCGTGTAAACCTGGAGGTTCCCTCCAGGTTTCACGATGAGCTCTTTCCAATTTCTATATGGTTCAGGTCTTGGATCTCTTCCTGGCTTCTGCACTCTTATATCCATCTCACTCGCTTGCAAATATCCGTCACAGCCGGCGTCGAAAACTGTAGATTCCCTTCAGATTTCCTGACGCTTTTTTCCAATCTCCTTATGTTTCAGGTCTTGGATCTCTTCCTGAGCTTCTGCACTCTTATATCCATCTCACCCGCTTTTAAGTATTCGTCACAGCCAGCGTGGAAACTTGGAGGTTCCCTCCAGATTTCCCTGACGCTGTCTTTCCAGTCTCCTTATGTTTCAGGTCTTGGATCTCTTCCTGAGCACCTGCACTCTTATATCCATCCCACCCTCTTGCAAGTATCCGTCAAAGCCAGCGTGGAAACCTGTAGATTCTCTCCAGATTTCCTGACGCTTTTTTCCAATCTCCTTATGTTTCAGGTCTTGGATCTCTTCCTGAGCTTCTGCACTCTTATATCCATCTCACCCTCTTGCAAGTATATATCACAGCCAGTGAGGATACCTGGAAGTTCCCTCCAGATTTCATGACACTTTCTTTCCAATCTCCTCATGTTTCAGGTCTTGGATCTCTTCCTGAGCTTCTGCACTCCTGTATCCATCTCACCCGCTTTTAAGTATTCGTCACAGCCAGCGTGGAAACTTGGAGGTTCCCTCCAGATTTCCTGACGCTGTCTTTCCAGTCTCCTTATGTTTCAGGTCTTGGATCTCTTCCTGAGCTTCTGCACTCTTATATCCATCTCACCCTCTTGCAAGTATCCATCACAGCCAGTGAGGAAACCTTGAGGTTCTCTCCAGATTTCATGACGCTGTCTTTCCAGTCTCCTTATGTTTCAGGTCTTGGATCTCTTCCTGAGCTTCTCCACTCTTATATCCATCCCACCCTCTTGCAAGTATCCATCACAGCCAGTGATGAAACCTGGAGGTTCCCTCCAGATTTCATGACGCTTTCTTTCCAATCTCCTTATGTTTCAGGGCGTGGATCTCTTCCTGAGCTCCTGCACTCTTATATCCATCTCACTCGCTTGCAAGTATCCGTCACAGCCGGCGTCGAAACCTGTAGATTCCCTCCAGATTTCCTGACGCTTTTTTCCAATCTCCTTATGTTTCAGGTCTTGGATCTCTTCCTGAGCTTCTGTACTCTTATATCCATCTCACCCTCTTGCAAGTATCCGTCACAGCCAGCGTGGAAACTTGGGAGGTTCCCTCCAGATTTCATGACACTTTCTTTCCAATCTCCTTATGTTTCAGGTCTTGGATCTCTTCCTGAGCTTCTGCACTCTGGTATCCATCTCACCCTCTTGCAAGTATCCGTCACACCCAGCGTGTAAACCTAGAGGTTCCCTCCAGGTTTCACGATGAGCTCTTTCCAATTTCTTTATGGTTCAGGTCTTGGATCTCTTCCTGAGCTTCTGCACTCTGGTATCCTTCTCACTCGATTGCAAGTATCCGTCAAAGCCAGCGTGGAAACCTGTAGATTCCCTCCAGATTTCATGACGCTGTCTTTCCAATCTCCTCATGTTTCAATGCGTGGATCTCTTCCTGAGCTCCTGCACTTTTATATCCATCTCACTCGCTTGCAAGCATACGTCACAGCCAGCGTTGAAACCTGGGGGTTCCGTCCAGGTTTCACGATGAGCTCTTTCCAATCTCTTTATGTTTCAGGTCTTGGATCTCTTCCTGGCTTCTGCACTCTTATATCCATCTTGCCCGCTTTTAAGTATCCGTCACAGCCAGCGTGGAAACTTGGCGTTTCCCACCAGATTTCATGACACTTTTGTTCCAATCTCCTTATGTTTCAGGTCTTGGATCTCTTCCTGAGCTTCTGCACTCTGGTATCCATCTCACCCTCTTGCAAGTATCCGTCACAGCCAGCGTGGAAACTTGGAGGTTCCCTCCAGATTTCATGACGCTTTCTTTCCAATCTCCTTATGTTTCAGGTCTTGGATCTCTTCCTGAGCTTCTGCACTCTGGTATCCATCTCACCCTCTTGCAAGTATCCGTCACAGCCGGCGTCGAAACCTGTAGATTCCCTCCAGATTTCCTGACGCTTTTTTCCAATCTCCTTATGTTTCAGGTCTTGGATCTCTTCCTGAGCTTCTGCACTCTTATATCCATCTCACCCGCTTTTAAGTATTCGTCACAGCCAGCGTGGAAACTTGGAGGTTCCCTCCAGATTTCCCTGACGCTGTCTTTCCAGTCTCCTTATGTTTCAGGTCTTGGATC
This sequence comes from Rhamphochromis sp. 'chilingali', assembly GCF_963969265.1. Taxonomy (NCBI): domain Eukaryota; kingdom Metazoa; phylum Chordata; class Actinopteri; order Cichliformes; family Cichlidae; genus Rhamphochromis; species Rhamphochromis sp. 'chilingali'. Next base: position 18,993,004 of record NC_137932.1, on the reverse strand, counting down.
TCTTCCTGAGCACCTGCACTCTTATATCCATCCCACCCTCTTGCAAGTATCCGTCAAAGCCAGCGTGGAAACCTGTAGATTCTCTCCAGATTTCCTGACGCTTTTTTCCAATCTCCTTATGTTTCAGGTCTTGGATCTCTTCCTGAGCTTCTGCACTCTTATATCCATCTCACCCTCTTGCAAGTATATATCACAGCCAGTGAGGATACCTGGAAGTTCCCTCCAGATTTCATGACACTTTCTTTCCAATCTCCTCATGTTTCAGGTCTTGGATCTCTTCCTGAGCTTCTGCACTCCTGTATCCATCTCACCCGCTTTTAAGTATTCGTCACAGCCAGCGTGGAAACTTGGAGGTTCCCTCCAGATTTCCTGACGCTGTCTTTCCAGTCTCCTTATGTTTCAGGTCTTGGATCTCTTCCTGAGCTTCTGCACTCTTATATCCATCTCACCCTCTTGCAAGTATCCATCACAGCCAGTGAGGAAACCTTGAGGTTCTCTCCAGATTTCATGACGCTGTCTTTCCAGTCTCCTTATGTTTCAGGTCTTGGATCTCTTCCTGACCTTCTCCACTCTTATATCCATCCCACCCTCTTGCAAGTATCCATCACAGCCAGTGATGAAACCTGGAGGTTCCCTCCAGATTTCATGACGCTTTCTTTCCAATCTCCTTATGTTTCAGGGCGTGGATCTCTTCCTGAGCTCCTGCACTCTTATATCCATCTCACTCGCTTGCAAGTATCCGTCACAGCCGGCGTCGAAACCTGTAGATTCCCTCCAGATTTCCTGACGCTTTTTTCCAATCTCCTTATGTTTCAGGTCTTGGATCTCTTCCTGAGCTTCTGTACTCTTATATCCATCTCACCCTCTTGCAAGTATCCGTCACAGCCAGCGTGGAAACTTGGGAGGTTCCCTCCAGATTTCATGACACTTTCTTTCCAATCTCCTTATGTTTCAGGTCTTGGATCTCTTCCTGAGCTTCTGCACTCTTATATCCATCTCACCCTCTTGCAAGTATCCGTCACACCCAGCGTGTAAACCTAGAGGTTCCCTCCAGGTTTCACGATGAGCTCTTTCCAATTTCTTTATGGTTCAGGTCTTGGATCTCTTCCTGAGCTTCTGCACTCTGGTATCCTTCTCACTCGATTGCAAGTATCCGTCAAAGCCAGCGTGGAAACCTGTAGATTCCCTCCAGATTTCATGACGCTGTCTTTCCAATCTCCTCATGTTTCAATGCGTGGATCTCTTCCTGAGCTCCTGCACTTTTATATCCATCTCACTCGCTTGCAAGCATACGTCACAGCCAGCGTTGAAACCTGGGGGTTCCGTCCAGGTTTCACGATGAGCTCTTTCCAATGTCTTTATGTTTCAGGTCTTGGATCTCTTCCTGGCTTCTGCACTCTTATATCCATCTTGCCCGCTTTTAAGTATCCGTCACAGCCAGCGTGGAAACTTGGCGTTTCCCACCAGATTTCATGACACTTTTGTTCCAATCTCCTTATGTTTCAGGTCTTGGATCTCTTCCTGAGCTTCTGCACTCTGGTATCCATCTCACCCTCTTGCAAGTATCCGTCACAGCCAGCGTGGAAACTTGGAGGTTCCCTCCAGATTTCATGACGCTTTCTTTCCAATCTCCTTATGTTTCAGGGCGTGGATCTCTTCCTGAGCTCCTGCACTCTTATATCCATCTCACTCGCTTGCAAGTATCCGTCACAGCCGGCGTCGAAACCTGTAGATTCCCTCCAGATTTCCTGACGCTTTTTTCCAATCTCCTTATGTTTCAGGTCTTGGATCTCTTCCTGGCTTCTGCACTCTTGTATCCATTTCTCCCGCTTGCAAGTATTCATCACAGCCAGCGTGGAGCCTTGGAGGTTCCCTCCAGATTTCATGACGCTTTCTTTCAAATCTCCTTATGTTTCAGGTCTTGGATCTCTTCCTGAGCTCCTGCACTCTGGTATCCATCTCACCCTCTTGCAAGTATCCGTCACACCCAGCGTGTAAACCTGGAGGTTCCCTCCAGGTTTCACGATGAGCTCTTTCCAATTTCTTTATGGTTCAGGTCTTGGATCTCTTCCTGAGCTTCTGCACTCTTGTATCCATCTCACCCGCTTGCAAGTATCCGTCACAGACAGTGTGGAAACTTGGAGGTTCCCTCCAGATTTCATGACACTTTCTTTCCAATCTCCTTTTGTTTCACGTCTTGGGTCTCTTCCTGAGCTTCTGCACTCTTATATCCATCTCACCCGCTTTTAAGTATTCGTCACAGCCAGCGTGGAAACTTGGAGGTTCCCTCCAGATTTCATGACACTTTCTTTCCAATCTCCTTATGTTTCAGGTCTTGGATCTTTTCCTGAGCTTCTGCACTCTTATATCCATCTCACCCGCTTTTAAGTATTCGTCACAGCCAGCGTGGAAACTTGGAGGTTCCCTCCAGATTTCATGACACTTTCTTTCCAATCTCCTTATGTTTCAGGTCTTGGATCTTTTCCTGAGCTTCTGCACTCTTATATCCATCTCACCCTCTTGCAAGTATCCGTCACACCCAGCGTGTAAACCTGGAGGTTCCCACCAGGTTTCACGATGAGCTCTTTCCAATTTCTTTATGGTTCAGGTCTTGGATCTCTTCCTTAGCTTCTGCACTCTGGTATCCATCTCACCCTCTTGCAAGTATCCGTCACAGCCAGCGTGGAAACTTGGGAGGTTCCCTCCAGATTTCATGACGCTTTCGTTCCAATCTCCTTATGTTTCAGGTCTTGGATCTCTTCCTGAGCTTCTGCACTTTTATATCCATCTCACTCGCTTGCAAGTATCCGTCACAGCCAGCGTGGAAACCTGTAGATTCCCTCCAGATTTCCTGACGCTTTTTTCCAATCTCCTCATGTTTCAGGGCGTGGATCTCTTCCTGAGCTTCTGCACTCTTGTATCCATCTCACCCGCTTTTAAGTATTCGTCACAGCCAGCGTGGAAACTTGGCGGTTCCCTCCAGATTTCATGACACTTTCTTTCCAATCTCCTTATGTTTCAGGTCTTGGATCTTTTCCTGAGCTTCTGCACTCTTATATCCATCTCACCCGCTTTTAAGTATTCGTCACAGCCAGCGTGGAAACTTGAAGGTTCCCTCCAGATTTCATGACGCTTTTTTCCAATCTCCTTATGTTTCAGGGCGTGGATCTCTTCCTGAGCTTCTGCACTCTGGTATCCATCTCACCCGCTTTTAAATATTCGTCACAGCCAGCGTGGAAACTTGGAGGTTCCCTCCAGATTTCATGACACTTTCTTTCCAATCTCCTTATGTTTCAGGTCTTGGATCTTTTCCTGAGCTTCTGCACTCTTATATCCATCTCACCCGCTTTTAAGTATTCGTCACAGCCAGCGTGGAAACTTGAAGGTTCCCTCCAGATTTCATGACGCTTTTTTCCAATCTCCTTATGTTTCAGGGCGTGGATCTCTTCCTGAGCTTCTGCACTCTTGTATCCATCTCACCCGCTTTTAAGTATTCGTCACAGCCAGCGTGGAAACTTGGAGGTTCCCTCCAGATTTCATGACACTTTCTTTCCAATCTCCTTATGTTTCAAGTCTTGGATCTCTTCCTGAGCTTCTGCACTCTGGTATCCGTCTCACTCGATTGCAAGTATTCGTCACAGCCAGCGTGGAAACCTGGAGGTTCCCTCCAGATTTCATGACGCTGTCTTTCCAATCTCCTTGTGTTTCAGGGCGTGGATCTCTTCCTGAGCTACTGCACTTTTATATCCATCTCAGTCGCTTGCAAGTATCCGTCACAGCCGGCGTGGAAACCTGTAGATTCCCTCCAGATTTCCTGACGCTTTTTTCCAATCTCCTTATGTTTCAGGTCTTGGATCTCTTCCTGAGCTTCTGCACTCTTCTATCCATCTCACCCGTTTTTAAGTATTCGTCACAGCCAGCGTGGAAACTTGGAGGTTCCCTCCAGATTTCCTGGCGCTTTTTTCCAATCTCCTTATGTTTCAGGTCTTGGATCTCTTCCTGAGCTTCTGCACTCGTATATCCATCCCACTCGCTTGCAAGTATCCGTCACAGCCGGCGTGGAAACCTGTAGATTCCCTCCAGATTTCCTGGCGCTTTTTTCCAATCTCCTTATGTTTCAGGTCTTGGATCTCTTCCTAAGCTTCTGCACTCCTGTATCCATCTCACCCGCTATTAAGTAATCGTCACAGCCAGCGTGGAAACTTGAAGGTTCCCTCCAGATTTCCCGACGCTGTCTTTCCAGTCTCCTTATGTTTCAGGTCTTGGATCTCTTCCTGGCTTCTGCACTCTTGTATCCATCTCACCCGCTTGCAAGTATCCGTCACAGCCAGCGTGGAAACTTGGAGGTTCCCTCCAGATTTCATGATGCTGTCTTTCCAATCTCCTCATGTTTCAGGGCGTGGATCTCTTCCTGGCTTCTGCACTCTTGGATCCATCTCACCCGCTTGCAAGTATCCGTCACACCCAGCGTGTAAACCTGTAGGTTCCCTCCAGGTTTCACGATGAGCTCTTTCCAATTTCTTTATGGTTCAGGTCTTGGATCTCTTCCTGGCTTCTGCACTCTTGTATCCATCCTACCCGCTTGCCAGTATCCGTCACAGCCAGCGTGGAAACTTGGAGGTTCCCTCCAGATTTCATGACGCTGTCTTTCCAGTCTCCTTATGTTTCAGGTCTTGGATCTCTTCCTGAGCTTCTGCACTCTTATATCCATCCTACCCGCTTGCCAGTATCCGTCACAGCCAGCGTGGAAACTTGGAGGTTCCCTCCAGATTTCATGATGCTGTCTTTCCAATCTCCTTATGTTTCAGGTCTTGGATCTCTTCCTGAGCTCCTGCACTCTTATATCCATCTCACTCGCTTGCAAGTATCCGTCACAGCCGGCGTGGAAACCTGTAGATTCCCTCCAGATTTCCTGACGCTTTTTTCCAATCTCCTTATGTTTCAGGTCTTGGATCTCTTCCTGAGCTTCTGCACTCTTATATCCATCTCACCCGCTTTTAAGTATTCGTCACAGCCAGCGTGGAAACTTGGAGGTTCCCTCCAGATTTCCCTGACGCTGTCTTTCCAGTCTCCTTATGTTTCAGGTCTTGGATCTCTTCCTGAGCACCTGCACTCTTATATCCATCTCACCCTTTTGCAAGTATCCATCACAGCCAGTGAGGATACCTGGAAGTTCCCTCCAGATTTCATGACGCTTTCTTTCCAATCTCCTTATGTTTCAGGTCTTGGATCTCTTCCTGGCTTCTGCACTCTTGTATCCATTTCTCCCGCTTGCAAGTATTCATCACAGCCAGCGTGGAACCTTGGAGGTTCCCTCCAGATTTCATGACGCTTTCTTCCAAATCTCCTCATGTTTCAGGTCTTGGATCTCTTCCTGAGCTCCTGCACTCTGGTATCCATCTCACCCTCTTGCAAGTATCCGTCACACCCAGCGTGTAAACCTGGAGGTTCCCTCCAGGTTTCACGATGAGCTCTTTCCAATTTCTATATGGTTCAGGTCTTGGATCTCTTCCTGGCTTCTGCACTCTTGTATCCATTTCTCCCGCTTGCAAGTATCCGTCACAGCCAGCGTGGAAACTTGGAGGTTCCCTCCAGATTTCATGACGCTGTCTTTCCAGTCTCCTTATGTTTCAGGTCTTGGATCTCTTCCTGAGCTCCTGCACTCTTATATCCATCTCACTCGCTTGCAAATATCCGTCACAGCCGGCGTCGAAAACTGTAGATTCCCTTCAGATTTCCTGACGCTTTTTTCCAATCTCCTTATGTTTCAGGTCTTGGATCTCTTCCTGAGCTTCTGCACTCTTATATCCATCTCACCCGCTTTTAAGTATTCGTCACAGCCAGCGTGGAAACTTGGAGGTTCCCTCCAGATTTCCCTGACGCTGTCTTTCCAGTCTCCTTATGTTTCAGGTCTTGGATCTCTTCCTGAGCACCTGCACTCTTATATCCATCTCACCCTCTTGCAAGTATATATCACAGCCAGTGAGGATACCTGGAAGTTCCCTCCAGATTTCATGACACTTTCTTTCCAATCTCCTCATGTTTCAGGTCTTGGATCTCTTCCTGAGCTTCTGCACTCCTGTATCCATCTCACCCGCTTTTAAGTATTCGTCACAGCCAGCGTGGAAACTTGGAGGTTCCCTCCAGATTTCCTGACGCTGTCTTTCCAGTCTCCTTATGTTTCAGGTCTTGGATCTCTTCCTGAGCTTCTGCACTCTTATATCCATCTCACCCTCTTGCAAGTATCCATCACAGCCAGTGAGGAAACCTTGAGGTTCTCTCCAGATTTCATGACGCTGTCTTTCCAGTCTCCTTATGTTTCAGGTCTTGGATCTCTTCCTGAGCTTCTCCACTCTTATATCCATCCCACCCTCTTGCAAGTATCCATCACAGCCAGTGATGAAACCTGGAGGTTCCCTCCAGATTTCATGACGCTTTCTTTCCAATCTCCTTATGTTTCAGGGCGTGGATCTCTTCCTGAGCTCCTGCACTCTTATATCCATCTCACTCGCTTGCAAGTATCCGTCACAGCCGGCGTCGAAACCTGTAGATTCCCTCCAGATTTCCTGACGCTTTTTTCCAATCTCCTTATGTTTCAGGTCTTGGATCTCTTCCTGAGCTTCTGTACTCTTATATCCATCTCACCCTCTTGCAAGTATCCGTCACAGCCAGCGTGGAAACTTGGGAGGTTCCCTCCAGATTTCATGACACTTTCTTTCCAATCTCCTTATGTTTCAGGTCTTGGATCTCTTCCTGAGCTTCTGCACTCTGGTATCCATCTCACCCTCTTGCAAGTATCCGTCACACCCAGCGTGTAAACCTAGAGGTTCCCTCCAGGTTTCACGATGAGCTCTTTCCAATTTCTTTATGGTTCAGGTCTTGGATCTCTTCCTGAGCTTCTGCACTCTGGTATCCTTCTCACTCGATTGCAAGTATCCGTCAAAGCCAGCGTGGAAACCTGTAGATTCCCTCCAGATTTCATGACGCTGTCTTTCCAATCTCCTCATGTTTCAATGCGTGGATCTCTTCCTGAGCTCCTGCACTTTTATATCCATCTCACTCGCTTGCAAGCATACGTCACAGCCAGCGTTGAAACCTGGGGGTTCCGTCCAGGTTTCACGATGAGCTCTTTCCAATCTCTTTATGTTTCAGGTCTTGGATCTCTTCCTGGCTTCTGCACTCTTATATCCATCTTGCCCGCTTTTAAGTATCCGTCACAGCCAGCGTGGAAACTTGGCGTTTCCCACCAGATTTCATGACACTTTTGTTCCAATCTCCTTATGTTTCAGGTCTTGGATCTCTTCCTGAGCTTCTGTACTCTTATATCCATCTCACCCTCTTGCAAGTATCCGTCACAGCCAGCGTGGAAACTTGGGAGGTTCCCTCCAGATTTCATGACACTTTCTTTCCAATCTCCTTATGTTTCAGGTCTTGGATCTCTTCCTGAGCTTCTGTACTCTTATATCCATCTCACCCTCTTGCAAGTATCCGTCACACCCAGCGTGTAAACCTGGAGGTTCCCTCCAGGTTTCACGATGAGCTCTTTCCAATTTCTTTATGGTTCAGGTCTTGGATCTCTTCCTGGCTTCTGCACTCTTGTATCCATTTCTTCCGCTTGCAAGTATTCATCACAGCCAGCGTGGAAACTTGGAGGTTCCCTCCAGATTTCCCTGACGCTGTCTTTCCAGTCTCCTTATGTTTCAGGTCTTGGATCTCTTCCTGAGCACCTGCACTCTTATATCCATCCCACCCTCTTGCAAGTATCCGTCAAAGCCAGCGTGGAAACCTGTAGATTCTCTCCAGATTTCATGACGCTGTCTTTCCAATTTCCTCATGTTTCAGGGCGTGGATCTCTTCCTGAGCTCCTGCACTTTTATATCCTTCTCACCCTCTTGCAAGTATCCATCACAGCCAGTGAGGAAACCTGGAGGTTCCCTCCAGATTTCATGATGCTTTCTTTCCAATCTCCTTATGTTTCAGGTCTTGGATCTCTTCCTGAGCTTCTGCACTCCTGTATCCATCTCACCCGCTATTAAGTAATCGTCACAGCCAGCGTGGAAACTTGGAGGTTCCCTCCAGATTTCCTGACGCTGTCTTTCCAGTCTCCTTATGTTTCAGGTCTTGGATCTCTTCCTGGCTTCTGCACTCTTGTATCCATCTCACCCGCTTGCAAGTATCCGTCACAGCCAGCGTGGAAACTTGGAGGTTCCCTCCAGATTTCATGATGCTGTCTTTCCAATCTCCTCATGTTTCAGGGCGTGGATCTCTTCCTGGCTTCTGCACTTTTATATCCATCTCACTCGCTTGCAAGTATCCGTCACAGCCGGCGTGGAAACCTGTAGATTCCCTCCAGATTTCCTGTCGCTTTTTTCCAATCTCCTTATGTTTCAGGTCTTGGATCTCTTCCTGGCTTCTGCACTCTTGTATCCATTTCTCCCGCTTGCAAGTATTCATCACAGCCAGCGTGGAGCCTTGGAGGTTCCCTCCAGATTTCATGACGCTTTCTTTCAAATCTCCTTATGTTTCAGGTCTTGGATCTCTTCCTGAGCTCCTGCACTCTGGTATCCATCTCACCCTCTTGCAAGTATCCGTCACACCCAGCGTGTAAACCTGGAGGTTCCCTCCAGGTTTCACGATGAGCTCTTTCCAATTTCTTTATGTTCAGGTCTTGGATCTCTTCCTGAGCTTCTGCACTCTTGTATCCATCTCACCCGCTTGCAAGTATCCGTCACAGACAGTGTGGAAACTTGGAGGTTCCCTCCAGATTTCATGACACTTTCTTTCCAATCTCCTTATGTTTCAGGTCTTGGATCTTTTCCTGAGCTTCTGCACTCTTATATCCATCTCACCCGCTTTTAAGTATTCGTCACAGCCAGCGTGGAAACTTGAAGGTTCCCTCCAGATTTCATGACGCTTTTTTCCAATCTCCTTATGTTTCAGGGCGTGGATCTCTTCCTGAGCTTCTGCACTCTTGTATCCATCTCACCCGCTTTTAAGTATTCGTCACAGCCAGCGTGGAAACTTGGAGGTTCCCTCCAGATTTCATGACACTTTCTTTCCAATCTCCTTATGTTTCAGGTCTTGGATCTTTTCCTGAGCTTCTGCACTCTTATATACATCTCACCCTCTTGCAAGTATCCGTCACACCCAGCGTGTAAACCTAGAGGTTCCCACCAGGTTTCACGATGAGCTCTTTCCAATTTCTTTATGGTTCAGGTCTTGGATCTCTTCCTGAGCTTCTACACTCTTATATCCATCTCACCCTCTTGCAAGTATCCGTCACAGCCAGTGAGGAAACTTGGGAGGTTCCCTCCAGATTTCATGACACTTTCTTTACTATCTACTTATGTTTCAGGTCTTGGATCTCTTCCTTAGCTTCTGCACTCTGGTATCCATCTCACCCTCTTGCAAGTATCCGTCACAGCCAGCGTGGAAACTTGGAGGTTCCCTCCAGATTTCATGACGCTGTCTTTCCAGTCTCCTTATGTTTCAGGTCTTGGATCTCTTCCTGAGCTCCTGCACTCTTATATCCATCTCACTCGCTTGCAAATATCCGTCACAGCCGGCGTCGAAAACTGTAGATTCCCTTCAGATTTCCTGACGCTTTTTTCCAATCTCCTTATGTTTCAGGTCTTGGATCTCTTCCTGAGCTTCTGCACTCTTATATCCATCTCACCCGCTTTTAAGTATTCGTCACAGCCAGCGTGGAAACTTGGAGGTTCCCTCCAGATTTCCCTGACGCTGTCTTTCCAGTCTCCTTATGTTTCAGGTCTTGGATCTCTTCCTGAGCTTCTGCACTCTTATATCCATCTCACCCTCTTGCAAGTATCCATCACAGCCAGTGAGGAAACCTTGAGGTTCTCTCCAGATTTCATGACGCTGTCTTTCCAGTCTCCTTATGTTTCAGGTCTTGGATCTCTTCCTGAGCTTCTCCACTCTTATATCCATCCCACCCTCTTGCAAGTATCCATCACAGCCAGTGATGAAACCTGGAGGTTCCCTCCAGATTTCATGACGCTTTCTTTCCAATCTCCTTATGTTTCAGGGCGTGGATCTCTTCCTGAGCTCCTGCACTCTTATATCCATCTCACTCGCTTGCAAGTATCCGTCACAGCCGGCGTCGAAACCTGTAGATTCCCTCCAGATTTCCTGACGCTTTTTTCCAATCTCCTTATGTTTCAGGTCTTGGATCTCTTCCTTAGCTTCTGTACTCTTATATCCATCTCACCCTCTTGCAAGTATCCGTCACAGCCAGCGTGGAAACTTGGGAGGTTCCCTCCAGATTTCATGACACTTTCTTTCCAATCTCCTTATGTTTCAGGTCTTGGATCTCTTCCTGAGCTTCTGCACTCTTATATCCATCTCACCCGCTTTTAAGTATTCGTCACAGCCAGCGTGGAAACTTGGAGGTTCCCTCCAGATTTCCCTGACGCTGTCTTTCCAGTCTCCTTATGTTTCAGGTCTTGGATCTCTTCCTGAGCTTCTGCACTCTTATATCCATCTCACCCTCTTGCAAGTATCCATCACAGCCAGTGAGGAAACCTTGAGGTTCTCTCCAGATTTCATGACGCTGTCTTTCCAGTCTCCTTATGTTTCAGGTCTTGGATCTCTTCCTGAGCTTCTCCACTCTTATATCCATCCCACCCTCTTGCAAGTATCCATCACAGCCAGTGATGAAACCTGGAGGTTCCCTCCAGATTTCATGACGCTTTCTTTCCAATCTCCTTATGTTTCAGGGCGTGGATCTCTTCCTGAGCTCCTGCACTCTTATATCCATCTCACTCGCTTACAAGTATCCGTCACAGCCGGCGTCGAAACCTGTAGATTCCCTCCAGATTTCCTGACGCTTTTTTCCAATCTCCTTATGTTTCAGGTCTTGGATCTCTTCCTTAGCTTCTGTACTCTTATATCCATCTCACCCTCTTGCAAGTATCCGTCACAGCCAGCGTGGAAACTTGGGAGGTTCCCTCCAGATTTCATGACACTTTCTTTCCAATCTCCTTATGTTTCAGGTCTTGGATCTCTTCCTGAGCTTCTGCACTCTGGTATCCATCTCGCCCTCTTGCAAGTATCCGTCACACCCAGCGTGTAAACCTAGAGGTTCCCTCCAGGTTTCACGATGAGCTCTTTCCAATTTCTTTATGGTTCAGGTCTTGGATCTCTTCCTGAGCTTCTGCACTCTGGTATCCTTCTCACTCGATTGCAAGTATCCGTCAAAGCCAGCGTGGAAACCTGTAGATTCCCTCCAGATTTCATGACGCTGTCTTTCCAATCTCCTCATGTTTCAATGCGTGGATCTCTTCCTGAGCTCCTGCACTTTTATATCCATCTCACTCGCTTGCAAGCATACGTCACAGCCAGCGTTGAAACCTGGGGGTTCCGTCCAGGTTTCACGATGAGCTCTTTCCAATGTCTTTATGTTTCAGGTCTTGGATCTCTTCCTGGCTTCTGCACTCTTATATCCATCTTGCCCGCTTTTAAGTATCCGTCACAGCCAGCGTGGAAACTTGGCGTTTCCCACCAGATTTCATGACACTTTTGTTCCAATCTCCTTATGTTTCAGGTCTTGGATCTCTTCCTGAGCTTCTGCACTCTTGTATCCATCTCACCCTCTTCCAAGTATCCGTCACACCCAGCGTGTAAACCTGGAGGTTCCCTCCAGGTTTCACGATGAGCTCTTTCCAATTTCTTTATGGTTCAGGTCTTGGATCTCTTCCTGGCTTCTGCACTCTTGTATCCATTTCTCCCGCTTGCAAGTATTCATCACAGCCAGCGTGGAACCTTGGAGGTTCCCTCCAGATTTCATGACACTTTCTTTCCAATCTCCTTATGTTTCAGGTTTTGGATCTCTTCCTGAGCTTCTGCACTCTGGTATCCATCTCACCCTCTTGCAAGTATCCGTCACACCCAGCGTGGAAACCTGTAGATTCTCTCCAGATTTCATGACGCTGTCTTTCCAATTTCCTCATGTTTCAGGGCGTGGATCTCTTCCTGAGCTCCTGCACTTTTATATCCTTCTCACCCTCTTGCAAGTATCCATCACAGCCAGTGAGGAAACCTGGAGGTTCCCTCCAGATTTCATGATGCTTTCTTTCCAATCTCCTTATGTTTCAGGTCTTGGATCTCTTCCTGAGCTTCTGCACTCTTATATCCATCTCACCCGCTTTTAAGTATTCGTCACAGCCAGCGTGGAAACTTGGAGGTTCCCTCCAGATTTCCCTGACGCTGTCTTTCCAGTCTCCTTATGTTTCAGGTCTTGGATCTCTTCCTGAGCACCTGCACTCTTATATCCATCCCACCCTCTTGCAAGTATCCGTCAAAGCCAGCGTGGAAACCTGTAGATTCTCTCCAGATTTCCTGACGCTTTTTTCCAATCTCCTTATGTTTCAGGTCTTGGATCTCTTCCTGAGCTTCTGCACTCTTATATCCATCTCACCCTCTTGCAAGTATATATCACAGCCAGTGAGGAAACCTTGAGGTTCTCTCCAGATTTCATGACGCTGTCTTTCCAGTCTCCTTATGTTTCAGGTCTTGGATCTCTTCCTGAGCTTCTGCACTCTTATATCCATCTCACCCTCTTGCAAGTATCCATCACAGCCAGTGAGGAAACCTTGAGGTTCTCTCCAGATTTCATGACGCTGTCTTTCCAGTCTCCTTATGTTTCAGGTCTTGGATCTCTTCCTGAGCTTCTCCACTCTTATATCCATCCCACCCTCTTGCAAATATCCATCACAGCCAGTGATGAAACCTGGAGGTTCCCTCCAGATTTCATGACGCTTTCTTTCCAATCTCCTTATGTTTCAGGGCGTGGATCTCTTCCTGAGCTCCTGCACTCTTATATCCATCTCACTCGCTTGCAAGTATCCGTCACAGCCGGCGTCGAAACCTGTAGATTCCCTCCAGATTTCCTGACGCTTTTTTCCAATCTCCTTATGTTTCAGGTCTTGGATCTCTTCCTGAGCTTCTGTACTCTTATATCCATCTCACCCTCTTGCAAGTATCCGTCACAGCCAGCGTGGAAACTTGGGAGGTTCCCTCCAGATTTCATGACACTTTCTTTCCAATCTCCTTATGTTTCAGGTCTTGGATCTCTTCCTGAGTTTCTGCACTCTGGTATCCATCTCACCCTCTTGCAAGTATCTGTCACACCCAGCGTGTAAACCTAGAGGTTCCCTCCAGGTTTCACGATGAGCTCTTTCCAATTTCTTTATGGTTCAGGTCTTGGATCTCTTCCTGAGCTTCTGCACTCTGGTATCCTTCTCACTCGATTGCAAGTATCCGTCAAAGCCAGCGTGGAAACCTGTAGATTCCCTCCAGATTTCATGACGCTGTCTTTCCAATCTCCTCATGTTTCAATGCGTGGATCTCTTCCTGAGCTCCTGCACTTTTATATCCATCTCACTCGCTTGCAAGCATACGTCACAGCCAGCGTTGAAACCTGGGGGTTCCGTCCAGGTTTCACGATGAGCTCTTTCCAATCTCTTTATGTTTCAGGTCTTGGATCTCTTCCTGGCTTCTGCACTCTTATATCCATCTTGCCCGCTTTTAAGTATCCGTCACAGCCAGCGTGGAAACTTGGCGTTTCCCACCAGATTTCATGACACTTTTGTTCCAATCTCCTTATGTTTCAGGTCTTGGATCTCTTCCTGAGCTTCTGCACTCTGGTATCCATCTCACCCTCTTGCAAGTATCCGTCACACCCAGCGTGTAAACCTGGAGGTTCCCTCCAGGTTTCACGATGAGCTCTTTCCAATCTCCTTATGTTTCAGGTCTTGGATCTCTTCCTGAGCTTCTGTACTCTTATATCCATCTCACCCTCTTGCAAGTATCCATCACAGCCAGCGTGGAAACTTGGGAGGTTCCCTCCAGATTTCATGACACTTTCTTTCCAATCTCCTTATGTTTCAGGTCTTGGATCTCTTCCTGAGCTTCTGCACTCTTATATCCATCTCACCCTCTTGCAAGTATCCATCACAGCCAGTGAGGAAACCTGTAGATTCCCTCCAGATTTCATGACGCTTTCTTTCCAATCTCCTTATGTTTCAGGTCTTGGATCTCTTCCTGAGCTTCTGCACTCTTGTATCCATCTCACCCTCTTCCAAGTATCCGTCACACCCAGCGTGTAAACCTGGAGGTTCCCTCCAGGTTTCACGATGAGCTCTTTCCAATTTCTTTATGGTTCAGGTCTTGGATCTCTTCCTGAGCTTCTGCACTCTTGTATCCATCTCACCCGCTTGCAAGTATCCGTCACAGACAGTGTGGAAACTTGGAGGTTCCCTCCAGATTTCATGACACTTTCTTTCCAATCTCCTTATGTTTCAGGTCTTGGATCTTTTCCTGAGCTTCTGCACTCTTATATCCATCTCACCCTCTTGCAAGTATCCGTCACACCCAGCGTGTAAACCTAGAGGTTCCCACCAGGTTTCACGATGAGCTCTTTCCAATTTCTTTATGGTTCAGGTCTTGGATCTCTTCCTGAGCTTCTACACTCTTATATCCATCTCACCCTCTTGCAAGTATCCGTCACAGCCAGTGAGGAAACTTGGGAGGTTCCCTCCAGATTTCATGACACTTTCTTTAATATCTACTTATGTTTCAGGTCTTGGATCTCTTCCTTAGCTTCTGCACTCTGGTATCCATCTCACCCTCTTGCAAGTATCCGTCACAGCCAGCGTGGAAACTTGGGAGGTTCCCTCCAGATTTCATGACGCTTTCGTTCCAATCTCCTTATGTTTCAGGTCTTGGATCTCTTCCTGAGCTTCTGCACTTTTATATCCATCTCACTCGCTTGCAAGTATCCGTCACAGCCAGCGTGGAAACCTGTAGATTCCCTCCAGATTTCATGACGCTTTTTTCCAATCTCCTTATGTTTCAGGGCGTGGATCTCTTCCTGAGCTTCTGCACTCTTGTATCCATCTCACCCGCTTTTAAGTATTCGTCACAGCCAGCGTGGAAACTTGGAGGTTCCCTCCAGATTTCATGACACTTTCTTTCCAATCTCCTTATGTTTCAGGTCTTGGATCTTTTCCTGAGCTTCTGCACTCTTATATCCATCTCACCCGCTTTTAAGTATTCGTCACAGCCAGCGTGGAAACTTGGAGGTTCCCTCCAGATTTCATGACACTTTCTTTCCAATCTCCTTATGTTTCAGGTCTTGGATCTTTTCCTGAGCTTCTGCACTCTTACATCCATCTCACCCTCTTGCAAGTATCCGTCACACCCAGCGTGTAAACTTAGAGGTTCCCACCAGGTTTCACGATGAGCTCTTTCCAATTTCTTTATGGTTCAGGGCATGGATCTCTTCCTGAGCTTCTACACTCTTATATCCATCTCACCCTCTTGCAAGTATCCGTCACAGCCAGTGAGGAAACTTGGGAGGTTCCCTCCAGATTTCATGACACTTTCTTTACTATCTACTTATGTTTCAGGTCTTGGATCTCTTCCTTAGCTTCTGCACTCTGGTATCCATCTCACCCTCTTGCAAGTATCCGTCACAGCCAGCGTGGAAACTTGGGAGGTTCCCTCCAGATTTCATGACGCTTTCGTTCCAATCTCCTTATGTTTCAGGTCTTGGATCTCTTCCTGAGCTTCTGCACTTTTATATCCATCTCACTCGCTTGCAAGTATCCGTCACAGCCGGCGTGGAAACCTGTAGATTCCCTCCAGATTTCCTGACGCTTTTTTCCAATCTCCTCATGTTTCAGGTCTTGGATCTCTTCCTGAGCTTCTGCACTCTTGTATCCATCTCACCCGCTTTTAAGTATTCGTCACAGCCAGCGTGGAAACTTGAAGGTTCCCTCCAGATTTCATGACGCTTTTTTCCAATCTCCTTATGTTTCAGGGCGTGGATCTCTTCCTGAGCTTCTGCACTCTGGTATCCATCTCACCCGCTTTTAAATATTCGTCACAGCCAGCGTGGAAACTTGGAGGTTCCCTCCAGATTTCATGACACTTTCTTTCCAATCTCCTTATGTTTCAGGTCTTGGATCTCTTCCTGAGCTCCTGCACTCTGGTATCCATCTCACCCTCTTGCAAGTATCCGTCACACCCAGCGTGTAAACCTAGAGGTTCCCTCCAGGTTTCACGATGAGCTCTTTCCAATTTATTTATGGTTCAGGTCTTGGATCTCTTCCTGAGCTTCTGCACTCTTGTATCCTTCTCACTCGCTTGCAAGCATACGTCACAGCCAGCGTTGAAACCGGGGGGTACCGTCCATGTTTCACGATGAGCTCTTTCCAATCTCTTTATGTTTCAGGTCTTGGATCTCTTCCTGGCTTCTGCACTCATATATCCATCTTGCCCGCTTTTAAATATCCGTCACAGCCAGCGTGGAAACCTGGAGGTTCCCTCCAGACTTCATGACACTTTCTTTCCAATCTCCTTATGTTTCAGGTCTTGGATCTCTTCCTGAGCTTCTGCACTCTTATATCCATCTCACTCGCTTGCAAGTATCCGTCACAGCCGGCGTCGAAACCTGTAGATTCCCTCCAGATTTCCTGACGCTTTTTTCCAATCTCCTTATGTTTCAGGTCTTGGATCTCTTCCTGAGCTTCTGCACTCTGGTATCCATCTCACCCTCTTGCAAGTATCCGTCACACCCAGCGTGTAAACCTAGAGGTTCCCTCCAGGTTTCACGATGAGCTCTTTCCAATCTCTTTATGGTTCAGGTCTTGGTTCTCTTCCTGAGCTCCTGCACTCTTATATCCATCTCACCCTCTTGTGAGTATCCGTCACAGCCAGTGAGGAAACCTGGAGGGTCCCTCCAGATTTCATGACGCTTTTTGTCCAATCTCCTTATGTTTCAGGTCTTGGATCTCTTCCTGAGCTTCTGCACTCTTATATCCATCTCACCCTCTTGCAAGTATATATCACAGCCAGTGAGGATACCTGGAAGTTCCCTCCAGATTTCATGACACTTTCTTTCCAATCTCCTCATGTTTCAGGTCTTGGATCTCTTCCTGAGCTTCTGCACTCCTGTATCCATCTCACCTGCTTTTAAGTATTCGTCACAGCCAGCGTGGAAACTTGGAGGTTCCCTCCAGATTTCCTGACGCTGTCTTTCCAGTCTCCTTATGTTTCAGGTCTTGGATCTCTTCCTGAGCTTCTGCACTCTTATATCCATCTCACCCTCTTGCAAGTATCCATCACAGCCAGTGAGGAAACCTTGAGGTTCTCTCCAGATTTCATGACGCTGTCTTTCCAGTCTCCTTATGTTTCAGTTCTTGGATCTCTTCCTGAGCTCCTGCACTCTGGTATCCATCTCACCCTCTTGCAAGTATCCGTCACACCCAGCGTGTAAACCTAGAGGTTCCCTCCAGGTTTCACGATGAGCTCTTTCCAATTTCTTTATGGTTCAGGTCTTGGATCTCTTCCTGAGCTTCTGCACTCTGGTATCCTTCTCACTCGATTGTAAGTATCCGTCAAAGCCAGCGTGGAAACCTGTAGATTCCCTCCAGATTTCATGACGCTGTCTTTCCAATCTCCTCATGTTTCAATGCGTGGATCTCTTCCTGAGCTCCTGCACTTTTATATCCATCTCACTCGCTTGCAAGCATACGTCACAGCCAGCGTTGAAACCTGGGGGTTCCGTCCAGGTTTCACGATGAGCTCTTTCCAATTTCTTTATGTTTCAGGTCTTGGATCTCTTCCTGGCTTCTGCACTCTTATATCCATCTTGCCCGCTTTTAAGTATCCGTCACAGCCAGCGTGGAAACTTGGCGTTTCCCACCAGATTTCATGACACTTTTGTTCCAATCTCCTTATGTTTCAGGTCTTGGATCTCTTCCTGAGCTTCTGCACTCTGGTATCCATCTCACCCTCTTGCAAGTATCCGTCACACCCAGCGTGTAAACCTGGAGGTTCCCTCCAGGTTTCACGATGAGCTCTTTCCAATCTCCTTATGTTTCAGGTCTTGGATCTCTTCCTGAGCTTCTGTACTCTTATATCCATCTCACCCTCTTGCAAGTATCCGTCACAGCCAGCGTGGAAACTTGGGAGGTTCCCTCCAGATTACATGACACTTTCTTTCCAATCTCCTTATGTTTCAGGTCTTGGATCTCTTCCTGAGCTTCTGCACTCTTATATCCATCTCACCCTCTTGCAAGTATCCATCACAGCCAGTGAGGAAACCTGTAGATTCCCTCCAGATTTCATGACGCTTTCTTTCCAATCTCCTTATGTTTCAGGTCTTGGATCTCTTCCTGAGCTTCTGCACTCTGGTATCCATCTCACCCGCTTGCAAGTATCCGTCACAGCCAGCGTGGAAACTTGGAGGTTCCCTCCAGATTTCATGATGCTGTCTTTCCAATCTCCTCATGTTTCAGGGCGTGGATCTCTTCCTGGCTTCTGCACTTTTATATCCATCTCACTCGCTTGCAAGTATCCGTCACAGCCGGCGTGGAAACCTGTAGATTCCCTCCAGATTTCCTGTCGCTTTTTTCCAATCTCCTTATGTTTCAGGTCTTGGATCTCTTCCTGAGCTCCTGCACTCTGGTATCCATCTCACCCTCTTGCAAGTATCCGTCACACCCAGCGTGTAAACCTGGAGGTTCCCTCCAGGTTTCACGATGAGCTCTTTCCAATTTCTTTATGGTTCAGGTCTTGGATCTCTTCCTGAGCTTCTGCACTCTTGTATCCATCTCACCCGCTTGCAAGTATCCGTCACAGACAGTGTGGAAACTTGGAGGTTCCCTCCAGATTTCATGACACTTTCTTTCCAATCTCCTTATGTTTCAGGTCTTGGATCTTTTCCTGAGCTTCTGCACTCTTATATCCATCTCACCCTCTTGCAAGTATCCGTCACACCCAGCGTGTAAACCTAGAGGTTCCCACCAGGTTTCACGATGAGCTCTTTCCAATTTCTTTATGGTTCAGGTCTTGGATCTCTTCCTGAGCTTCTACACTCTTATATCCATCTCACCCTCTTGCAAGTATCCGTCACAGCCAGTGAGGAAACTTGGGAGGTTCCCTCCAGATTTCATGACACTTTCTTTACTATCTACTTATGTTTCAGGTCTTGGATCTCTTCCTTAGCTTCTGCACTCTGGTATCCATCTCACCCTCTTGCAAGTATCCGTCACAGCCAGCGTGGAAACTTGGGAGGTTCCCTCCAGATTTCATGACGCTTTCGTTCCAATCTCCTTATGTTTCAGGTCTTGGATCTCTTCCTGAGCTTCTGCACTCTTATATCCATCTCACCCGCTTTTAAGTATTCGTCACAGCCAGCGTGGAAACTTGAAGGTTCCCTCCAGATTTCATGACGCTTTTTTCCAATCTCCTTATGTTTCAGGGCGTGGATCTCTTCCTGAGCTTCTGCACTCTGGTATCCATCTCACCCGCTTTTAAATATTCGTCACAGCCAGCGTGGAAACTTGGAGGTTCCCTCCAGATTTCATGACACTTTCTTTCCAATCTCCTTATGTTTCAGGTCTTGGATCTTTTCCTGAGCTTCTGCACTCTTATATCCATCTCACCCGCTTTTAAGTATTCGTCACAGCCAGCGTGGAAACTTGAAGGTTCCCTCCAGATTTCATGACGCTTTTTTCCAATCTCCTTATGTTTCAGGGCGTGGATCTCTTCCTGAGCTTCTGCACTCTTGTATCCATCTCACCCGCTTTTAAGTATTCGTCACACCCAGCGTGGAAACTTGGAGGTTCCCTCCAGATTTCATGACACTTTCTTTCCAATCTCCTTATGTTTCAGGTCTTGGATCTTTTCCTGAGCTTCTGCACTCTTATATCCATCTCACCCGCTTTTAAGTATTCGTCACAGCCAGCGTGGAAACTTGGAGGTTCCCTCCAGATTTCATGACACTTTCTTTCCAATCTCCTTATGTTTCAGGTCTTGGATCTTTTCCTGAGCTTCTGCACTCTTATATCCATCTCACCCTCTTGCAAGTATCCGTCACACCCAGCGTGTAAACCTAGAGGTTCCCACCAGGTTTCACGATGAGCTCTTTCCAATTTCTTTATGGTTCAGGTCTTGGATCTCTTCCTGAGCTTCTACACTCTTATATCCATCTCACCCTCTTGCAAGTATCCGTCACAGCCAGTGAGGAAACTTGGGAGGTTCCCTCCAGATTTCATGACACTTTCTTTACTATCTACTTATGTTTCAGGTCTTGGATCTCTTCCTTAGCTTCTGCACTCTGGTATCCATCTCACCCTCTTGCAAGTATCCGTCACAGCCAGCGTGGAAACTTGGGAGGTTCCCTCCAGATTTCATGACGCTTTCGTTCCAATCTCCTTATGTTTCAGGTCTTGGATCTCTTCCTGAGCTTCTGCACTTTTATATCCATCTCACTCGCTTGCAAGTATCCGTCACAGCCGGCGTGGAAACCTGTAGATTCCCTCCAGATTTCCTGACTCTTTTTTTCCAATCTCCTCATGTTTCAGGGCGTGGATCTCTTCCTGAGCTTCTGCACTCTTGTATCCATCTCACCCGCTTTTAAGTATTCGTCACAGCCAGCGTGGAAACTTGGAGGTTCCCTCCAGATTTCATGACACTTTCTTTCCAATCTCCTCATGTTTCAGGGCGTGGATCTCTTCCTGAGCTTCTGCACTCTTGTATCCATCTCACCCCCTTTTAAGTATTCGTCACAGCCAGCGTGGAAACTTGAAGGTTCCCTCCAGATTTCATGACGCTTTTTTCCAATCTCCTTATGTTTCAGGGCGTGGATCTCTTCCTGAGCTTCTGCACTCTGGTATCCATCTCACCCGCTTTTAAATATTCGTCACAGCCAGCGTGGAAACATGAAGGTTCCCTCCAGATTTCATGACACTTTCTTTCCAATCTCCTTATGTTTCAGGTCTTGGATCTCTTCCTGAGCTCCTGCACTCTGGTATCCATCTCACCCTCTTGCAAGTATCCGTCACACCCAGCGTGTAAACCTCGAGGTTCCCTCCAGGTTTCACGATGAGCTCTTTCCAATTTCTTTATGGTTCAGGTCTTGGATCTCTTCCTGAGCTTCTGCACTCTTGTATCCTTCTCACTCGCTTGCAAGCATACGTCACAGCCAGCGTTGAAACCGGGGGGTACCGTCCATGTTTCACGATGAGCTCTTTCCAATTTCTTTATGGTTCAGGTCTTGGATCTCTTCCTGAGCTTCTGCACTCTGGTATCCTTCTCACTCGATTGCAAGTATCCGTCAAAGCCAGCGTGGAAACCTGTAGATTCCCTCCAGATTTCATGACGCTGTCTTTCCAATCTCCTCATGTTTCAGGTCTTGGTTCTCTTCCTGAGCTCCTGCACTCTTATATCCATCTCACCCTCTTGTGAGTATCCGTCACAGCCAGTGAGGAAACCTGGAGGGTCCCTCCAGATTTCATGACGCTTTTTGTCCAATCTCCTTATGTTTCAGGTCTTGGATCTCTTCCTGAGCTTCTGCACTCTGGTATCCATCTCACCCTCTTGCAAGTATCCGTCACACCCATCGTGTAAACCTGGAGGTTCCCTCCAGATTTCACGATGAGTTCTTTCCAATCTCTTTATGGTTCATGTCTTGGATCTCTTCCTGAGCTTCTGCACTCTTATATCCATCTCACCCTCTTGCAAGTATCCATCACAGCCAGTGAGGAAACCCGGAGGTTCTCTCCAGATTTCATGACGCTTTCTTTCCAATCTCCTTATGTTTCAGGTCTTGGATCTCTTCCTAAGCTTCTGCACTCCTGTATCCATCTCACCCGCTATTAAGTAATCGTCACAGCCAGCGTGGAAACTTGGAGGTTCCCTCCAGATTTCATGATGCTGTCTTTCCAATCTCCTCATGTTTCAGGGCGTTAATCTCTTCCTGGCTTCTGCACTTTTATATCCATCTCACTCGCTTGCAAGTATCCGTCACAGCCAGCGTGGAAACCTGTAGATTCCCTCCAGATTTCCTGTCGCTTTCTTTCAAATCTCCTTATGTTTCAGGTCTTGGATCTCTTCCTGAGCTCCTGCACTCTGGTATCCATCTCACCCTCTTGCAAGTATCCGTCACACCCAGCGTGTAAACCTGGAGGTTCCCTCCAGGTTTCACGATGAGCTCTTTCCAATTTCTTTATGGTTCAGGTCTTGGATCTCTTCCTGAGCTTCTGCACTGTTGTATCCATCTCACCCGCTTGCAAGTATCCGTCACAGACAGTGTGGAAACTTGGAGGTTCCCTCCAGATTTCATGACACTTTCTTTCCAATCTCCTTATGTTTCAGGTCTTGGATCTTTTCCTGAGCTTCTGCACTCTTATATCCATCTCACCCGCTTTTAAGTATTCGTCACAGCCAGCGTGGAAACTTGGAGGTTCCCTCCAGATTTCATGACACTTTCTTTCCAATCTCCTTATGTTTCAGGTCTTGGATCTTTTCCTGAGCTTCTGCACTCTTGTATCCATCTCACCCGCTTTTAAGTATTCGTCACAGCCAGCGTGGAAACTTGGAGGTTCCCTCCAGATTTCATGACACTTTCTTTCCAATCTCCTTATGTTTCAGGTCTTGGATCTTTTCCTGAGCTTCTGCACTCTTATATCCATCTCACCCTCTTGCAAGTATCCGTCACACCCAGCGTGTAAACCTAGAGGTTCCCACCAGGTTTCACGATGAGCTCTTTCCAATTTCTTTATGGTTCAGGTCTTGGATCTCTTCCTGAGCTTCTACACTCTTATATCCATCTCACCCTCTTGCAAGTATCCGTCACAGCCAGTGAGGAAACTTGGGAGGTTCCCTCCAGATTTCATGACACTTTCTTTACTATCTACTTATGTTTCAGGTCTTGGATCTCTTCCTTAGCTTCTGCACTCTGGTATCCATCTCACGCTCTTGCAAGTATCCGTCACAGCCAGCATGGAAACTTGGGAGGTTCCCTCCAGATTTCATGACGCTTTCGTTCCAATCTCCTTATGTTTCAGGTCTTGGATCTCTTCCTGGCTTCTGCACTCTTATATCCATCTCACCCTTTTGCAAGTATCCATCACAGCCAGTGAGGATACCTGGAAGTTCCCTCCAGATTTCATGACGCTTTCTTCCAAATCTCCTCATGTTTCAGGTCTTGGATCTCTTCCTGAGCTCCTGCACTCTGGTATCCATCTCACCCTCTTGCAAGTATCCGTCACACCCAGCGTGTAAACCTGGAGGTTCCCTCCAGGTTTCACGATGAGCTCTTTCCAATTTCTATATGGTTCAGGTCTTGGATCTCTTCCTGGCTTCTGCACTCTTGTATCCATTTCTCCCGCTTGCAAGTATCCGTCACAGCCAGCGTGGAAACTTGGAGGTTCCCTCCAGATTTCATGACGCTGTCTTTCCAGTCTCCTTATGTTTCAGGTCTTTGATCTCTTCCTGAGCTTCTGCAATCTTATATCCATCCCACCCGCTTGCAAGTATCCGTCACAGCCAGCGTGGAAACTTGGAGGTTCCCTCCAGATTTCATGACGCTGTCTTTCCAGTCTCCTTATGTTTCAGGTCTTGGATCTCTTCCTGAGCTCCTGCACTCTTATATCCATCTCACTCGCTTGCAAATATCCGTCACAGCCGGCGTCTAAAACTGTAGATTCCCTTCAGATTTCCTGACGCTTTTTTCCAATCTCCTTATGTTTCAGGTCTTGGATCTCTTCCTGAGCTTCTGCACTCTTATATCCATCTCACCCGCTTTTAAGTATTCGTCACAGCCAGCGTGGAAACTTGGAGGTTCCCTCCAGATTTCCCTGACGCTGTCTTTCCAGTCTCCTTATGTTTCAGGTCTTGGATCTCTTCCTGAGCACCTGCACTCTTATATCCATCCCACCCTCTTGCAAGTATCCGTCAAAGCCAGCGTGGAAACCTGTAGATTCTCTCCAGATTTCCTGACGCTTTTTTCCAATCTCCTTATGTTTCAGGTCTTGGATCTCTTCCTGAGCTTCTGCACTCTTATATCCATCTCACCCTCTTGCAAGTATATATCACAGCCAGTGAGGATACCTGGAAGTTCCCTCCAGATTTCATGACACTTTCTTTCCAATCTCCTCATGTTTCAGGTCTTGGATCTCTTCCTGAGCTTCTGCACTCCTGTATCCATCTCACCCGCTTTTAAGTATTCGTCACAGCCAGCGTGGAAACTTGGAGGTTCCCTCCAGATTTCCTGACGCTGTCTTTCCAGTCTCCTTATGTTTCAGGTCTTGGATCTCTTCCTGAGCTTCTGCACTCTTATATCCATCTCACCCTCTTGCAAGTATCCATCACAGCCAGTCAGGAAACCTTGAGGTTCTCTCCAGATTTCATGACGCTGTCTTTCCAGTCTCCTTATGTTTCAGGTCTTGGATCTCTTCCTGAGCTTCTCCACTCTTATATCCATCCCACCCTCTTGCAAGTATCCATCACAGCCAGTGATGAAACCTGGAGGTTCCCTCCAGATTTCATGACGCTTTCTTTCCAATCTCCTTATGTTTCAGGGCGTGGATCTCTTCCTGAGCTCCTGCACTCTTATATCCATCTCACTCGCTTGCAAGTATCCGTCACAGCCGGCGTCGAAACCTGTAGATTCCCTCCAGATTTCCTGACGCTTTTTTCCAATCTCCTTATGTTTCAGGTCTTGGATCTCTTCCTTAGCTTCTGTACTCTTATATCCATCTCACCCTCTTGCAAGTATCCGTCACAGCCAGCGTGGAAACTTGGGAGGTTCCCTCCAGATTTCATGACACTTTCTTTCCAATCTCCTTATGTTTCAGGTCTTGGATCTCTTCCTGAGCTTCTGCACTCTGGTATCCATCTCACCCTCTTGCAAGTATCCGTCACACCCAGCGTGTAAACCTAGAGGTTCCCTCCAGGTTTCACGATGAGCTCTTTCCAATTTCTTTATGGTTCAGGTCTTGGATCTCTTCCTGAGCTTCTGCACTCTGGTATCCTTCTCACTCGATTGCAAGTATCCGTCAAAGCCAGCGTGGAAACCTGTAGATTCCCTCCAGATTTCATGACGCTGTCTTTCCAATCTCCTCATGTTTCAGGTCTTGGTTCTCTTCCTGAGCTCCTGCACTCTTATATCCATCTCACCCTCTTGTGAGTATCCGTCACAGCCAGTGAGGAAACCTGGAGGGTCCCTCCAGATTTCATGACGCTTTTTGTCCAATCTCCTTATGTTTCAGGTCTTGGATCTCTTCCTGAGCTTCTGCACTCTGGTATCCATCTCACCCTCTTGCAAGTATCCGTCACACCCATCGTGTAAACCTGGAGGTTCCCTCCAGATTTCACGATGAGTTCTTTCCAATCTCTTTATGGTTCATGTCTTGGATCTCTTCCTGAGCTTCTGCACTCTTATATCCATCTCACCCTCTTGCAAGTATCCATCACAGCCAGTGAGGAAACCCGGAGGTTCTCTCCAGATTTCATGACGCTTTCTTTCCAATCTCCTTATGTTTCAGGTCTTGGATCTCTTCCTAAGCTTCTGCACTCCTGTATCCATCTCACCCGCTATTAAGTAATCGTCACAGCCAGCGTGGAAACTTGGAGGTTCCCTCCAGATTTCATGATGCTGTCTTTCCAATCTCCTCATGTTTCAGGGCGTTAATCTCTTCCTGGCTTCTGCACTTTTATATCCATCTCACTCGCTTGCAAGCATACGTCACAGCCAGCGTTGAAACCTGGGGGTTCCGTCCAGGTTTCACGATGAGCTCTTTCCAATCTCCTTATGTTTCAGGTCTTGGATCTCTTCCTGGCTTCTGCACTCTTATATCCATCTTGCCCGCTTTTAAGTATCCGTCACAGCCAGCGTGGAAACTTGGCGTTTCCCACCAGATTTCATGACACTTTTGTTCCAATCTCCTTATGTTTCAGGTCTTGGATCTCTTCCTGAGCTTCTGCACTCTGGTATCCATCTCACCCTCTTGCAAGTATCCGTCACACCCAGCGTGTAAACCTGGAGGTTCCCTCCAGGTTTCACGATGAGCTCTTTCCAATCTCCTTATGTTTCAGGTCTTGGATCTCTTCCTGAGCTTCTGTACTCTTATATCCATCTCACCCTCTTGCAAGTATCCGTCACAGCCAGCGTGGAAACTTGGGAGGTTCCCTCCAGATTTCATGACACTTTCTTTCCAATCTCCTTATGTTTCAGGTCTTGGATCTCTTCCTGAGCTTCTGCACTCTTATATCCATCTCACCCTCTTGCAAGTATCCATCACAGCCAGTGAGGAAACCTGTAGATTCCCTCCAGATTTCATGACGCTTTCTTTCCAATCTCCTTATGTTTCAGGTCTTGGATCTCTTCCTGAGCTTCTGCACTCTTGTATCCATCTCACCCTCTTCCCAGTATCCGTCACACCCAGCGTGTAAACCTGGAGGTTCCCTCCAGGTTTCACGATGAGCTCTTTCCAATTTCTTTATGGTTCAGGTCTTGGATCTCTTCCTGGCTTCTGCACTCTTGTATCCATTTCTCCCGCTTGCAAGTATTCATCACAGCCAGCGTGGAACCTTGGAGGTTCCCTCCAGATTTCATGACACTTTCTTTCCAATCTCCTTATGTTTCAGGTTTTGGATCTCTTCCTGAGCTTCTGCACTCTGGTATCCATCTCACCCTCTTGCAAGTATCCGTCACACCCAGCGTGGAAACCTGTAGATTCTCTCCAGATTTCATGACGCTGTCTTTCCAATTTCCTCATGTTTCAGGGCGTGGATCTCTTCCTGAGCTCCTGCACTTTTATATCCTTCTCACCCTCTTGCAAGTATCCATCACAGCCAGTGAGGAAACCTGGAGGTTCCCTCCAGATTTCATGATGCTTTCTTTCCAATCTCCTTATGTTTCAGGTCTTGGATCTCTTCCTGAGCTTCTGCACTCTTATATCCATCTCACCCGCTTTTAAGTATTCGTCACAGCCAGCGTGGAAACTTGGAGGTTCCCTCCAGATTTCCCTGACGCTGTCTTTCCAGTGTCCTTATGTTTCAGGTCTTGGATCTCTTCCTGAGCACCTGCACTCTTATATCCATCCCACCCTCTTGCAAGTATCCGTCAAAGCCAGCATGGAAACCTGTAGATTCTCTCCAGATTTCCTGACGCTTTTTTCCAATCTCCTTATGTTTCAGGTCTTGGATCTCTTCCTGAGCTTCTGCACTCTTATATCCATCTCACCCTCTTGCAAGTATATATCACAGCCAGTGAGGATACCTGGAAGTTCCCTCCAGATTTCATGACACTTTCTTTCCAATCTCCTCATGTTTCAGGTCTTGGATCTCTTCCTGAGCTTCTGCACTCCTGTATCCATCTCACCCGCTTTTAAGTATTCGTCACAGCCAGCGTGGAAACTTGGAGGTTCCCTCCAGATTTCCTGACGCTGTCTTTCCAGTCTCCTTATGTTTCAGGTCTTGGATCTCTTCCTGAGCTTCTGCACTCTTATATCCATCTCACCCTCTTGCAAGTATCCATCACAGCCAGTGAGGAAACCTTGAGGTTCTCTCCAGATTTCATGACGCTGTCTTTCCAGTCTCCTTATGTTTCAGGTCTTGGATCTCTTCCTGAGCTTCTCCACTCTTATATCCATCCCACCCTCTTGCAAATATCCATCACAGCCAGTGATGAAACCTGGAGGTTCCCTCCAGATTTCATGACGCTTTCTTTCCAATCTCCTTATGTTTCAGGGCGTGGATCTCTTCCTGAGCTCCTGCACTCTTATATCCATCTCACTCGCTTGCAAGTATCCGTCACAGCCGGCGTCGAAACCTGTAGATTCCCTCCAGATTTCCTGACGCTTTTTTCCAATCTCCTTATGTTTCAGGTCTTGGATCTCTTCCTGAGCTTCTGTACTCTTATATCCATCTCACCCTCTTGCAAGTATCCGTCACAGCCAGCGTGGAAACTTGGGAGGTTCCCTCCAGATTTCATGACACTTTCTTTCCAATCTCCTTGTTTCAGGTCTTGGATCTCTTCCTGAGTTTCTGCACTCTGGTATCCATCTCACCCTCTTGCAAGTATCCGTCACACCCAGCGTGTAAACCTAGAGGTTCCCTCCAGGTTTCACGATGAGCTCTTTCCAATTTCTTTATGGTTCAGGTCTTGGATCTCTTCCTGAGCTTCTGCACTCTGGTATCCTTCTCACTCGATTGCAAGTATCCGTCAAAGCCAACGTGGAAACCTGTAGATTCCCTCCAGATTTCATGACGCTGTCTTTCCAATCTCCTCATGTTTCAATGCGTGGATCTCTTCCTGAGCTCCTGCACTTTTATATCCATCTCACTCGCTTGCAAGCATACGTCACAGCCAGCGTTGAAACCTGGGGGTTCCGTCCAGGTTTCACGATGAGCTCTTTCCAATCTCTTTATGTTTCAGGTCTTGGATCTCTTCCTGGCTTCTGCACTCTTATATCCATCTTGCCCGCTTTTAAGTATCCGTCACAGCCAGCGTGGAAACTTGGCGTTTCCCACCAGATTTCATGACACTTTTGTTCCAATCTCCTTATGTTTCAGGTCTTGGATCTCTTCCTGAGCTTCTGCACTCTGGTATCCATCTCACCCTCTTGCAAGTATCCGTCACACCCAGCGTGTAAACCTGGAGGTTCCCTCCAGGTTTCACGATGAGCTCTTTCCAATCTCCTTATGTTTCAGGTCTTGGATCTCTTCCTGAGCTTCTGTACTCTTATATCCATCTCACCCTCTTGCAAGTATCCGTCACAGCCAGCGTGGAAACTTGGGAGGTTCCCTCCAGATTTCATGACACTTTCTTTCCAATCTCCTTATGTTTCAGGTCTTGGATCTCTTCCTGAGCTTCTGCACTCTTATATCCATCTCACCCTCTTGCAAGTATCCATCACAGCCAGTGAGGAAACCTGTAGATTCCCTCCAGATTTCATGACGCTTTCTTTCCAATCTCCTTATGTTTCAGGTCTTGGATCTCTTCCTGAGCTTCTGCACTCTTGTATCCATCTCACCCTCTTCCAAGTATCCGTCACACCCAGCGTGTAAACCTGGAGGTTCCCTCCAGGTTTCACGATGAGCTCTTTCCAATTTCTTTATGGTTCAGGTCTTGGATCTCTTCCTGGCTTCTGCACTCTTGTATCCATTTCTCCCGCTTGCAAGTATTCATCACAGCCAGCGTGGAACCTTGGAGGTTCCCTCCAGATTTCATGACACTTTCTTTCCAATCTCCTTATGTTTCAGGTTTTGGATCTCTTCCTGAGCTTCTGCACTCTGGTATCCATCTCACCCTCTTGCAAGTATCCGTCACACCCAGCGTGGAAACCTGTAGATTCTCTCCAGATTTCATGACGCTGTCTTTCCAATTTCCTCATGTTTCAGGGCGTGGATCTCTTCCTGAGCTCCTGCACTTTTATATCCTTCTCACCCTCTTGCAAGTATCCATCACAGCCAGTGAGGAAACCTGGAGGTTCCCTCCAGATTTCATGATGCTTTCTTTCCAATCTCCTTATGTTTCAGGTCTTGGATCTCTTCCTGAGCTTCTGCACTCCTGTATCCATCTCACCCGCTATTAAGTAATCGTCACAGCCAGCGTGGAAACTTGGAGGTTCCCTCCAGATTTCCTGACGCTGTCTTTCCAGTCTCCTTATGTTTCAGGTCTTGGATCTCTTCCTGGCTTCTGCACTCTTGTATCCATCTCACCCGCTTGCAAGTATCCGTCACACCCAGCGTGGAAACTTGGAGGTTCCCTCCAGATTTCATGATGCTGTCTTTCCAATCTCCTCATGTTTCAGGGCGTGGATCTCTTCCTGGTTTCTGCACTTTTATATCCATCTCACTCGCTTGCAAGTATCCGTCACAGCCGGCGTGGAAACCTGTAGATTCCCTCCAGATTTCATGACGCTTTCTTTCAAATCTCCTTATGTTTCAGGTCTTGGATCTCTTCCTGAGCTCCTGCACTCTGGTATCCATCTCACCCTCTTGCAAGTATCCGTCACACCCAGCGTGTAAACCTCGAGGTTCCCTCCAGGTTTCACGATGAGCTCTTTCCAATTTCTTTATGGTTCAGGTCTTGGATCTCTTCCTGAGCTTCTGCACTCTTGTATCCATCTCACCCGCTTGCAAGTATCCGTCACAGACAGTGTGGAAACTTGGAGGTTCCCTCCAGATTTCATGACACTTTCTTTCCAATCTCCTTATGTTTCAGGTCTTGGATCTTTTCCTGAGCTTCTGCACTCTTATATCCATCTCACCCGCTTTTAAGTATTCGTCACAGCCAGCGTGGAAACTTGGAGGTTCCCTCCAGATTTCATGACACTTTCTTTCCAATCTCCTTATGTTTCAGGTCTTGGATCTTTTCCTGAGCTTCTGCACTCTTATATCCATCTCACCCTCTTGCAAGTATCCGTCACACCCAGCGTGTAAACCTAGAGGTTCCCACCAGGTTTCACGATGAGCTCTTTCCAATTTCTTTATGGTTCAGGTCTTGGATCTCTTCCTGAGCTTCTACACTCTTATATCCATCTCACCCTCTTGCAAGTATCCGTCACAGCCAGTGAGGAAACTTGGGAGGTTCCCTCCAGATTTCATGACACTTTCTTTACTATCTACTTATGTTTCAGGTCTTGGATCTCTTCCTTAGCTTCTGCACTCTGGTATCCATCTCACCCTCTTGCAAGTATCCGTCACAGCCAGCATGGAAACTTGGGAGGTTCCCTCCAGATTTCATGACGCTTTCGTTCCAATCTCCTTATGTTTCAGGTCTTGGATCTCTTCCTGAGCTTCTGCACTTTTATATCCATCTCACTCGCTTGCAAGTATCCGTCACAGCCAGCGTGGAAACCTGTAGATTCCCTCCAGATTTCCTGACGCTTTTTTCCAATCTCCTCATGTTTCAGGGCGTGGATCTCTTCCTGAGCTTCTGCACTCTTGTATCCATCTCACCCGCTTTTAAGTATTCGTCACAGCCAGCGTGGAAACTTGGAGGTTCCCTCCAGATTTCATGACACTTTCTTTCCAATCTCCTTATGTTTCAGGTCTTGGATCTTTTCCTGAGCTTCTGCACTCTTATATCCATCTCACCCGCTTTTAAGTATTCGTCACAGCCAGCGTGGAAACTTGAAGGTTCCCTCCAGATTTCATGACGCTTTTTTCCAATCTCCTTATGTTTCAGGGCGTGGATCTCTTCCTGAGCTTCTGCACTCTTGTATCCATCTCACCCGCTTTTAAGTATTCGTCACAGCCAGCGTGGAAACTTGGAGGTTCCCTCCAGATTTCATGACACTTTCTTTCCAATCTCCTTATGTTTCAGGTCTTGGATCTTTTCCTGAGCTTCTGCACTCTTATATCCATCTCACCCTCTTGCAAGTATCCGTCACACCCAGCGTGTAAACCTGGAGGTTCCCACCAGGTTTCACGATGAGCTCTTTCCAATTTCTTTATGGTTCAGGTCTTGGATCTCTTCCTGAGCTTCTACACTCTTATATCCATCTCACCCTCTTGCAAGTATCCGTCACAGCCAGTGAGGAAACTTGGGAGGTTCCCTCCAGATTTCATGACACTTTCTTTACTATCTACTTATGTTTCAGGTCTTGGATCTCTTCCTGGCTTCTGCACTCTTGTATCCATCTCACCCGCTTGCAAGTATCCGTCACAGCCAGCGTGGAAACTTGGAGGTTACCTCCAGATTTCATGATGCTGTCTTTCCAATCTCCTCATGTTTCAGGGCGTGGATCTCTTCCTGGCTTCTGCACTCTTGTATCCATCTCACCCGCTTGCAAGTATCTGTCACAGCCAGCGTGGAAACTTGGAGGTTCCCTCCAGATTTCATGATGTTGTCTTTCCAATCTCCTCATGTTTCAGGGCGTGGATCTCTTCCTGGCTTCTGCACTTTTATATCCATCTCACTCGCTTGCAAGTATCCGTCACAGCCGGCGTGGAAACCTGTAGATTCCCTCCAGATTTCATGACGCTTTCGTTCCAATCTCCTTATGTTTCAGGTCTTGGATCTCTTCCTGAGCTTCTGCACTTTTATATCCATCTCACTCGCTTGCAAGTATCCGTCACAGCCAGCGTGGAAACTTGGAGGTTCCCTCCAGATTTCATGACACTTTCGTTCCAATCTCCTTATGTTTCAGGTCTTGGATCTCTTCCTGGCTTCTGCACTCTTGTATCCATTTCTCCCGCTTGCAAGTATTCATCACAGCCAGTGTGGAGCCTTGGAGGTTCCCTCCAGATTTCATGACACTTTCTTTCCAATCTCCTTATGTTTCAGGTCTTGGATCTTTTCCTGAGCTTCTGCACTCTTATATCCATCTCACCCGCTTTTAAATATTCGTCACAGCCAGCGTGGAAACTTGGAGGTTCCCTCCAGATTTCATGACACTTTCTTTCCAATCTCCTTATGTTTCAGGTCTTGGATCTCTTCCTGAGCTCCTGCACTCTGGTATCCATCTCACCCTCTTGCAAGTATCCGTCACACCCAGCGTGTAAACCTAGAGGTTCCCTCCAGATTTCCTGACGCTGTCTTTCCAATCTCCTCATGTTTCAGGGCGTGGATCTCTTCCTGGCTTCTGCACTCTTATATCCATCTCACTCGCTTGCAAGTATCCGTCACAGCCGGCGTGGAAACCTGTAGATTCCCTCC
The DNA here is from genome assembly GCF_963969265.1 of Rhamphochromis sp. 'chilingali'. Lineage (NCBI taxonomy): Eukaryota > Metazoa > Chordata > Actinopteri > Cichliformes > Cichlidae > Rhamphochromis > Rhamphochromis sp. 'chilingali'. The sequence continues at coordinate 18,960,522 of NC_137932.1, read as the reverse complement.
AGATTTCCTGTCGCTTTTTTCCAATCTCCTTATGTTTCAGGTCTTGGATCTCTTCCTGGCTTCTGCACTCTTGTATCCATTTCTCCCGCTTGCAAGTATTCATCACAGCCAGCGTGGAGCCTTGGAGGTTCCCTCCAGATTTCATGACGCTTTCTTTCAAATCTCCTTATGTTTCAGGTCTTGGATCTCTTCCTGAGCTCCTGCACTCTGGTATCCATCTCACCCTCTTGGAAGTATCCGTCACACCCAGCGTGTAAACCTGGAGGTTCCCTCCAGGTTTCACGATGCTGTCTTTCCAATCTCCTCATGTTTCAGGGCGTGGATCTCTTCCTGGCTTCTGCACTCTTGTATCCATCTCACCCGCTTGCAAGTATCCGTCACAGACAGCGTGGAAACTTGGAGGTTCCCTCCAGATTTCATGACACTTTCTTTCCAATCTCCTTATGTTTCAGGTCTTGGATCTTTTCCTGAGCTTCTGCACTCTTATATCCATCTCACCCGCTTTTAAGTATTCGTCACAGCCAGCGTGGAAACTTGAAGGTTCCCTCCAGATTTCATGACGCTTTTTTCCAATCTCCTTATGTTTCAGGGCGTGGATCTCTTCCTGAGCTTCTGCACTCTTGTATCCATCTCACCCTCTTGCAAGTATCCGTCACAGCCAGTGAGGAAACTTGGGAGGTTCCCTCCAGATTTCATGACACTTTCTTTACTATCTACTTATGTTTCAGGTCTTGGATCTCTTCCTGAGCTTCTGCACTCTTGTATCCATCTCACCCTCTTGCAAGTATCCGTCACAGCCAGCGTGGAAACTTGGGAGGTTCCCTCCAGATTTCATGACGCTTTCGTTCCAATCTCCTTATGTTTCAGGTCTTGGATCTCTTCCTGAGCTTCTGCACTTTTATATCCATCTCACTCGCTTGCAAGTATCCGTCACAGCCAGCGTGGAAACTTGGAGGTTCCCTCCAGATTTCATGACACTTTCTTTCCAATCTCCTTATGTTTCAGGTCTTGGATCTCTTCCTGAGCTCCTGCACTCTGGTATCCATCTCACCCTCTTGCAAGTATCCGTCACACCCAGCGTGTAAACCTAGAGGTTCCCTCCAGGTTTCACGATGAGCTCTTTCCAATTTATTTATGGTTCAGGTCTTGGATCTCTTCCTGAGCTTCTGCACTCTTGTATCCTTCTCACTCGCTTGCAAGCATACGTCACAGCCAGCGTTGAAACCGGGGGGTACCGTCCATGTTTCACGATGAGCTCTTTCCAATCTCTTTATGTTTCAGGTCTTGGATCTCTTCCTGGCTTCTGCACTCATATATCCATCTTGCCCGCTTTTAAATATCCGTCACAGCCAGCGTGGAAACCTGGAGGTTCCCTCCAGATTTCATGACACTTTCTTTCCAATCTCCTTATGTTTCAGGTCTTGGATCTCTTCCTGAGCTTCTGCACTCTTATATCCATCTCACTCGCTTGCAAGTATCTGTCACAGCCGGCGTCGAAACATGTAGATTCCCTCCAGATTTCCTGACGCTTTTTTCCAATCTCCTTATGTTTCAGGTCTTGGATCTCTTCCTGAGCTTCTGTACTCTTATATCCATCTCACCCTCTTGCAAGTATCCGTCACAGCCAGCGTGAAAACTTGGGAGGTTCCCTCCAGATTTCATGACACTTTCTTTCCAATCTCCTTATGTTTCAGGTCTTGGATCTCTTCCTGAGCTTCTGCACTCTGGTATCCATCTCACCCTCTTGCAAGTATCCGTCACACCCAGCGTGTAAACCTAGAGGTTCCCTCCAGGTTTCACGATGAGCTCTTTCCAATTTCTTTATGGTTCAGGTCTTGGATCTCTTCCTGAGCTTCTGCACTCTGGTATCCTTCTCACTCGATTGCAAGTATCCGTCAAAGCCAGCGTGGAAACCTGTAGATTCCCTCCAGATTTCATGACGCTGTCTTTCCAATCTCCTCATGTTTCACGGCGTGGATCTCTTCCTGGCTTCTGCACTCTTATATCCATCTTGCCCGCTTTTAAGTATCCGTCACAGCCAGCGTGGAAACTTGGCGTTTCCCACCAGATTTCATGACACTTTTGTTCCAATCTCCTTATGTTTCAGGTCTTGGATCTCTTCCTGAGCTTCTGCACTCTTGTATCCATCTCACCCTCTTGCAAGTATCCGTCACACCCAGCGTGTAAACCTGGAGGTTCCCTCCAGGTTTCACGATGAGCTCTTTCCAATCTCTTTATGGTTCAGGTCTTGGTTCTCTTCCTGAGCTCCTGCACTCTTATATCCATCTCACCCTCTTGTGAGTATCCGTCACAGCCAGTGAGGAAACCTGGAGGGTCCCTCCAGATTTCATGACGCTTTTTGTCCAATCTCCTTATGTTTCAGGTCTTGGATCTCTTCCTGAGCTTCTGCACTCTGGTATCCATCTCACCCTCTTGCAAGTATCCGTCACACCCATCGTGTAAACCTGGAGGTTCCCTCCAGATTTCACGATGAGTTCTTTCCAATCTCTTTATGGTTCATGTCTTGGATCTCTTCCTGAGCTTCTGCACTCTTATATCCATCTCACCCTCTTGCAAGTATCCATCACAGCCAGTGAGGAAACCTGTAGATTCCCTCCAGATTTCATGACACTTTCTTTCCAATCTCCTTATGTTTCAGGTCTTGGATCTCTTCCTGAGCTTCTGCACTCTTGTATCCATCTCACCCTCTTCCAAGTATCCGTCACACCCAGCGTGTAAACCTGGAGGTTCCCTCCAGGTTTCACGATGAGCTCTTTCCAATTTCTTTATGGTTCAGGTCTTGGATCTCTTCCTGGCTTCTGCACTCTTGTATCCATTTCTCCCGCTTGCAAGTATTCATCACAGCCAGCGTGGAACCTTGGAGGTTCCCTCCAGGTTTCACGATGAGCTCTTTCCAATTTCTTTATGTTTCAGGTTTTGGATCTCTTCCTGAGCTTCTGCACTCTGGTATCCATCTCACCCTCTTGCAAGTATGCGTCACACCCAGCGTGGAAACCTGTAGATTCTCTCCAGATTTCATGACGCTGTCTTTCCAATTTCCTCATGTTTCAGGGCTTGGATCTCTTCCTGAGCTCCTGCACTTTTATATCCTTCTCACCCTCTTGCAAGTATCCATCACAGCCAGTGAGGAAAGCTGGAGGTTCCCTCCAGATTTCATGACGCTTTCTTTCCAATCTCCTCATGTTTCAGGTCTTGGATCTCTTCCTCAGCTTCTTCACTCCTGTATCCATCTCACCCGCTTTTAAGTATTCGTCACAGCCAGCGTGGAAACTTGGAGGTTCCCTCCAGATTTCCTGACGCTGTCTTTCCAGTCTCCTTATGTTTCAGGTCTTGGATCGCTTCCTGAGCTTCTGCACTCTTGTATCCATCTCACCCTCTTGCAAGTATCCATCACAGCCAGTGAGGAAACCCGGAGGTTCTCTCCAGATTTCATGACGCTTTCTTTCCAATCTCCTTATGTTTCAGGTCTTGGATCTCTTCCTAAGCTTCTGCACTCCTGTATCCATCTCACCCGCTATTAAGTAATCGTCACAGCCAGCGTGGAGCCTTGGAGGTTCCCTCCAGATTTCCTGACGCTGTCTTTCCAGTATCCTTATGTTTCAGGTCTTGGATCTCTTCCTGGCTTCTGCACTCTTGTATCCATCTCACCCGCTTGCAAGTATTCATCACAGCCAGCGTGGAGCCTTGGAGGTTCCCTCCAGATTTCATGACGCTTTCTTTCAAATCTCCTTATGTTTCAGGTCTTGGATCTCTTCCTGAGCTCCTGCACTCTGGTATCCATCTCACCCTCTTGCAAGTATCCGTCACACCCAGCGTGTAAACCTGGAGGTTCCCTCCAGGTTTCACGATGCTGTCTTTCCAATCTCCTCATGTTTCAGGTCTTGGATCTTTTCCTGAGCTTCTGCACTCTTATATCCATCTCACCCGCTTTTAAGTATTCGTCACAGCCAGCGTGGAAACTTGAAGGTTCCCTCCAGATTTCATGACGCTTTTTTCCAATCTCCTTATGTTTCAGGGCGTGGATCTCTTCCTGAGCTTCTGCACTCTTGTATCCATCTCACCCTCTTGCAAGTATCCGTCACAGCCAGTGAGGAAACTTGGGAGGTTCCCTCCAGATTTCATGACACTTTCTTTACTATCTACTTATGTTTCAGGTCTTGGATCTCTTCCTGAGCTTCTGCACTCTTGTATCCATCTCACCCTCTTGCAAGTATCCGTCACAGCCAGCGTGGAAACTTGGAGGGTCCCTCCAGATTTCATGACGCTTTCTTTCCAATCTCCTCATGTTTCAGGGCGTGGATCTCTTCCTGAGCTTCTGCACTCTTGTATCCATCTCACCCGCTTTTAAGTATTCGTCACAGCCAGCGTGGAAACTTGGAGGTTCGCTCCAGATTTCATGACACTTTCTTTCCAATCTCCTTATGTTTCAGGTCTTGGATCTCTTCCTGAGCTCCTGCACTTTTATATCCATCTCAGTCGCTTGCAAGTATCCGTCACAGCCGGCGTGGAAACCTGTATATTCCCTCCAGATTTCCTGACGCTTTTTTCCAAACTCCTTATGTTTCAGGTCTTGGATCTCTTCCTGAGCTTCTGCACTCTTGTATCCATCTCACCCGCTTTTAAGTATTCGTCACAGCCAGCGTGGAAACTTGGAGGTTCCCTCCAGATTTCATGACGCTTTCTTTCCAGTGTCCTTATGTTTCAGGTCTTGGATCTCTTCCTGAGCTTCTGCACTCTTGTATCCATCTCACCCGCTTTTAAGTATTCGTCACAGCCAGCGTGGAAACCTGTAGATTCCCTCCAGATTTCCTGACGCTTTTTTCCAAACTCCTTATGTTTCAGGTCTTGGATCTCTTCCTGAGCTTCTGCACTCTTGTATCCATCTCACCCGCTTTTAAGTATTCGTCACAGCCAGCGTGGAAACCTGTAGATTCCCTCCAGATTTCCTGACGCTTTTTTCCAAACTCCTTATGTTTCAGGTCTTGGATCTCTTCCTGAGCTTCTGCACTCTTGTATCCATCTCACCCGCTTGCAAGTATCCGTCACAGCCAGCGTGGAAACTTGGAGGTTCCCTCCAGATTTCATGACGCTGTCCTTCCAATCTCCTTATGTTTCAGGTCTTGGATCTCTTCCTGAGCTTCTGCACTCTGGTATCCATCTCACCCGCTTTTAAGTATCCGTCACAGCCGGCGTGGAAACCTTTAGATTCTCTCCAGATTTCCTGACCCTTTTTTCCAATCTCCTTATGTTTCAGGTCTTGGATCTCTTCCTGAGCTTCTGCACTCTTATATCCATCTCACCCTCTTGCAAGTATCCGTCACAGCCAGTGAGGATACCTGGAGGTTTCCTCCAGATTTCATGACACTTTCTTTCCAATCTCCTCATGTTTCAGGTCTTGGATCTCTTCCTGAGCTTCTGCACTCTTGTATCCATCTCACCCTCTAGCAAGTATCCGTCACACCCAGTGTGTAAACCTGGAGGTTCCCTCCAGGTTTCACGATGAGCTCTTTCCAATTTCTTTATGGTTCAGGTCTTGGATCTCTTCCTGAGCTCCTGCACTCTTATATCCATCTCACCCTCTTGCAAGTATCCGTCACAGACAGTGAGGAATCCTGGAGGTTCCCTCCAGATTTCATGACGCTTTCTTTCCAATCTCCTTATGTTTCAGTGCGTGGATCTCTTCCTGAGCTTCTGCACTTTTATATCCATCTCACTCGCTTGCAAGTATCCGTCACAGCCGGCGTGGAAACCTGTAGATTCCCTCCAGATTTCCTGACGCTTTTTTCCAATCTTCTTATGTTTCAGGTCTTGGATCTCTTCCTGAGCTTCTGCACTCTGATATCCATCTCACCCTCTTGCAAGTATCCGTCACAGCCAGCGTGGAAACCTGGAGGTTCCCTCCAGGTTTCACGATGAGCTCTTTCCAATTTCTTTATACTTCAGGTCTTGGTTCTCTTCCTGAGCTCCTGCACTCTTATATCCATCTCACCCTCTTGTGAGTATCCGTCACAGCCAGTGAGGAAACCTGGAGGTTCCCTCCAGATTTCATGACGCTTCTTTCCAATCTCCTTATGTTTCAGGTTTTGGATCTCTTCCTGAGCTTCTGCACTCTTGTATCCATCTCACCCTCTTCCAAGTATCCGTCACACCCAGCGTGTAAACCTGGAGGTTCCCTCCAGGTTTCACGATGAGCTCTTTCCAATTTCTTTATGGTTCAGGTCTTGGATCTCTTCCTGGCTTCTGCACTCTTGTATCCATTTCTCCCGCTTGCAAGTATTCATCACAGCCAGCGTGGAACCTTGGAGGTTCCCTCCAGATTTCATGACGCTTTCTTTCCAGTCTCCTTATGTTTCAGGTCTTGGATCTCTTCCTGAGCTTCTGCACTCCTGTATCCATCTCACCCGCTTTTAAGTATTCGTCACAGCCAGCGTGGAAACTTGGAGGTTCCCTCCAGATTTCCTGACGCTGTCTTTCCAGTCTCCTTATGTTTCAGGTCTTGGATCTCTTCCTGAGCTTCTGCACTCTTATATCCATCTCACCCTCTTGCAAGTATCCGTCACAGCCAGCGTGGAAACCTGGAGGTTCCCTCCAGGTTTCACGATGAGCTCTTTCCAATTTCTTTATAGTTCAGGTCTTGGTCTCTTCCTGAGCACCTGCACTCTTATATCCAACTCAACTTCTTGCAAGTATCCGTCAAAGCCAGTGATGAAACCTGGAGGTTCCCTCCAGATTTCCTGACGCTTTTTTCCAATCTCCTTATGTTTCAGGTCTTGGATCTCTTCCTGAGCTTCTGCACTCTTATATCCATCTCAACTTCTTGCAAGTATCCGTCAAAGCCAGTGATGAAACCTGGAGGTTCCCTCCAGATTTCATGACGCTTTCTTTCCAATCTCCTTATGTTTCAGGTCTTGGATCTTTTCCTGAGCTTCTGCACTTTGGTATCCTTCTCACTCGCTTGCAAGTATCCGTCACAGCCGGCGTTGAAACCTGTAGATTCTCTCCAGATTTCCTGACGCTTTTTTCCAATCTCCTTATGTTTCAGGTCTTGGATCTCTTCCTGAGCTTCTGCACTCTTATATCCATCTCACCCTCTTGCAAGTATCCATCACAGCCAGTGAGGATACCTGGAGGTTCCCTCCAGATTTCATGACACTTTCTTTCAAATCTCCTCATGTTTCAGGTCTTGGATCTCTTCCTGAGCTCCTGCACTCTGGTATCCATCTCACCCTCTTGCAAGTATCGGTCACACCCAGTGTGTAAACCTGGAGTTTCCTCCAGGTTTCACGATGAGCTCTTTCCAATTTCTTTATGTTTCAGGTCTTGGATCTCTTCCTGGCTTCTGCACTCTGGTATCCATCTCACTCGCTTGAAAGCATCCGTCACAGCCAGCGTGGAAACCTGGAGGTTCCCTCCAGACTTCATGACGCTGTCTTTCCAATCTCCTCATGTTTCAGGTCTTGGATCTCTTCCTGAGCTCCTGCACTCTTATATCCATCTCACCCTCTTGCAAGTATCCGTCAAAGCCAGTGAGGAAACCTGGAGGTTCCCTCCAGGTTTCACGATGAGCTCTTTCCAATTTCTTTATGTTTCAGGTCTTGGATCTCTTCCTGAGCTTCTGCACTCTGGTATCCATCTCACCCTCTTGCAAGTATCCATCACACCCAGCGTGTAAACCTGGAGGTTCCCTCCAGGTTTCACGATGAGCTCTTTCCAATTTCTTTATGGTTCAGGTCTTGGATCTCTTCCTGAGCTTCTTCACTCTTATATCCTTCTCACTCGCTTGCAAGTATCCGTCACAGCCGGCGTGGAAACCTGTAGATTCTCTCCAGATTTCCTGACGCTTTTTTCCAATCTCCTTATGTTTCAGGTCTTGGATCTCTTCCTGATCTTCTGCACTCTTATATCCATCTCACCCTCTTGCAAGTATCCATCACACCCAGCGTGTAAACCTGGAGGTTCCCTCCAGGTTTCACTATGAGCTCTTTCCAATTTCTTTATGGTTCAGGTCTTGGATCTCTTCCTGGCTTCTGCACTCTTGTATCCATCTCACCCTCTTGCAAGTATCCATCACAGCCAGTGAGGATACCTGGAGGTTCCCTCCAGATTTCATGACGCTTTCTTTCCAATCTCCTTATGTTTCACGTCTTGGGTCTCTTCCTGAGCTTCTGCACTCTGGTATCCATCTCACCCTCTTGCAAGTATCTGTCACACCCAGCGTGTAAACCTGGAGGTTCCCTCCAGGTTTCACGATGAGCTCTTTCCAATCTCTTTATGGTTCAGGTCTTGGTTCTCTTCCTAAGCTCCTGCACTCTTATATCCATCCCACCCGCTTGCAAGTATCCGTCACAGCCAGCGTGGAAACTTGGAGGTTCCCTCCAGATTTCATGACGCTGTCTTTCCAGTCTCCTTATGTTTCAGGTCTTGGATCTCTTCCTGAGCTCCTGCACTCTTATATCCATCTCACTCGCTTGCAAATATCCGTCACAGCCGGCGTCGAAACCTGTAGATTCCCTTCAGATTTCCTGACGCTTTTTTCCAATCTCCTTATGTTTCAGGTCTTGGATGTCTTCCTGAGCTTCTGCACTCTTATATCCATCTCACCCGCTTTTAAGTATTCGTCACAGCCAGCGTGGAAACTTGGAGGTTCCCTCCAGATTTCCCTGACGCTGTCTTTCCAGTCTCCTTATGTTTCAGGTCTTGGATCTCTTCCTGAGCTTCTCCACTCTTATATCCATCTCACCCTCTTGCAAGTATCCATCACAGCCAGTGATGAAACCTGGAGGTTCCCTCCAGATTTCATGACGCTTTCTTTCCAATCTCCTTATGTTTCAGGTCTTGGATCTCTTCCTGAGCTTCTGCACTCTTATATCCATCCCACCCTCTTGCAAGTATCCGTCAAAGCCAGTGATGAAACCTGGAGGTTCCCTCCAGATTTCATGACGCTTTCTTTCCAATCTCCTCATTTTTCAGGTCTTGGATCTTTTCCTGAGCTTCTGCACTTTGGTATCCTTCTCACTCGCTTGCAAGTATCCGTAACAGCCGGCGTGGAAACCTGTAGATTCTCTCCAGATTTCCTGACGCTTTTTTCCAATCTCCTTATGTTTCAGGTCTTGGATCTCTTCCTGAGCTTCTGCACTCTTATATCCATCCCACCCTCTTGCAAGTATCCATCACAGCCAGTGATGAAACCTGGAGGTTCCCTCCAGATTTCATGACACTTTCTTTCCAATCTCCTCATGTTTCAGGTCTTGGATCTCTTCCTGAGCTTCTGCACTCCTGTATCCATCTCACCCGCTTTTAAGTATTCGTCACAGCCAGCGTGGAAACTTGGAGGTTCCCTCCAGATTTCCTGACGCTGTCTTTCCAATCTCCTTATGTTTCAGGTCTTGGATCTCTTCCTGAGCTTCTCCACTCTTATATCCATCTCACCCTCTTGCAAGTATCCATCACAGCCAGTGAGGAAACCTGGAGGTTCTCTCCAGATTTCATGACGCTGTCTTTCCAGTCTCCTTATGTTTCAGGTCTTGGATCTCTTCCTGAGCTTCTCCACTCTTATATCCATCCCACCCTCTTGCAAGTATCCATCACAGCCAGTGATGAAACCTGGAGGTTCCCTCCAGATTTCATGACGCTTTCTTTCCAATCTCCTTATGTTTCAGGTCTTGGATCTCTTCCTGAGCTCCTGCACTCTTATATCCATCTCACTCGCTTGCAAGTATCCGTCACAGCCGGCGTCGAAACCTGTAGATTCTCTCCAGATTTCATGACACTTTCTTTCAAATCTCCTCATGTTTCAGGTCTTGGCTCTTCCTGAGCTCCTGCACTCTGGTATCCATCTCACCCTCTTGCAAGTATCGGTCACACCCAGTGTGTAAACCTGGAGTTTCCTCCAGGTTTCACGATGAGCTCTTTCCAATTTCTTTATGTTTCAGGTCTTGGATCTCTTCCTGGCTTCTGCACTCTGGTATCCATCTCACTCGCTTGAAAGCATCCGTCACAGCCAGCGTGGAAACCTGGAGGTTCCCTCCAGACTTCATGACGCTGTCTTTCCAATCTCCTCATGTTTCAGGTCTTGGATCTCTTCCTGAGCTCCTGCACTCTTATATCCATCTCACCCTCTTGCAAGTATCCGTCAAAGCCAGTGAGGAAACCTGGAGGTTCCCTCGAGATTTCATGACGCTTTCTTTCCAATCTCCTTATTTTTCAGGTCTTGGATCTTTTCCTGAGCTTCTGCACTTTGGTATCCTTCTCACTCGCTTGCAAGTATCCGTCACAGCCGGCGTGGAAACCTGTAGATTCTCTCCAGATTTCCTGACGCTTTTTTCCAATCTCCTTATGTTTCAGGTCTTGGATCTCTTCCTGAGCTTCTGCACTCTTATATCCATCTCACCCTCTTTCAAGTATCCGTCACAGCCAGCGTGGAAACTTGGAGGGTCCCTCCAGATTTCATGACGCTTTCTTTCCAATCTCCTTATCTTTCAGGTCTTGGATCTCTTCCTGAGCTTCTGCACTTTTATATCCATCTCACTCGCTTGCAAGTATCCGTCACAGCCGGCGTGGAAACCTGTAGATTCCCTCGAGATTTCATGACGCTTTCTTCCAATCTCCTCATGTTTCAGGTCTTGGATCTCTTCCTGAGCTTCTGCACTCTTGTATCCATCTCACCCTCTTGCAAGTATCCGTCACACCCAGTGTGTAAACCTGGAAGTTCCCTCCAGGTTTACACCCCTCTTCCTGAGCTTCTGCACTCTGGTATCCATCTCACTCGCTTTTAAGTATCCGTCACACCCAGCGTGTAAACCTGGAGGTTCCCTCCAGACTTCATGACGCTGTCTTTCCAATCTCCTCAAGTTTCAGGTCTTGGATCTCTTCCTGAGCTCCTGCACTCTTATATCCATATCACCCGCTTGCAAGTATCCATCACACCCAGCGTGTAAACCTGGAGGTTCCCTCCAGGTTTCACGATGAGCTCTTTCCAATTTCTTTATGGTTCAGGTCTTGGATCTCTTCCTGAGCTTCTTCACTCTTATATCCTTCTCACTCGCTTGCAAGTATCCGTCACAGCCGGCGTGGAAACCTGTAGATTCTCTCCAGATTTCCTGACGCTTTTTTCCAATCTCCTTATGTTTCAGGTCTTGGATCTCTTCCTGATCTTCTGCACTCTTATATCCATCTCACCCTCTTGCAAGTATCCATCACACCCAGCGTGTAAACCTGGAGGTTCCCTCCAGGTTTCACTATGAGCTCTTTCCAATTTCTTTATGGTTCAGGTCTTGGATCTCTTCCTGGCTTCTCCACTCTTATATCCATCTCACCCTCTTGCAAGTATCCATCACAGCCAGTGAGGATACCTGGAGGTTCCCTCCAGATTTCATGACGCTTTCTTTCCAATCTCCTTATGTTTCACGTCTTGGGTCTCTTCCTGAGCTTCTGCACTCTGGTATCCATCTCACCCTCTTGCAAGTATCGGTCACACCCAGCGTGTAAACCTGGAGGTTCCCTCCAGGTTTCACGATGAGCTCTTTCCAATCTCTTTATGGTTCAGGTCTTGGTTCTCTTCCTAAGCTCCTGCACTCTTATATCCATCCCACCCGCTTGCAAGTATCCGTCACAGCCAGCGTGGAAACTTGGAGGTTCCCTCCAGATTTCATGACGCTGTCTTTCCAGTCTCCTTATGTTTCAGGTCTTGGATCTCTTCCTGAGCTCCTGCACTCTGGTATCCGTCTCACTCGCTTGCAAATATCCGTCACAGCCGGCGTCGAAACCTGTAGATTCCCTTCAGATTTCCTGACGCTTTTTTCCAATCTCCTTATGTTTCAGGTCTTGGATGTCTTCCTGAGCTTCTGCACTCTTATATCCATCTCACCCGCTTTTAAGTATTCGTCACAGCCAGCGTGGAAACTTGGAGGTTCCCTCCAGATTTCCCTGACGCTGTCTTTCCAGTCTCCTTATGTTTCAGGTCTTGGATCTCTTCCTGAGCTTCTCCACTCTTATATCCATCTCACCCTCTTGCAAGTATCCATCACAGCCAGTGATGAAACCTGGAGGTTCCCTCCAGATTTCATGACGCTTTCTTTCCAATCTCCTTATGTTTCAGGTCTTGGATCTCTTCCTGAGCTTCTGCACTCATATCCATCCCACCCTCTTGCAAGTATCCGTCAAAGCCAGTGATGAAACCTGGAGGTTCCCTCCAGATTTCATGACGCTTTCTTTCCAATCTCCTCATTTTTCAGGTCTTGGATCTTTTCCTGAGCTTCTGCACTCTTATATCCATCCCACCCTCTTGCAAGTATCCATCACAGCCAGTGATGAAACCTGGAGGTTCCCTCCAGATTTCATGACACTTTCTTTCCAATCTCCTCATGTTTCAGGTCTTGGATCTCTTCCTGAGCTTCTGCACTCCTGTATCCATCTCACCCGCTTTTAAGTATTCGTCACAGCCAGCGTGGAAACTTGGAGGTTCCCTCCAGATTTCCTGACGCTGTCTTTCCAATCTCCTTATGTTTCAGGTCTTGGATCTCTTCCTGAGCTTCTGCACTCTTATATCCATCTCACCCTCTTGCAAGTATCCATCACAGCCAGTGAGGAAACCTGGAGGTTCTCTCCAGATTTCATGACGCTGTCTTTCCAGTCTCCTTATGTTTCAGGTCTTGGATCTCTTCCTGAGCTTCTCCACTCTTATATCCATCCCACCCTCTTGCAAGTATCCATCACAGCCAGTGATGAAACCTGGAGGTTCCCTCCAGATTTCATGACGCTTTCTTTCCAATCTCCTTATGTTTCAGGTCTTGGATCTCTTCCTGGCTTCTGCACTCTTGTATCCATTTCTCCCGCTTGCAAGTATCCGTCACAGCCGGCGTCGAAACCTGTAGATTCCCTCCAGATTTCCTGACGCTTTTTTCCAATCTCCTTATGTTTCAGGTCTTGGATCTCTTCCTGAGCTTCTGTACTCTTATATCCATCTCACCCTCTTGCAAGTATCCGTCACAGCCAGCGTGGAAACTTGGGAGGTTCCCTCCAGATTTCATGACACTTTCTTTCCAATCTCCTTATGTTTCAGGTCTTGGATCTCTTCCTGAGCTTCTGCACTCTGGTATCCATCTCACCCTCTTGCAAGTATCCGTCACACCCAGCGTGTAAACCTAGAGGTTCCCTCCAGGTTTCACGATGAGCTCTTTCCAATTTCTTTATGGTTCAGGTCTTGGATCTCTTCCTGAGCTTCTGCACTCTGGTATCCTTCTCACTCGATTGCAAGTATCCGTCAAAGCCAGCGTGGAAACCTGTAGATTCCCTCCAGATTTCATGACGCTGTCTTTCCAATCTCCTCATGTTTCAGGGCGTGGATCTCTTCCTGAGCTCCCTCACTCTTATATCCATCTCACTCGCTTGCAAGCATACGTCACAGCCAGCGTTGAAACCTGGGGGTTCCGTCCAGGTTTCACGATGAGCTCTTTCCAATCTCTTTATGTTTCAGGTCTTGGATCTCTTCCTGGCTTCTGCACTCTTATATCCATCTTGCCCGCTTTTAAGTATCCGTCACAGCCAGCGTGGAAACTTGGCGTTTCCCACCAGATTTCATGACACTTTTGTTCCAATCTCCTTATGTTTCAGATCTTGGTTCTCTTCCTGAGCTTCTGCACTCTGGTATCCATCTCACCCTCTTGCAAGTATCCGTCACACCCAGCGTGTAAACCTGGAGGTTCCCTCCAGATTTCACGATGAGTTCTTTCCAATCTCTTTATGGTTCATGTCTTGGATCTCTTCCTGAGCTTCTGCACTCTTATATCCATCTCACCCTCTTGCAAGTATCCATCACAGCCAGTGAGGAAACCTCGAGGTTCCCTCCAGATTTCATGACGCTTTCTTTCCAATCTCCTTATGTTTCAGGTCTTGGATCTCTTCCTGAGCTTCTGCACTCTTATATCCATCTCACCCGCTTTTAAGTATTCGTCACAGTCAGCGTGGAAACTTGGAGGTTCCCTCCAGATTTCCCTGACGCTGTCTTTCCAGTCTCCTTATGTTTCAGGTCTTGGATCTCTTCCTTAGCTTCTGCACTCTGGTATCCATCTCACCCTCTTGCAAGTATCCGTCACAGCCAGCGTGGAAACTTGGGAGGTTCCCTCCAGATTTCATGACGCTTTCGTTCCAATCTCCTTATGTTTCAGGTCTTGGATCTCTTCCTGAGCTTCTGCACTTTTGTATCCATCTCACTCGCTTGCAAGTATCCGTCACAGCCGGCGTGGAAACCTGTAGATTCCCTCCAGATTTCCTGACGCTTTTTTCCAATCTCCTCATGTTTCAGGGCGTGGATCTCTTCCTGAGCTTCTGCACTCTTGTATCCATCTCACCCGCTTTTAAGTATTCGTCACAGCCAGCGTGGAAACTTGAAGGTTCCCTCCAGATTTCATGACGCTGTCTTTCCAATCTCCTTATGTTTCAGGTCTTGGATCTCTTCCTGAGCTTCTGCACTCTGGTATCTATCTCACCCTCTTGCAAGTATCCGTCACACCCAGCGTGTACACCTAGAGGTTCCCTCCAGGTTTCACGATGAGCTCTTTCCAATTTATTTATGGTTCAGGTCTTGGATCTCTTCCTGAGCTTCTGCACTCTTGTATCCTTCTCACTCGCTTGCAAGCATACGTCACAGCCAGCGTTGAAACCTGGGGGTACCGTCCAGATTTCATGACACTTTCTTTCCAATCTCTTTATGTTTCAGGTCTTGGATCTCTTCCTGAGCTTCTGCACTCTGGTATCCGTCTCACTCGATTGCAAGTATTCGTCACAGCCAGCGTGGAAACCTGGAGGTTCCCTCCAGATTTCATGACGCTGTCTTTCCAATCTCCTTGTGTTTCAGGGCGTGGATCTCTTCCTGAGCTACTGCACTTTTATATCCATCTCAGTCGCTTGCAAGTATCCGTCACAGCCGGCGTGGAAACCTGTAGATTCCCTCCAGATTTCCTGACGCTTTTTGTCCAATCTCCTTATGTTTCAGGTCTTGGATCTCTTCTTGAGCTTCTGCACTCTGGTATCCATCTCACTCGCTTTTAAGTATCCGTCACACCCAGCGTGTAAACCTGGAGGTTCCCTCCAGATTTCACGATGAGGTCTTTCCTATCTCTTTATGTTTCAGGTCTTGGATCTGTTCCTGAGCTTCTGCACTCTTATATCCATCTCACCCTCTTGCAAGTATCCATCACAGCCAGTGAGGAAACCTGGAGGTTCCCTCCAGATTTCATGACACTTTCTTTCCAATCTCCTCATGTTTCAGGTCTTGGATCTCTTCCTGAGCTCCTGCACTCTTATATCCATGTCACCCTCTTGCAAGTATCTTTCACAGCCGGCATGGAAACCTGTAGGTTCCCTCCAGATTTCATGATGCTTTCTTTCCAATCTCTTTATGGTTCAGGTCTTGGATCTCTTCCTGAGCTCCTGCACTCTTATATCCATGTCACCCTCTTACAAGTATCCATCACAGCCAGTGAGGAAACCTGGAGGTTCCCTCCAGATTTCATGATGCTTTCTTTCCAATCTCCTTATGTTTCAGGTCTTGGATCTCTTCCTGAGCTTCTGCACTCTGGTATCCATCTCACCCTCTTGCAAGTATCCGTCACACGCAGCGTGTAAACCTAGAGGTTCCCTCCAGATTTCACGATGAGCTCTTTCCAATCTCCTCATGTTTCAGGTCTTGGATCTCTTCCTGAGCTTCTGCACTCTGGTATCCTTCTCACTCGATTGCAAGTATCCGTCACAGCCAGCATGGAAACCTGTAGATTCCCTCCACATTTCATGACGCTGTCTTTCCAATCTCCTCATGTTTCAGGTCTTGGATCTCTTCCTTAGCTTCTGCACTCTTGTATTCATCTCACCCGCTTTTAAGTATTCGTTACAGCCAGCGTGGAAACTTGAAGGTTCCCTCCAGATTTCATGATGCTTTCTTTCCAATCTCCTTATGTTTCAGGTCTTGGATCTCTTCCTGAGCTTCTGCACTCTGGTATCCATCTCACCCTCTTGCAAGTATCCGTCACACGCAGCGTGTAAACCTAGAGGTTCCCTCCAGATTTCACGATGAGCTCTTTCCAATCTCCTCATGTTTCAGGTCTTGGATCTCTTCCTGAGCTTCTGCACTCTGGTATCCTTCTCACTCGATTGCAAGTATCCGTCACAGCCAGCATGGAAACCTGTAGATTCCCTCCACATTTCATGACGCTGTCTTTCCAATCTCCTCATGTTTCAGGTCTTGGATCTCTTCCTTAGCTTCTGCACTCTGGTATCCATCTCACCCTCTTGCAAGTATCCGTCACACCCAGCGTGTAAACCTGGAGGTTCCCTCCAGATTTCATGACGCTTTCTTTCAAATCTCCTTATGTTTCTGGTCTTGGATCTCTTCCTGAGCTTCTGCACTCTTATATCCATGTCACCCTCTTGCAAGTATCCGTCACAGCCAGTGAGGATACCTGGAGGTTCCCTCCAGATTTCATGACGCTTTCTTTCAAATCTCCTCATGTTTCAGGTCTTCGATCTCTTCCTGAGCTTCTGCACTCTTATATCCATCTCACTCGCTTGCAAGTATCCATCACAGCCAGTGAGGAAACCTGGACGGTCCCTCCAGATTTCATGATGCTTTTTGTCCAATCTCCTTATGTTTCAGGTCTTGGATCTCTTCTTGAGCTTCTGCACTCTGGTATCCATCTCACTCGCTTGCAAGTATCCGTCACACCCAGCGTGTAAACCTGGAGGTTCCCTCCAGATTTCACGATGAGCTCTTTCCTATCTCTTTATGGTTCAGGTCTTGGATCTCTTCCTGAGCTTCTGCACTCTTGTATCCATCTCACCCGCTTTTAAGTATTCGTCACAGCCAGCGTGGAAACTTGGAGGTTCCCTCCAGATTTCCTGACGCTTTTTTCCAATCTCCTTATGTTTCTGGTCTTGGATCTCTTCCTGAGCTTCTGCACTCTTATATCCATCCCACCCTCTTGCAAGTATCCGTCACAGCCAGTGAGGATACCTGGAGGTTCCCCCCAGATTTCATGACGCTTTCTTTCCAATCTCCTCATGTTTCAGGTCTTGGATCTCTTCCTGAGCTTCTGCACTCTTGTATCCATCTCACCCGCTTTTAAGTATTCGTCACAGCCAGCGTGGAAACTTGGAGGTTCACTCCAGATTTCCTGACGCTTTTTTCCAATCTCCTTATGTTTCTGGTCTTGGATCTCTTCCTGAGCTTCTGCACTCTTATATCCATGTCACCCTCTTGCAAGTATCCGTCACAGCCAGTGAGGATACCTGGAGGTTCCCTCCAGATTTCATGACACTTTCTTTCCAATCTCCTTATGTTTCACGTCTTGGGTCTCTTCCTGAGCTTCTGCACTCTGGTATCCATCTCACCCCCTTGCAAGTATCCGTCACACCCAGCGTGTAAACCTGGAGGTTCCCTCCAGATTTCATGATGCTTTTTGTCCAATCTCCTTATGTTTCAGGTCTTGGATCTCTTCTTGAGCTTCTGCACTCTGGTATCCATCTCACTCGCTTTTAAGTATCCGTCACACCCAGCGTGTAAACCTGGAGGTTCCCTCCAGATTTCACGATGAGGTCTTTCCTATCTCTTTATGTTTCAGGTCTTGGATCTGTTCCTGAGCTTCTGCACTCTTATATCCATCTCACCCTCTTGCAAGTATCCATCACAGCCAGTGAGGAAACCTGGAGGTTCCCTCCAGATTTCATGACACTTTCTTTCCAATCTCCTCATGTTTCAGGTCTTGGATCTCTTCCTGAGCTCCTGCACTCTTATATCCATGTCACCCTCTTGCAAGTATCTTTCACAGCCGGCATGGAAACCTGTAGGTTCCCTCCAGATTTCATGATGCTTTCTTTCCAATCTCTTTATGGTTCAGGTCTTGGATCTCTTCCTGAGCTCCTGCACTCTTATATCCATGTCACCCTCTTGCAAGTATCCATCACAGCCAGTGAGGAAACCTGGAGATTCCCTCCAGATTTCATGACGCTTTCTTTCCAATCTCCTTATGTTTCAGGTCTTGGATCTCTTCCTGAGCTTCTGCACTCTGGTATCCATCTCACCCTCTTGCAAGTATCCGTCACACCCAGCGTGTAAACCTAGAGGTTCCCTCCAGATTTCACGATGAGCTCTTTCCAATCTCCTCATGTTTCAGGTCTTGGATCTCTTCCTGAGCTTCTGCACTCTGGTATCCTTCTCACTCGATTGCAAGTATCCGTCACAGCCAGCATGGAAACCTGTAGATTCCCTCCACATTTCATGACGCTGTCTTTCCAATCTCCTCATGTTTCAGGTCTTGGATCTCTTCCTTAGCTTCTGCACTCTTGTATTCATCTCACCCGCTTTTAAGTATTCGTTACAGCCAGCGTGGAAACTTGAAGGTTCCCTCCAGATTTCATGACTGAGCTCCTGCACTCTTATATCCATCTCACCCTCTTGCAAGTATCCGTCACACCCAGCGTGTAAACCTGGAGGTTCCCTCCAGATTTCATGACGCTTTCTTTCAAATCTCCTTATGTTTCTGGTCTTGGATCTCTTCCTGAGCTTCTGCACTCTTATATCCATGTCACCCTCTTGCAAGTATCCGTCACAGCCAGTGAGGATACCTGGACGGTCCCTCCAGATTTCATGATGCTTTTTGTCCAATCTCTTCATGTTTCAGGTCTTGGATCTCTTCCTGAGCTTCTGCACTCTTATATCCATCTCACTCGCTTGCAAGTATCCATCACAGCCAGTGAGGAAACCTGGACGGTCCCTCCAGATTTCATGATGCTTTTTGTCCAATCTCCTTATGTTTCAGGTCTTGGATCTCTTCTTGAGCTTCTGCACTCTGGTATCCATCTCACTCGCTTTCAAGTATCCGTCACACCCAGCGTGGAAACTTGGAGGTTCCCTCCAGATTTCCTGACGCTTTTTTCCAATCTCCTTATGTTTCTGGTCTTGGATCTCTTCCTGAGCTTCTGCACTCTTATATCCATCCCACCCTCTTGCAAGTATCCGTCACAGCCAGTGAGGATACCTGGAGGTTCCCTCCAGATTTCATGACACTTTCTTTCCAATCTCCTTATGTTTCACGTCTTGGGTCTCTTCCTGAGTTTCTGCACTCTGGTATCCTTCTCACTCGCTTGCAAGCATCTGTCACAGCCAGCGTGGAAACCTGTAGATTCCCTCCAGATTTCCTGACGCTGTCTTTCCAATCTCCTTATGTTTCAGGTCTTGGATCTCTTCCTGAGCTTCTGCACTCTTATATCCATCTCACCCTCTTTCAAGTATCCGTCACACCCAGCGTGTAAACCTGGAGGTTCCCTCCAGGTTTCACTATGAGCTCTTTCCAATTTCTTTATGGTTCAGGTCTTGGATCTCTTCCTGGCTTCTGCACTCTTGTATCCATCTCACCCTCTTGCAAGTATCCATCACAGCCAGTGAGGATACCTGGAGGTTCCCTCCAGATTTCATGACGCTTTCTTTCCAATCTCCTCATGTTTCAGGTCTTGGATCTCTTCCTGAGCTTCTGCACTCTTGTATCCATCTCACCCGCTTTTAAGTATTCGTCACAGCCAGCGTGGAAACTTGGAGGTTCCCTCCAGATTTCCTGACGCTTTTTTCCAATCTCCTTATGTTTCTGGTCTTGGATCTCTTCCTGAGCTTCTGCACTCTTATATCCATGTCACCCTCTTGCAAGTATCCGTCACAGCCAGTGAGGATACCTGGAGGTTCCCTCCAGATTTCATGACACTTTCTTTCCAATCTCCTTATGTTTCACGTCTTGGGTCTCTTCCTGAGCTTCTGCACTCTGGTATCCATCTCACCCTCTTGCAAGTATCCGTCACACCCAGCGTGTAAACCTGGAGGTTCCCTCCAGGTTTCACGATGAGCTCTTTCCAATTTCTTTATGGTTCAGGTCTTGGATCTCTTCCTGAGCTTCTGCACTCTTATATCCATCTCACCCTCTTGCAAGTATCCATCACAGCCAGTGAGGAAACCTGGAGGTTCCCTCCAGATTTCATGACGCTTTCTTTCAAATCTCCTCAAGTTTCAGGTCTTGGATCTCTTCCTGAGCTCCTGCACTCTTATATCCATATCACCCGCTTGCAAGTATCCGTCACAGCCAGTGAGGAAACCTGGACGGTCCCTCCAGATTTCATGATGCTTTTTGTCCAATCTCCTTATGTTTCAGGTCTTGGATCTCTTCCTGAGCTTCTGCACTCTTGTATCCATCTCACCCTCTTGCAAGTATCCGTCACACCCAGCGTGGAAATCTGTAGATTCCCTCCACATTTCATGACGCTGTCTTTCCAATCTCCTCATGTTTCAGGTCTTGGATCTCTTCCTTAGCTTCTGCACTCTTGTATTCATCTCACCCGCTTTTAAGTATTCGTCACAGCCAGCGTGGAAACTTGAAGGTTCCCTCCAGATTTCATGACTGAGCTCCTGCACTCTTATATCCATCTCACCCTCTTGCAAGTATCCGTCACACCCAGCGTGTAAACCTGGAGGTTCCCTCCAGATTTCATGACGCTGTCTTTCCAATCTCCTTATGTTTCTGGTCTTGGATCTCTTCCTGAGCTTCTGCACTCTTATATCCATGTCACCCTCTTTCAAGTATCCATCACAGCCAGTGAGGAAACCTGGAGGTTCCCTCCAGATTTCATGACGCTTTCTTTCCAATCTCCTCATGTTTCAGGTCTTGGATCTCTTCCTGAGCTTCTGCACTCTGGTATCCATCTCACCCTCTTGCAAGTATCCGTCACACCCAGCGTGTAAACCTAGAGGTTCCCTCCAGATTTCACGATGAGCTCTTTCCAATCTCCTCATGTTTCAGGTCTTGGATCTCTTCCTGAGCTTCTGCACTCTGGTATCCTTCTCACTCGATTGCAAGTATCCGTCACAGCCAGCATGGAAACCTGTAGATTCCCTCCACATTTCATGACGCTGTCTTTCCAATCTCCTCATGTTTCAGGTCTTGGATCTCTTCCTTAGCTTCTGCACTCTTGTATTCATCTCACCCGCTTTTAAGTATTCGTTACAGCCAGCGTGGAAACTTGAAGGTTCCCTCCAGATTTCATGACTGAGCTCCTGCACTCTTATATCCATCTCACCCTCTTGCAAGTATCCGTCACACCCAGCGTGTAAACCTGGAGGTTCCCTCCAGATTTCATGACGCTTTCTTTCAAATCTCCTTATGTTTCTGGTCTTGGATCTCTTCCTGAGCTTCTGCACTCTTATATCCATGTCACCCTCTTGCAAGTATCCGTCACAGCCAGTGAGGATACCTGGAGGTTCCCTCCAGATTTCATGACGCTTTCTTTCAAATCTCCTCATGTTTCAGGTCTTGGATCTCTTCCTGGCTTCTGCACTCTTGTATCCATCTCACCCTCTTGCAAGTATCCATCACAGCCAGTGAGGATACCTGGAGGTTCCCTCCAGATTTCATGACGCTTTCTTTCCAATCTCCTCATGTTTCAGGTCTTGGATCTCTTCCTGAGCTTCTGCACTCTTGTATCCATCTCACCCGCTTTTAAGTATTCGTCACAGCCAGCGTGGAAACTTGGAGGTTCCCTCCAGATTTCCTGACGCTTTTTTCCAATCTCCTTATGTTTCTGGTCTTGGATCTCTTCCTGAGCTTCTGCACTCTTATATCCATGTCACCCTCTTGCAAGTATCCGTCACAGCCAGTGAGGATACCTGGAGGTTCCCTCCAGATTTCATGACACTTTCTTTCCAATCTCCTTATGTTTCACGTCTTGGGTCTCTTCCTGAGCTTCTGCACTCTGGTATCCATCTCACCCTCTTGCAAGTATCCGTCACACCCAGCGTGTAAACCTGGAGGTTCCCTCCAGGTTTCACGATGAGCTCTTTCCAATTTCTTTATGGTTCAGGTCTTGGATCTCTTCCTGAGCTTCTGCACTCTTATATCCATCTCACCCTCTTGCAAGTATCCATCACAGCCAGTGAGGAAACCTGGAGGTTCCCTCCAGATTTCATGACGCTTTCTTTCAAATCTCCTCAAGTTTCAGGTCTTGGATCTCTTCCTGAGCTCCTGCACTCTTATATCCATATCACCCGCTTGCAAGTATCCGTCACAGCCAGTGAGGAAACCTGGACGGTCCCTCCAGATTTCATGATGCTTTTTGTCCAATCTCCTTATGTTTCAGGTCTTGGATCTCTTCCTGAGCTTCTGCACTCTTGTATCCATCTCACCCTCTTGCAAGTATCCGTCACACCCAGCGTGGAAATCTGTAGATTCCCTCCACATTTCATGACGCTGTCTTTCCAATCTCCTCATGTTTCAGGTCTTGGATCTCTTCCTTAGCTTCTGCACTCTTGTATTCATCTCACCCGCTTTTAAGTATTCGTCACAGCCAGCGTGGAAACTTGAAGGTTCCCTCCAGATTTCATGACTGAGCTCCTGCACTCTTATATCCATCTCACCCTCTTGCAAGTATCCGTCACACCCAGCGTGTAAACCTGGAGGTTCCCTCCAGATTTCATGACGCTGTCTTTCCAATCTCCTTATGTTTCTGGTCTTGGATCTCTTCCTGAGCTTCTGCACTCTTATATCCATGTCACCCTCTTTCAAGTATCCATCACAGCCAGTGAGGAAACCTGGAGGTTCCCTCCAGATTTCATGACGCTTTCTTTCCAATCTCCTCATGTTTCAGGTCTTGGATCTCTTCCTGAGCTTCTGCACTCTGGTATCCATCTCACCCTCTTGCAAGTATCCGTCACACCCAGCGTGTAAACCTAGAGGTTCCCTCCAGATTTCACGATGAGCTCTTTCCAATCTCCTCATGTTTCAGGTCTTGGATCTCTTCCTGAGCTTCTGCACTCTGGTATCCTTCTCACTCGATTGCAAGTATCCGTCACAGCCAGCATGGAAACCTGTAGATTCCCTCCACATTTCATGACGCTGTCTTTCCAATCTCCTCATGTTTCAGGTCTTGGATCTCTTCCTTAGCTTCTGCACTCTTGTATTCATCTCACCCGCTTTTAAGTATTCGTTACAGCCAGCGTGGAAACTTGAAGGTTCCCTCCAGATTTCATGACTGAGCTCCTGCACTCTTATATCCATCTCACCCTCTTGCAAGTATCCGTCACACCCAGCGTGTAAACCTGGAGGTTCCCTCCAGATTTCATGACGCTTTCTTTCAAATCTCCTTATGTTTCTGGTCTTGGATCTCTTCCTGAGCTTCTGCACTCTTATATCCATGTCACCCTCTTGCAAGTATCCGTCACAGCCAGTGAGGATACCTGGAGGTTCCCTCCAGATTTCATGACGCTTTCTTTCAAATCTCCTCATGTTTCAGGTCTTCGATCTCTTCCTGAGCTTCTGCACTCTTGTATCCATCTCACTCGCTTGCAAGTATCCATCACAGCCAGTGAGGAAACCTGGACGGTCCCTCCAGATTTCATGATGCTTTTTGTCCAATCTCCTTATGTTTCAGGTCTTGGATCTCTTCTTGAGCTTCTGCACTCTGGTATCCATCTCACTCGCTTGCAAGTATCCGTCACACCCAGCGTGTAAACCCGGAGGTTCCCTCCAGATTTCACGATGAGGTCTTTCCTATCTCTTTATGGTTCAGGTCTTGGATCTCTTCCTGAGCTCCTGCACTCTTATATCCATGTCACCCTCTTGCAAGTATCCATCACAGCCAGTGAGGAAACCTGGAGGTTCCCTCCAGATTTCATGACGCTTTCTTTCCAATCTCCTTATGTTTCAGGTCTTGGATCTCTTCCTGAGCTTCTGCACTCTTGTATCCATCTCACCCGCTTTTAAGTATTCGTCACAGCCAGCGTGTAAACCTAGAGGTTCCCTCCAGATTTCACGATGAGCTCTTTCCAATCTCCTCATGTTTCAGGTCTTGGATCTCTTCCTGAGCTTCTGCACTCTGGTATCCTTCTCACTCGATTGCAAGTATCCGTCACAGCCAGCGTGGAAACCTGTAGATTCCCTCCAGATTTCATGACGCTGTCTTTCCAATCTCCTCATGTTTCAGGTCTTGGATCTCTTCCTTAGCTTCTGCACTCTTGTATTCATCTCACCCGCTTTTAAGTATTCGTCACAGCCAGCGTGGAAACTTGAAGGTTCCCTCCAGATTTCATGACTGAGCTCCTGCACTCTTATATCCATCTCACCCTCTTGCAAGTATCCGTCACACCCAGCGTGTAAACCTGGAGGTTCCCTCCAGATTTCATGACGCTGTCTTTCCAATCTCCTTGTGTTTCAGGTCTTGGATCTCTTCCTGATCTTCTGCAATTTCATATCCATCTCACTCGCTTGCAAGTATCCGTCACAGCCGGCATGGAAACCTGTAGATTCCCTCCAGATTTCCTGACGCTTTTTTCCAATCTCCTTATGTTTCAGGTCTTGGATCTCTTCCTGAGCTTCTGCACTCTTGTATCCATCTCACCCGCTTTTAAGTATTCGTCACAGCCAGCGTGTAAACCTAGAGGTTCCCTCCAGATTTCACGATGATCTCTTTCCAATTTCTTTATGGTTCAGGTCTTGGATCTCTTTCTGAGCTCCTGCACTCTGGTATCTTTCTCCCTCGATTGCAAGTATCCATCATAGCCAGTGAGGAAACCTGGAGGTTCCCTCCAGATTTCACAATGCTTTTTTCCCAATCTCCTTATGTTTCAGGTCTTGGATCTCTTCCTGAGCTCCTGCACTCTCGTATCCTTCTCATTCGCTTGCAAGTATCCGTCACACCCAACGTGTAAACCTGGAGGTTCCCTCCAGGTTTCACAATGAGCTCTTTCCAATCTCTTTATGTTTCAGGTCTTGGATCTCTTCCTGAGCTCCTGCACTCTTATATCCATATCACCCGCTTGCAATTATCCGTCACAGCCAGCGAGGACAACTGGAGGTTCGCTCCAAATTTCATGATTTCACGTACGGTGATCTAAGTTGCTTTTGCTTTGTTTTCTTAGGGAATAAAAAAAAAAACGGCACACAGTACCAGGAGACAATCTGGAAAGATATTCTGGAGGGAACCTTGTCGAAAGGAAGGATCAGTGGACTTCAATTTTTTGCCTTGCCTTGGACCGCGCTGGAGGAAGACCTCTGCATGTTATCTTTGCTTTCATTTTAAAATAAATAAACATGAAATAAACTAATATACCTTTTCATTAGGTTATTCCATGTTAATCCATATGAACTGGCAAACAGAGTGAATGTAAATGAAACAGGACATATTGTTTATACAATCATTCATGCCCTACTCATTATTGTGATGATAATACAAAATCAATTCATCAAATGTTTAAAAAAAAGAAAAAGTTTCTCATACTAAATTTAATAGAACCAACAAGTTTTTACCCCTCAGTCATAAAAGGCCGATAATGGTGGCATAGACAAACAAGTTTGTGAAGAGGTGATGTAGGAAGGATGGATGACCAAATGACAAACTGGAGAGTGGTGCTGTGTTCCAGCTATGTAAGTTATCACCTCACATTGGCTACAAACTATCTTGAAGACTAAATCCTTCCAAAAGCTGGTATAAATCATCGTCCTACAGATCTGTAGGTTTAAGTTTATTTGTATGTTGAGTTTAAAATAGCATTTTAACAACATGCTGCAGCTACCTACCATGGAAATGCTGTTTTGTGTTAAAATGACATCTTTCTTGTGTTGTTGCTTTGCAGGGCAGCTGAGATTGGACAGAGCTGCACAGAGGACCAAAGATCCACTCTCAGCACTTCATACCTGACTGGCCACAGGGTGAGGAGGGCCCTGACCCCGCCTGCACTGAGGGAGTTGTGAACATGCACTTCTGTGTCGGTGGGTTTAGGAGCCTCCTCACACTCACACGGATGAAGACTGTCACTGGAAGATGTCTCCATTGCATCAGCAGGACAGGACGTAAGCATTTGTATAATATTACAGTTTGTGATGTTTTATACATGTTTTTATTGCTTCACTTCAAACTAGGAGATATAAAATAAACCAGTTTTCATAATAGTTTCTATCTATTTAGTTGTTTTCTTGATAAGTTATTTGGAACATCATTGCAACCTGTCAGCTTTTTATTGAGGATATAGAAAGTTGCTGTGGTACAGTGGGGTGTTATTTTTGTCACATGGTGAAAGTGACCTCATGGGGAGCAAAAAGAACAACTGAACAATTTAGGGATTCACAGACTTTGGTAATCGTTAAAAACAAGTAAGAAAAAATGTTCTGTGTGAACAAGAAGCTCAAATATAAACCATCCTAACACAGACACAAATGATCTGCTATCTGTAAGCAGGAAAATGTTTTCATGAGCCTGGGTGAAGCTAATTTGTATGAGTTTAACCTCCTGGTCAAAAACTTGTAGAAGATTAATACGTTCACCAGCTGATTCTTACTTGGCCTGAATGTTTGCAGTTTCAGGTCCTACTGATCAGTTTTAAGTACTGTAGAAAGTGAGCAGCCATTTAATCAAGTCCTGGGATGAAATGGGACATTAGTTCCCTTCCCTCGTTTAACAATGTGTAAGCAGACTGCTTTAACCTGCAATTTACTGCATGTTATTAGGCTGCATGGTACAACCACAGTCTGCTAATCACCCGTGGTGAGCGAAGGTTTTGAGGTGTTGCTCGAGCTACTGATGAAGCTTTATCAATGCTTGTTAAGTTTCCCAACCACATTTCATCCCGATGGTCCAAGGCTTACATCTTTATGCTCACAAATTTACTTCTGTAATTAATCAGTAACCAATTTATTACTTTAAGTTACAGTGTGAGGAGCATCACTGCAGCAGAGAGGGTATAACACAAGGCCACAGTCATGTGGTATTCTGTCCTGCTATTAAGTGAATAAAATACTGAAAAAAACATCTAGACATTAAATACGGTCACTGGCCACTTCATTAGTTACACCTTGCCAGTACTGTTTTGGGCCTTCTTTCACCTTCAGAACTGCCTTAATTCTTTGTGGCGCAGATTCAACAAAGACCTGGAAACATTCCTCACAGATTTAGTTTCATATTGACATGATAGCATCACACAGTTGCTTCAGATTTGTCAGCTGTGCATCCATGTTGCAAATCTCCTGATCCACCACATGCCAAGGATGCTAGATTGACATCCCATGCTTGCTCCTCAGCAGTCTTTATTTAACCTGATATGTGGAAGACTGCTCCGACTCTGGAGAAGGAGTTATGCTTTCTGTTTTTTGTTTTTTTTAAATGAGCAGTAATGATACTTGTAATAAATGTAGCCTTTCGGCAGCTCTGGGGGCCTGGATCACTAAATTGGACACTCGAAATCCCACCCTTGAAAACTCCGTAGCTGGTCAGGCCCCTGTAGCCAGAGCAGTGGAAGGGTGGCGTAGGCCCTGCTAACTGTCTCCCAGCAGGTTATCCTGAGCAGACGGGGAAACATGATGGCTGGGTGACGGTGAGGAGGAATCATAGTCTTAAACAGAAGCCCTGGTACATGACAACCCTGTTCATGTGTCTAACTGTTTCCCCCACTCAGTCTTTATAGATAATTGGGAAACTTTCTGGAGGAAACCTGGTCTGGTTGTGAGACAATCCCACTTTGAATGAAGCAGCTCTTATTTCTAGAAATTTGGCAAATTTATGAGATTCCCTGAAACATGACTATCTAGTGTTGGGACCAGGAAGCAGAGTTGCAGTCTCACACACCTCTGCAGCTTCTCTCCTACTGTTATCCCTCTAAACCCCATCTCCATTGAGACTGTATCAGCTCCCAAACAGACAAAAACAAAACTAACAACCAGCAAAAAAATGACAGCACCAAAGAGTTAGTACATGACTTAACAATTGATCAACAAATCGATTTACTCTGCCTTACTGAAACCTGGTTACAGCAGGATGATTATGTAAGTTTAAATGAATTAACACCCCTGAGTCATACTAACTATAAGAGCCTTTGAAGCACAGGCTGAGGAGGCGGTGTGGCAGCAATCTTCTACACCACATTAGCACTGTGATTAAAGAGGAAATCAACACAGACACAGAAATCCCTTATTCCTCATTAGGAGCAGCAGGAAATCAGAGTAAACAATCATTTATTGGCTATCATAAATATACTGATCAGTGTGATATTAGCGTTAGCTCAAATATTTGACACACACTCACTCCACATCCCAGCAGTGTCTTCTCACTCAGTTTGTCTCAGTGTTTGCAGTAAAAGAGAACTGTTAGTTCACCTCTAAGCTCTCTCTCTGAACCACATGAATGACACTCAAGGACATCACTACATCACACTGTATATGACACGAAACCAGTTTACAAGGAGTTGGTGTCATGCAGCAAATAGGTTTGATTGCTAATGGGCAATTGTATTAAAAATCCCCCAGAGTATGTTTATGTTAGGTAGCTAGTAAGTTGTAAGTTGTTGTTCACTCTGGTTTTAGCTGATGCTCTTAATGAAAGATGGGGGACTTCTGTAGCTGCCTTGATTTTCTCATTAAAATTATTGCTAATATTTTTTTTTAAAAAGCTTTAAAGGAAACTTAGTGGCTCCCTGTGCTCCGTGGTTGGGAACCCAGCATGGCAGAGAGAGAACAGCAGAGTAAGCCCGTTTGGTCTTCTGCTTTCTGATCGGCTGACTTCTACTCCTATTCCCTCTGCTGCTTGAATTTTTTCTACAAATTTTCACTTTTTATTCTACAAATTCTTACATATTGCAGCAAATTTATCTTTATAAGTAGCATGCTCTAAATTAAAGAACAGTGTCAGCTACTTGAAATGTGACCAATCATGATCTCACAGTCCCTGTTTCATTTTGGTACTAGGGTTTTCTAACTATTCATAAGTAAGTGATGACTACAATCTGTGGTGTAGCTCATAGTAAGTGGTGAAAATACATTTTGTAATCTAATTTGTAACCAACTCTCTGCTATTACATCATCATCTGTCATAAATAAACACACATACTGCTAGTATTTTGCAACGTGATTGGCCTCAGCTGGTGAAAAGCAGAATTACAATTCTTAATTATTGGAAAAATCTAGAATATTGTAAAACGTGTAAAAAGTAAAAATTGTAATTCTGCTTTTCACCAGCTGAGGCCAGTCACGTTGAAAAGTAAATGAAATATGCACGTTTCACTCCCTTATTAAAAAGGGCTCGGTTTGTCCCTCTGCGGTCTCCGTCCTGTATGCCCAGCCTTCAGTTTGAATCTTCGGGCGGTTTTTAGCTACAGCAGCGAAGGGAAACTTTTAGGTAATTCTACTTTTCTTTAAAATAAGTTACAGATATTTGATTTTGTTCAAGTTAACAACATTTTTGATACATTAATTCAAATAACTTACCAAATGATTCGCAGTCACAGTTAAAGGATGCCAGTTGACGATAATTTAAACAGTTGGCGAATTTTGTTTTATATTGTCGATAACCGATATCTAAAAAACTACTCTAAAATAATCATCACTTATTTCGAAGCTAAGTCTTGTATTAATTACTCAGTTTAAAGTAAAATTTTGAATTGAGTCTTGAAGCTTCTCCCTGAACGCTATTGTCAATAGCAGTTGCGCCAGGCCCCGTTTAAAATATGTCTTTTTCTTTAAGTTTTATATAAGCGTAGACAAGGACAATCGTGTATATGGTTAAAAACATAGTAGGCACCTCAGATTTTAGTTCGGCTTATACATACACGAAATGCCACCTATTAGTGCAGTACGTTAAACTCAAATCTACATCATTGTTAATGCCCGTACGTCCACTTCTATCTTGTTGTGAGTTTGTTTTGCCACTTTGCTTTCACGTGTTTACTGAAACTTTACAGAATGGCCACCCCTGCCACCAGCCCCGACCAGGGCGCATTTAGAACCCCTAAAATTGTCCGAGTGAGGAGCACCGGAAGCACCAGCGGAACCCCCATCACCATCCCTGCCTCTCCTTTCATGAAGAAGTTGGGTTGTGGGACTGGAGTCAACGTCTATCTCATGAACAGGTGTTACTGTGCTCTGTGAATTGATGGATCACAATGTATCTTCTATCAAATGTAACCACCCTTTTGAAATTAAATCTGAAATTATTTAGTCAAGCTTGGTACATAACTTTGTTTAGGAAATCCCTAGAGAGAGCAAGGACTTTAACATCTGTGTCAAAACACAGAATCATTAAGCTGATTGTCATGTCTACCCCTCAAAGATCCAAGGAAGTACCTGAATCAGTCTGTTTACAGCTAAATTAACTCAAAGGCTAAACACAAAAAATTCTTCAAATAACCACATTTCCTGATTTCCAAGTCATTGGAAGTTGGATAGTGTTCAGCCTCCGATTTAAAAAAAAAAAAAAAAAAAAAGCTTGGCTGTCACTTTGGGTTTCAATGAACTTTTTGTTTGTTTTTAGCCTGTTTTTGCTTTTCATTAACCTGCAAATAAAATAAAAAAAACTGTTTAAAAAATCTTAGCTGAAGATAATGTGACAAGATCCC
Source organism: Rhamphochromis sp. 'chilingali' (assembly GCF_963969265.1). Lineage (NCBI taxonomy): Eukaryota > Metazoa > Chordata > Actinopteri > Cichliformes > Cichlidae > Rhamphochromis > Rhamphochromis sp. 'chilingali'. The sequence continues at coordinate 18,930,101 of NC_137932.1, read as the reverse complement.
AACAGACTGTGTGAACAATAGTGTTTTTTGTGCGACAGTGTGGCACACATTATGATGAGAGCTTGTTTAAAATTAAAAATTTAATATAGTTCACAGGTTTGGCATGAAGCATGTGAAGGAAAATTAAATATGATTTTTTTTTTTTTAATTCCGATGCAACTTTCATCTCTCCTAGTAACTAAAAACTGCTGTGATTTCAGCTCATGTTCTTTATTGTGTACTTTACTTTATTGTACTTTATTGAGCCCCGTGGGGAAATTGCTCTCTGCATTTAACCCATTCACTTAGTGAAGCAGTGGGCAGCCATTGGGCGCCCGGGGAGCAGTGTGTAGGGACGGTACCTTGCTCAGGGGTACCTCAGGGTAGCTGTTAAGGGGAATCGAACCCCCGACCTTCCAATCATGGGGCAACCACTCTACCTACTGAGCTATCCCTGCCTGTCTGCTAATCGTCTGTGGGTGTTAGTAGGGATGCATGCAGGTGGGACATCTAGCCAATCTAGTTGGAGCTGTATATTGCAAACTTAACATGAATGAGCAGTGTGTTTTTAAAGGCCATATTATATTGCCATTACCAGTATCGTGTCTCTTTCAGTATCTCGTGACCAAGTAAACAAATACATCTACAAGATATTTTATCGCATTTGCAATTCCTGTCTGTGTACATAAACATAAAAAAACAAATGCGCTCTGTGTGTTTTTGATGATTAATCGTAGAGTGGGCAACCTAAATGCATCACCCTGGGCTGTGAAGAAGATCAACAGTAAATGTGCAGCCAAACAGGTGACTGTTTACCAGGAGCGCCTCAACGAGGAGGCAAAGGTCCTGAAAGGAATCAATCACCCAAATATCGTTGGTAAGAGCGGGCACTGTTGTGATGGCGATCTGTCTCAGTTAGCAGTGACACAAAAAAAAACAGATTCATTGTTCAGCTCCCTGAGGTCACATTATATGTCCCCTTACATGTGCAAGTCAGTAACTTATATTTTCCATTGACACTGTAAATTTTTGACATTGTTTCTAAGAAAAGATAAGAAAATAACAAAAAACACTGAATCCCACAGTTCAACATCATTTGATTTTTTTATTAATGTTTGTGTTGGTCACTTGGTAAAAATCATGTGCAAAATAGCTTTTTGGTTCTCTTATTTTCAGATCATGCCGTCTGTGATACTGTTATATTTGCTCTTTTAAACCTTGTGCGTCTTTGTGCAAACATCAAGGTTTCCGTGCCTTCACCACTGCCAAAGATGGTTCCAAGTGTCTGGCCATGGAGTACGGAGGAGAGCAGTCCCTCAATGACCTGATAGAGAAGCGGAAGGAGGGCGGCCTGAAAGCTTTTCCTGCCGCTATTATAGAGAAAGTGGCACTGCATGTGGCTCGTGGCCTGCAGGTAAATCGCTTACATGGTCCTCCTTTCTACCTGGCATAATCACCTGTGTCATAACTGGAAATACATACATACATACATACATACATACATACATATATAGTCACAGGTGGGATTAATTCCCACATCTGACCATGTGTAGCTATTACACATGATCTTTTACGACATGGTACAAATTATTTTATATGTCTGCTTGAGCTGCATGTTTTTAGATACGGATATTTGGTGATTTAAAAATCCAATATTGGCTGATACTTTTTTCTGTTGGAAACACTGCAAACAGTTTTCGCTAACATCTGCGATGTTGAGTTATTTGTGAGCCCTTGCTAAGCAAATATGTCAGTGCAGTTTAAATGTTTTATTTGTTATTGTTTGTGGCATAACAAACATGTTGCCAGCAGAGCAGGTACAGAGTTCCCTCTGGAGGATAAACTATGCAACATAACATGGCTGAAGAGTCTTTCTCCCATCTGTCAAATATTCATCTGTCTGCCAATATATCAACTGACAGTATCTTTTAGGTTGTAATATATTTATTATTTAGGTGAAAACAAATTAAATACATTTTTAAAAATTACACATAACACACACCAAGACTTAAAAATTTAAAAATACTAACCACTTAATAGATAAAAAGTGGTGTTTTTATCTGAAACGTATTGGTCACCTTTATTTTCTTCCAGGATGTGCTGATGCTAAATAATATCCCTGGTTAAAAGTAAAACATTTGTGAGGCAATGGTAAATTTTCATAGTATTTACTGTTTAATAATCCTCCAGCTCACTTTATTCAAAAGTTTCTTTCATTCCTAAATATTTGTCTGTTTAACATCAGCCATGAGCTTCAGGAATACTTTGTCTTTGCAGTATCTACACAATGAGAAGCTGCTGCTGCACGGGGACATGAAATCATGTAACGTGGTCATCAAGGGTGACTTTGAAACAGTGAAAATCTGCGATGTTGGCGTGTCTCTGCAGCTGGATGAAAACATGAAAGGTAAATTCTGTGTTTGTTCACGAGATATAGCTCTGAGTTTTTCCGTCATATTAAAGATTTTTGACCAGTTTTATATATGAGAGTTTGAGATTTGAAATGTTAATCTACTGAAACAAGGTCCCAGCAGCAGCATTATAGTGCATTATAGTTTGTCTGGAAGCATTGTTTCTGGTGTAGTTTTCAGCTTTGCAGAAGTAGTTATGTTGCCAATAAGCTGACAAGCTCAGAATAACACCCACACAGCTCAAGCACATGTGCTGATTTATTTTCTGTTGTTTCTGTTGAGCTTTGGATGGAAACTGTAGTTATAATTACTTTATTATATTTTTTAGGGTTTTATTAAATTAGCTGGAATTAAACAGACTTAACCCTGCCAGCTCTGCTCTAATGTCTCCTCAAATCAACGAGTCGGGTCAAATAATCTGGGGGGGAAATAATAATCACAATATTAAACTTCCTTTATTCTTCCTTGTCTTTGACCTCAGTGAAAAATGTCATGAATTTGGGGAAGGATGTAAAGGAGACTTCATGTAAAGAATTGTGTTTCTGCTCAATAATGTGTTGGCTGATGATGTTGGCATTAAAATAAATCTTCACAGAGAACAACACCAAAGGCCTTCCTACTTTAGCCCATATCTTAGGTGCCTTTTTCTCAATGGTCATGAAAACAGATGTCTGACCTGGTGAAAATTGTCATAAGCAGCATGTAATAAAAGGAATATGGCTTCGTGGTCACAAAAGTGAAAAAATTAGATTTTATTCAGAAATGTTCAGCCAGCTCTTACGTTTCTCTCCTTGCTGAACAGATGAGCCATGTTCATTTTCCCCCCTTACTAAAGCAACTCAGTGAGCTCCTTTTATGACTGCCATGCAGGTCATTTCATTCATAAAGCAGCAAAACTGAGTACTCACCCACAGCGCATTGTTAAATGGTGCAGTTAACTGAAGTGGTACAGAGCGTATGCAGGCACACAAATGGGATTAATCATGGATTAAAGCACAGAATTGGCAGACACATTTGTGTGGTAACCGCTGTTTACAGCAGTTGATTTACTTTGTTTTTCTGCCCGGATAGAAACATAAATTATCCTCATACATCATGTCATCAGTCTGCGGGGGTCTCCAACAATTTGGGTTCAATTTGAACTAATTAGAAACTTCTGGAGCCTCAAAGATGCGCTTTGTTTTTAAAAGTAATGTAATTTTGGGTGACGCCATTGTGGCAACCTGGACAAATTAAATTTGTTTGTTTTGCAGTTAAATTGTTTCTCAGTCCAAAAGGAGTTTCATGAAAAACAACTCTGTGTCTTCAGTGTCTGACCCAAAAGCGGAGTACATCGGCACAGAGCCGTGGAAGCCCAAGGAATGTTTGGATGAAGGAGGAGAGATCACAGACAAGGCAGACATCTACGCCTACGGTCTCACTCTGTGGGAGATGATGACGCTGGCCATGCCTCATCTGGAGATGCTGGAGGATGAGGAGGGTGAAGGTGAGATGTCACTTTGATTTACTCAGACATGTTAACTTTTCTTTCATGTGTCTTCATGACACTTTCACAGTTTTTCAGTTTGCATTATTTGGTTTCCAGTGCCTCTTAAGCTTGCTTGGTTCTAAGTTAGCAGTAGAAAGTAGCAAAATGTTATCCTCCTCAGTGTAAACTAGAGCCTTAGCTCAGTACTAAGAGGATACATTTAAATTTCATTTATTACTTTCTGTGCAGCTACAGTTATGTTTGGCTGACACAAAATCCTAATTCACATCAACTGACACTGATGCTTCCAGTTCTCCTTTATTTCTACAAACAGTGACTAAAATAAGAATGTATCTTCTTTCATTTTTAAATATTCATTCTTAATGTTCATTCCCTGCAAACGTGTAATTGTTCAGTTTGATTGTGCCCACATAGTTACATCTTGACTGTACTTTCTGATAGTAGTTTAAAAGGTTAGACTCTGACCACGAAGCATGTTGCTCCATCAGATTATCATTCCTGAAGTGTGTGTAGAAGAAGCATAACTCCATACAGTGAAGACTAAAAGAAAAACCTAATTGTGGAACAGTATACTGACTGTGTTTATGCGCTTTAGTTTTAGAGGACTCTGTGGAGCTGAGTTTTGATGAGGACGCCTACTATGAGCGGCTGGGGACGCAGCCGGCACTGGACACCGAGGCTCTGGGCAGCTCGTACCGGAGAATGGTGGAGCTCTTCTACCTCTGCACGGAGGAGGACCCCAAGAAAAGACCAACAGCCGCCCAGATCGTCCAGGCTTTAGAGAGCAACGCAAAGAGAAATGTTTAATGAAACTTCATAAATGTCGGGCTAATGATTATAGAACAGATGGACATAACGAGTCTCCTGATACATACCTATTTTTTCTGCACGGGTTAATAAACAAACTTTCACTGAGCATAAACATAGTTAATGGTTAAAGTGGATTTAAATATGAATATACTACAGACTCACTTGCTCAAATGCCTTTCCAGTTTGTGCTGATCTCTTTATATCGCTATTTGTCTGTTATCTTTCCTATTGTGTTACAGTCGTTTCATATTGTAAATGTTTTTGCTTTCATCCACTGTTTATATGTATTTGTCATTTTAATCTCATTCAACTTGTAACCTGTAAAATGTTCGTTTATAGGTTTTGTTTTTTTTTTTAAATATCAATAAATTGGACAATGATCTCAGACCACTTTCCCACATTCATGCACTTTCTCAAGTTAGAAATATTTTTGTTATGTATCAGTGGCAAAAGCCTATCAATAAAACACAGTAGGACTTAAATAATTCTCTTGTTTAACTTTAAAAATCTGATCAGCTACTTATGGCTGAAATTATTTGAGACTAAGCTGAAACTTACAGCTTTTAGCTACGTCATCTTTGCCAGCAGGTAAAGTTCACCTTCCTTGTACAATACTCACTGTACAAGCAACTTAAGGGACATTTAAGAAGAGATTCTTTTGACTGCTGCTTCCAATAGACAAATATAGATTTTAAAATATCTAAAAAAAAAAAAAAAAATCTCAAAGGATGGTTTATTGTTATGAATACATGGTGCATTTATAAATTGTGCCAGTACTTGCAGTTCTGCTCTTACACTGATGTAGATCTCATGCTCCCTAAAAGCCTGAAGAGAAGACAGCACAGATTCAACAATAAATTCAACATCAATCACAGGTTATTTCCACAAATGACTCGCAAATAGGAAATTTATACTTGGGTCCATCGTAATTGCAATTCACTAGTTTTTGAAACGGAACACGTGGCAGCAAACTCTTGAACTAACTAAATGGATGTGAGGGAACGTTCAAAGGACAAATGTTTCTTTTCCTCCAGAAAGAGGGGAAAAAACCCCAGAAAGCCACAGCATTTTATTCATTCCTGTAGCTTGACACAAACATGAAACAGCAGGGAATGACCACAGATTAAATAATACCATTAACAAGCATGAATGCTGGCAATGGCATCGGGTGCATTCATGCTGATTTGATAAGTCCAAATCAGCTGTAAGAAGTTACTCTTTTTCTGAGTTTTGGGGGAAGAAAAATGTTTTACAGAAAAGCGATTGCTGGTTAGTTTGACTTCACATCAAAAACTGCTGAACTATTTTACTTGAGTTTGTGTCTGGGTTGCTTTGTCTTCATTTCCAGTCCCCAGTTTCAAATGTAAAGAAAAACCTGTCAAGTTTCAGCATCATATGGTTTGGAAAAACCAGACAATGGCAGACAAATGCTACTACAGTTATTTACCAAAAACAGTATTAAAATTGAAATTTGCTTTTAGAAAAGAAAGAAAAGGTAATTTTACATACAGCCTGCCGTGCTCCTTTACAGTTCAAGCTGCACTGGCACTGCTGCACTCTATTTCCTCTATTGCAGATGAACTGTTGGTATGCACACTTTGAGACATTTTGACAAAAAGACCAAGACTCAAAAAACAAACTTAACATGTTTATTAGATGCATTTACAAAGCCTCAAAACAACAAAAGGATCCACCTTTAAACAGGTTGGTTTCTATAAACATCTCCAGAAAATGTCGAGCCCGGAGCACAAAGACATTCTGCTCAGATGAGCATGTAGCAAAGAGGCTTCTAGTTTTCCGTCCTTAATTTGAACATGAAGACAAATACTGCAAACTGAAAGCAAACTGAGAAACATCTTCAGTCAGGATTCAAGCTCCTTATAAAGAAAAAAAAAAAAAATAGGCACTGCCATTAAACAAAAACATTCAACAGTGAAGAGGCAGTCCTGAATATAAATACTGATTCATGAGCTTTTAAAACCATATTCGGGAACACAACGGGGAGCTTCAGCGTTCTGATTCGACCTCCAAACTCCTCAAACCGCAGTCTGAGCAACTGTGTGATAAAACAAGCCTGATCAACAAAGGCTTAACCCACAGGACCAAAAGGATCAATGCCGGCATCGTGGCTGGTTTTAATGCTGTGGCTGATCACTGTATACAGCCAAGATTTAAATGGAGACAAAACTCAGCCTGGCCTAATCAGCATGGAAAAACCTGAACACTTGTTGCTTTGCATATGAAGAGACAATTTTAAACCAACTGCCATTTCAGAGGAACAGGGACAAATTTTGAATTCCTTCCAAACTCATGCAACAAAGTTGTAAACAAGGAAGGTTGGTGTGTTGCAGTACTTGGTGGCAAACAGTTTGCCGTCAGGTGTCGGATCAGAGAAGGCGATTTCTTCCTTGGTTAGGGGACTGCCGTACATGAACGTACTCCTAAGACAAAAAGGGAAAAGAAACTGAAGCCATCAGCCATTTTAGATCCAGTCAAACACTTTATGTGAGCCTGTTTCCAGTTTTACCACCTGCTGTTGACCATAGTGTTTACCATTCAAATATTATTTAGGGGGTCCACAAGTTCATGTGTGTGAGGAGTTTACTCAGTAACCAGCTGACTGAGACATCATACATTGCAAGAAATATTAAAAAACACTTTGAAAACACATTAGATCTCAATGAGTGGAAAACAAATGTGCCGACACCTATACTGATAATGTGTTAGGAACGAAAAAGATGCCATATTGATACAGAGGGCTGAATTCAAAGACACCCTAAAGTAATAGTAATAAAATAAGTAATAAAAATGGTTTCGTAGTTCTTGCTTATACTGGGGTCATACTGACAGTCATCACAGCCGTGTTAATATAAACAACTTTTATATGGCTACAATGAAAACAAAATTCTTCATTTCTATGAGGAAACAAGTAAGGAGACCGCGAGATTCATGTTGTGTGCATCATCCTACCTCACTGTGTCCAGCATGCGGGTGGCAATGCCCTGTCGCCTGGCCAGGCTGAAGACCCAGATCCGACTGATTCCACACAGAGCTTGTTCTGGGACAGTGGAGCAACACCAGGCTCTGTGTCTCTCCATGAAGTCGTCCTTTGTCATGTCCTTGTGTCGATCTGGCTGTTCAAGGACTCTGTAAGCCTGAAGAGAATCTATGCATAAGTTACGGCACCTATAAGATCCATGTGGCATCAACTGAAACTTCAAAACGAAACCATCGTTTTGAAGACCAAGAGGATAATTAAAGGCTAATCTCCAAAGCAAATCTGATGTTTAAAAGCTTTACATGTTAGCTGCAGCGTTACTATGTTTCAACAAACTGACTTCCTGAACAAACATTTATATTTTCAGATATGCTAGAGACACTAACACAGCCGTACCTGTCGTATGGGCTCAGCGACGAGACATCCTACCACCAGTCGCTCTGTGTTGATGAACAGGTAGGTTTTAGCCTGAGTTGGTCTGCTCAGAGCCACCTGCTGGAACCCCAGCTCATTGTCCGCTACACGCCGCACATCCTCAGCCTGAAAGCAAACACGCAAAAATGATTAAAAATTAAATGCAACACTTTTAAGTAAACGCTAACTTGTGTACGAGGCTGTCTGTCTACACTTCTGTCTGTTTAAAAGTGAAAGCACTTAACAACAAATAAGCATGGAGAAAAATCAGAAATAAGCAGAAGTGCTTCAGTGTGCTGGCTCAAACCTTTTTGATGGCATACTTGGGATCATCTGGCATGACCAGGAGGATTTTTCCATCCCAGAACTCAGCCACCACCCGTTCCTTCTTCCAGCCCTGAGAAAACACAACAGAGGAAAGGAGCTGCAGTTACAAGCCAACAATTACAACAACAACCTCATCCCACGAAGTAAACTCCTGCCAGCAGCTTTAACAGCTTCCCTGATCCCCACCCCCCCCCACATGGACTATACTTGGGTGGGCTGCTCAGGTACACTAAAGCCCACCCAACTATGTTTGGCAGCTAATGCTGCATAATTTTTTCAATATGTTTCTAAAGCACTAGTCACACTTTAGTACTTCATAAACTCACGTCTTCTGTCCAGAGAGACTGAATGGTAAATGGCCGGTATTTGTATAGCGCAGGGGTCGGCAACCTGCGGCTCTTTAGTCCTTATAGTGCGGCTCCGTGTGGTTTGGGGAAATAAATTAGAAGTATTTAGCTGAAGTGTATTTTATTTATGTTCGTTCTTTTTTTTAACTTGGAAGATTTTTGTGATATCGAAATATAAAACTAAAATTATATTTTATTATTTTTTCATCGCTCAAAATAAGCGTCACACTCGCGGAAGCCGGTGTACCCGCCGAAACGCCGTGCATTTATCGAGACTTTCAACCCCAGGTAGGCCAGTTATGGATGTTCGGATCCACATTATGTCAGCAGCTGTTCTCCACCGTGAACTATGTTAAAAACAAACACCGCTCACGCCTCACAGACGACAGCTTACAGTCCTGCGTAAAGATGAAAGTGACTTCATACAGCCCCGATTTGCAGACGCTGTGTGCAGAGGTTCAGGAGCAGAAGTCCCATTGTAAACATATCACAGCAGACCCGACGATGTTTGCATGAACATGCTTTACAGCATCTCTTTATTGACCACTTTTCACACACGGTTGCTGTACGCATACAGCCGGCTGTAGCTTTTCAGTTCACAGCCTGACACATACCAACAACAGCATAGATAGCACAGACGTAAAGGCGGCGAGGCGTGATTGCACACATTAACCGGGTAAAATACATATTTAGGCAGAATTTTGCAAATATCTATTTTTCATCTTTTAGCAGCATAGTGCTTTTTTTCCAATTATTTTTTAAAAGCCAGGTCAAGGCTCCAAAAGCCCAAAGGTGATATAAGGGTGGCGGCTCACAACAGTTGTTGTTTGCTACATGGATCATTTTAGTTCAGCTGGGTGTCTTTCCTTTTGTTATGAGTTCAAAATGTGTTAATTAGATAAATAAAATGTAATTTTCTCTGTGGCACTTCATGGATTTCATAAGCAACACACCTTAGTTGTTCACACAAAGCATAAAGGTAAAAAAAAAAAAACAATATATACAGTAGGGCTGGGCCATATTATACCGTTCACGGTAATACCGGTATAATGTTAGGCAACGATAGGAAAATGAAATATCGAGATAGAATGGGAGTAAAACGCGCATGCGCAGTGCCTTTGTTTTCATACGCACATGGCCGATTGTTGAGTGAAACAGATGAACCAGAATTGGTTTGTAAAAATGGTGCAACTTCAGTGATGTGGAACTGGTTTGGTGTTTGTCCGTCAGATACACGACAAAGCACATTTTTTTGCAGAACATGCAAGCGGCCGTCGTTATTGTCATATTTGTCGGACTAAGATGCTCTTAAATCTGGGAGTAATCTGGGTCCGAAACTCCGTATTCTTCAGGTCAAACAACACTGCAGCATCACTTAGAGTTAAAAACTGTCTAAATTCTTTCATCTTTAATAAAACGATCAGCATTGCTGCTTTACCAGGTGTAACTATAAAGTTTAACTTCCAGGCGTCCATGAAAACAAAAGTTATTACATTTAACGGAGTTAGAAGTTAGCAGGAAGCTAGCGGAAGTTAGCTCGCTAGTTTCGCTAGTTACCTAAGCATGATATAGCATGTTCTGACTGAGAGATTTCTGAAAAAAATCAAACGTACAGCTCTGCTATCACTTCCAACATAAATGAAGACAGGAAACTAAACAGCAGTGATGTTTGTAGGGTTACTGAAGTTGGGCTAGCTGGTATATAATGATGTGCTACGTGATCGCTAGCGACACAGCTATGTTAGCATAACATAAACAGTGAAGCTGGAGGACGAACACTAACACTTTTCCACTTATAAAAGTTAACGTGAAGGTTCTTCATGGTTAGAGACAAATGCAATCGCATGGCAGGATACTGTAAACGGACCAAACTTCAGTCAGGAGAACAACTGAGATAATCCATCCACAATACGAGGTTAGTCATTAATATACTGCAACAACATGGGAATAGAGCAGCTGCCAGAGAATTCAACATTAATGAATCAATGGTACAGAAGTGGAGGAAGCAAGAAGAATGAGTTTAATAAAGTTTGATTTATCTGACTGCTTTGTTTCGCTTAATGTGCCTTATAATCCCGTGCACCTTATGGTCCGAAAAATGCGTACTGCACACTGCAGTTTAATGTTGCAAAGCACCTCTTTTTAACTTCAGTGGATATTATACATGGTTATGCTCAGGATATGTCAGCCCATTTCTACTGGAAATGCCTTTTGGTTAAACTTTCAGCAAGGAATTTGCATTTGCACTGTTACATTTTTATAAAGCTTTAATGTACATAAAAACCAGCTTCTTGTTTAAGTGAAAATAAATGGAAGGTTGTCTTTTTGCGCTAGTAATGTTGTGGAGTTGTATTTTGTCTCGCATCAATTATATCGTCGGTTATATCGTTATCGCAAATTTTCAAATATATATCGTGATAAATATTTTTGGCCATATCGCCCTGCTCTAATATACAGTGTTATCTTCATTTTAAATGTCAAAAAGTATTTGCGGCTCCCGGTGTTTTCTTTTGCGTGGAAACCAGGTCCAAATGGCTCTTTGGGTCTTAAAGGTTGCTGACCCCTGGTATAGCGCTTTACTTAGTCCCTAAGGACCCCAAAGCGCTTTACACTACATTCAGTCATTCACACATTCACACACTGGTGGTGGCAAGCTACATTGTAGCCACAGCTGCCCCCCTGGGGCGCACTGACAGAGGCGAGGCTGCCAGACACTGGCGCCACCAGGCCCTCTGACCACCACCAGTAGGCAACGAGTGAAGTTTCTTGCCCAAGGACACAACGACTGAAGGGAGAGAAGGATGTTTACCACAAATTTGATGGAGTCGAGGAAGCGCTGGTGGAACTGGGTGTGCTGGAAATTGTCCTCTGGGTTGTCTGCGCTGTACACCATCCCACATGAGCTGCAGGTCGTTGCACCAAACTGTTTCTGACCAGCATCCTGATGTGAGAGTAAAAATAAATAAATACAAAAATTCATTCAGTAAAGAAACAAAAGCAATGAAATCAAATAAAATGTATCGCAAAAAAACAAAACCCCAAAGCTCGTGATTTTTGTGGGTTGAATATTTGAACAAGTTTCAATCAAAGATATCTGCATCAGGCTGGGTGAGTATGGGGTGAGGATCATAATAGAAAATAAATAAATATATCAAAGCATACATGCAAACAGATAAATTTAACTTACAATGATGAGCTGGTCATCATCCTGCTTCTCTTTCTTCCTGCGAATGCTTCGCTCTTTAACGGCTGAAGCTGGAGTCTGCAGCGATGCTGTCGGACCAGAAGGGGTGCTGCAGGACACAGGAGGTCGCAGAGCTGCGCTCTTTGACCTGCAGATGTTTCAAAAGAATGCTTCAGGGTTGTTTCAGTTACTGAAATTCAGTAATTGTTCCTCTAAAAACTAAACACACTGCATTTATTGTACAGAAATGCCATCTTTAAATGTTGAACTCTAAACAAACCATCTTACCTTTTAGAGGCAGAACCAAATATGGGATAGACTGCTGCGGGCTCTGGAGGAAAAAAAACGAAAAAACATCAACATTAACAAATGGAAGCACGACTGAGTAAAACTGAACATCTCCAGGATCTATTTATGCCACTCTATGCCTGAGTTGAGGGATCTAATAAAGTATTTGCTCACCTTTGGGAGAGCTGGAGTTAGTGCTGGTGGGGCTTATGTAACTCAGCTCAAAGGCTGGCTCAGAGCCACCTTCTGTTGTAGGAGTATCCTGAAAACACCAATTCAAGTTAACAGAGTCATTAAAAAATTTAAGTGATCATGAGTCAGCTACAAAAACAAAACAAAACAACAACAACATTTTGCCACGGTGAAGGTGCAGGATCATCTCTGGGGCGGAAATAATATCTACTCTGGGATAAGTACCTCTGAGCCACCCTGGGAAATTCCTAGTTGGTTAAACTCAGAAGACAAACCTGACAACCCAGCAGAAACCACATAAACAGTAGCAGAAAAAGGGAAAAAGAGCTAAAACATCAAAGGCAGAAATGTAACCATCACAAGCGGGGGTTTTTTGGCATTATTACCCCATCGATTAAGTCCTGACAGATTTTGCATCACATAGAGAATGAGCAAGGAAGGGATCGGTGTTTGCATAAACAAAAGGGGGAAATCAGAGAAAATTTCTGATTGTTTTACAATTACATTATAAAAACGGCCAGAAACAGATGCCATTCATAACTAAAGAGGAGTTTCATCCTCTTAATTTCGGTAAAGGCATGTTACAGTTTCAGCGTCTGCTGGAGTCTTGACATTTTGAGTGACACTACACAGCAACACACCGGCCCTCAGGCAAGCCTCATAGAAGGATAATAGGAGCGACTACTCGTTTTAGTGTCTGCAAGCAGGTGTAATACTCTCACAGCACTTTTAATGCTCAGTAGTAGTAGAAAAACTATCAAAGTACCATTTACATTATAAACAACAGCCTTTTGGACACCCATGTACCTGACTGGTGGAGGAGGAGGCTGGTGATGTGGAGCTGTGTTGTGTTGGAGATCTCAACAACGTAACCATGAGCTCGTGAGTAATCCCGTGTTTATCCAGCACAATTTTAGAGGAGCTGAGGAAGGAAGACGATTAACAGTTTATCAATGAACATCAGTCTTGGGGCATTGATAAAGTGCAAATATTAGAGATCTGTGTTGGAAATTCAGATTGTTAAATATGCCATGAATTAAAAAATAAATAAATGAATAGTAAGGGAAGTTTCATTTCTAAAACGAAAAATGAAGTCAATGGTACGTTTAATACATCAGTACCTTGATGGCTGTGGAGTTGCAGGCTCTTCATTAACGGAGTCCATCCAGTCTGTTGGATCAAACTTCATTCTCTGTTTTGTGCTTGGTTTGTTCTCATACGTCCTCAGCGGCTTGACGGCAGTCTGCAGGAAACAACCAGGATTAAATATTACCATTAACATGACAATATTTGCCATGGAGGGGAAAAACATAATTAATTTATTTAACATATCAAATGGCAGACACCATTGCATGGAAAAACCTTTAAAATCATCATTAACTTATTATCAGATGTAAAAAAATGAACCCGTTTCCCATCACACTCCAACATCTACAAGATTTCTGTTTCATTTCACTGTACACCAAACTAGGCTGTAAGTACCTCTCTGAAACCTCAACATTCTCCATGACATCAAGCGACATTTTATTAATTGAAATTGTGCGCAAGAGCCTGAAGAACGTTACTCTTTTCTTTAAGAGTCAAGGTAAAAGGTAAAGGTAAAAATTACTCCAGTGTAGTTTGTTTCTGGGATATAGAAACCTTTTCATGATTTTAAGAAAAGAGAATCTCAAGAGATGAGATATTCCAGTAATACGTAAATGTACACAAACCTTTTCAGGTTCTTTCTGCTGTTGGTTTTCTGCCAGAGCACCCTGTGGCTGCTTTGATTCTTTGCCCTTTGTCTGTGGTAGGACGGCTGCAGACGGCCTGGTTGAAGACTTTGGCGCAGTTTTCTTGTACATGGATGTAGGTTTCTTCCCTGTACTGAAGAAAGCAGCTCCAACAAATATCTTTGGCTTAGGCTTCAGGTTGCTGAATGTGATGGTGATTGCTTTCTTGGACTCTGTGGGATTGTTGCTAGGTGCAACGGTAGGAGGATGAGTCTGTTTAGCGACACTGCTGAATTAAATAGGGAGAATTAGAACAACCTTAAAAGACCAACTAAAACAACAGTTGTTTGAAGAAGGCTTCAGAAGTATCAACAGCTATGACAAACCTGCTGCTGGGTTTGGGTTGGGACAGCTTGATCCTCTTTATTGATGTTGAGTAGCTTTTGGTACCCATCTTCCCCCCTTTACTAGATCCTGCTACTTTTCTTGGCTTACTGCCTCCCTTAATGTTCTTTGTTGTCTTCTTTTCTGGCTTTTGGGTCACAGTAGGAGAGGGTGGAGCAGCTGGACAAGGCAGAGAGTCCTTCAGAGCTTTCCTCTCAAGTGGAGTGAGATAGACTGGATTCTTTTTGCCATAGAAGGAGCTCGTGACCAAGGAAGGTTTGAATGGAGATTTTTGGGGTGATCTAGCTGGAGAGCCTTTAAAAATAAATAAATTAAAAATAAAATATCATATAAATAGATAATAGATAAATAAATCCAAATTATTATAAATGTACGAGGAAAAACCATTGTTGTTTGCATTGTTGTTTGAACAATTAAAAATTACAAAAGCATTTCTATTGCAACAAAACATGTTTAGTCCATCCCACCTGCTGGTCTGCGATGAGATTTCTGTGGGGAGGTGTCCAGACGGCCAGCTGGCTTCTTCCTGGTAGGAGACTGCTGGGGCGTTCTTGGAGACCTCCTCTTCACAGGTGACAACTCCCGCCTCACCCCCTTCTTGGCTGGGTGCCTGATGTTTGAGAAACAAAACAGATGAGACAAGCGATGGGTGAATTGGCCAATAACTTGTAACTGGCACGTTTGAGCCCATAAACTTGTCAGGAAAGTGTTTACTGAGGTTACAGAGCAGATGATACTACTGCCTGAAAACAGGCAGCTTTTAGGTTTGAACCTTTTGGTGAAATCAGGTTTTTCTGCATGTAGTTTTCATATTCTCCAGTTTCCTCCCACAATCCAAAGATATGCATGTTCGGCTAACTGGTCATTCTAAACTGGCTGTAAATGCAGGACTATGTGGGGTTGTTATGAATCACCGTTAGCCCTATGGCAACCTGTTGCAAGGTTACCCCCACTTCTCACTCAAGCCTGAGTTGTAAAAGCAATTTTGCCCCATTAGTGTCAGTCTCATTATAGCAGGAACCCAATTCTAAATTTGTCGTAGTATTAAACACGAGCTTCCATAATCTCTCGACTGTAGCACAACTGAGACTATTCTCTTACATCTGAGAGTATAAGTCCAACACAGAGTACATTTCAAGAGTAAATCAGCAAGCCAAACAGCATATACACAGCTTACCTATCAGAGTCCAGGGAGGACTGCTTTCTCTTTCTGGTTGTGGTGGGCATCATCTTCATACAAAGGTAATGAAATAAAATGAAAAAGAAAAGAAAAAGAAAGTTTAAGAATTTCAGCTTTGAAAAAAAGACCATCGATCTGAAAAGTCACTCCTAATACAAAAAAAATAAATAATTTTTTAAAAATTCATAATCAACCTGGATGTAAAAGAAAATAAAGAGATGCTTTAATCTACATTAATTACTCAAAAATGAAGATGAATCAAAAGTAACACTGCATCTTATTTCAAAAAGAACCAAACGAGATCTGTTGCCTAGTAGAACACCAGCTGCAAATCAGCTGTACCATATTATTCATGCAGACATCTTTTTGCAAATCGTAGGATATCTGGGTCACAAATCCGCCGTTGAAAGTAATACTCACTGCAGAAGGGTCACTGACACAAATGCAGCTTCAAGATATATTTCATGTCCATGGCGTTAAATCAGGAGATTTTCTACAAGGGTCTGGTGTGACTGTGGCAGGTAAACAACAGCCCACGACCTATGAGTTTAATGATCAATTAGGATGCTGATTATGAATCTCGATATGAGACAGAGCCTAAAGGTCCCCTTACTGTCATTTCGTCAGTGAGGAAAAACGAATAATCTCGAAAGCAGCTTTAGCTCGACGGTACATGTTAGCTAACGACGCGGTCATTTAAGGGCACCAGACGGAGGCGAAGAGATAATTGGCGGGACTATTGGCTTATGCAAAGGCAGCACGGTCTCCATTACAAAACAACGGGCATTTTTCATATCGATCACGAGTTGTGCACACTTCAACTGGATACGTGCATTTGTTTGTGATTTAAAAGGTGAATAAATTAAGCATTAAACATAAGCTAGCTCTGACTGCCTTGGAAACCTTTATTAGAGTCGCGGTACTTAAAACTAATGTACCCCAATTATGAGATAAAACACAAAAATACAACTCTTCGTTTTCCTTACCAAGTATGTTTCTCTTGAGCTACATAAACCAATAAATGTTTGTATATCTATATATATATATATTTGAGTCGCTGGCGGGTCTCCTACCTCTACGGCTCGCGCGCGTTTCTTCTTTGTGTTTTGAACAGCGCGCGCCAGTGTCGGAAAAAAAACCCTACACCGTAACAGGAAACGGAAACAGCTACCACACGGGAAACGTAGTAAAAGCAGAGAGAAACTTCTAGTTCTAGCCTTCAAAATAAAACATCTTCATGTAAAAAAAAGCCACTCATAAAAATTATGAGATAAAATTCAATTTACTAATGGAAAAAATTCGATGAGGATTATATAAAAACATAAATTAACTCAAAACGAATCAGCATTTACTAATTTTATCTATCGATGTAGACCTTCGGCTTTTGTTTTGAAGGTAAATTTCGCTGTTTCCTTTGCGCTACACGCTACTTTCCCTCAGTTAGGTAACAGCTTCCCAGGTCATTTTGTACACGCGAACGGCAGCAGGTCTTACTGCAGATGAAATTTGTCTTTCTTCACAGTCAGCGGTTTAGAGCCCAAAGTTAAAACACACATTGTTCATCTTTTTAGTGGCGATTTTTAATCCACGTAAAATGGTGTTTTACTTCACAAGCGCCGGTAAGTTGAGCTGCCATTAGCTTTTAGCCTGGTTAGCTTCGCACTCCTTACAGCTGTTTAGTGTCTTTCACGAGTTTCGTGCCAGGTGATTTTGCAGTTTCACTCAGTAACGACCCACTTCCTGTCAAATTTTTAGTGGTGGGCCCTTCCTTCACGATCTACATGGGAAAAGACAAATATGAAAGTAAGAGAGCTGTCCTTTGATCGCGCACTCACGCCCTTCTCTACCTTCCTCCGATGTGTGCTATATCTGTTCATTCCTGTGTTACTTTGTTGCTTAAACACCGGTAATAAATCTCTTATTGAATCTTATCACCTTTTAACTCGAGGCTGTTTCATGCCTACAGATGAAGATCTTATCAAGTATGGATGGCCCGAAGATATCTGGTGAGATTCTTTATCTGAACTCTGAAATAACCTTAATTTTCTGCAGCTGGAATTTTTAAAGAAACTGAGATGAGCAATAAAAGTACGTGGTTCCTAGACTCATAGATAAATGTGTCTTAACACTAAGACACATTGATGATTATGGAATTAACTTTAAGCACCATTTGTAAGAATGTATTGAACGGTCGATGTAAACATTGAGTGAGTTTATAACAGTAGAAACATTAAAGTGCAGTCCGTTAATGTAGGCATGACAAATTCGTTAGTTTACTTTTGTAATTTAGGGTTGAAATTAGAATAAAATGTTTTCCATGCCAAATATTCACATCCCAGAAAGTTGATTCTGGTCAGGTGGATGCAGCAATTTCAGTCAGTTTAGAGATGGTCCTTTTCACATAAATAGCAGATGAACAAGAACGAGATTTCCATACTGTTGACCCGTAGGATGCTGGTGAAAACAGTACTTCTGCCAAAAACAGAGAAAGAGAGGATGAAGGCCTGATTGGCGGTAGGGAGACAGAATGTAGGAGTTTAGAGAGTAGAGGCTTTAAATGGAGGGACTAGACCGCGAGTGCGAGAGCTTGATGGTTTGGACACGTACAGCAGGGGAAAGTGGAAATACTGAAATGCCAGAAGAGAGGAAGACCACACAGAAGGTTTATGGAGGCAGAGCATGCGATAGAGGCAGATGATCTGCTGTGATGACCCCTGAAGTGAGAGCCAAACGATGAAGGGTTGAATTAAATTTAAAAAAAAAAATGCACCAAGAATTATTTGCAATTATTCAGCATTTAAACAAGTGCTTTGGATTTTCTGTATTACCAATTTCCAGTGTTGGGCAAGCTACGTTGAAAAAGTAATTAATTATAGTTACTAGTTACTTCTTCAAGTAACCGAGTTAGTAACTGAGTTACAATATTCTAAAAGTGATTAATTACTTGAAAAGTAACTTTTGCGTTACTTTAAAAAAACGTTTAACCCTCTGGGGTCCAGGGTATAATTGGCCATTTTTAACTACTTTTGATTTTCCCTCCACATTTTCCCTTTACAAACTATTTACTTTGCCTTGTTTGGTATCATTCTTTTCAGCACAATCTCACGTGTCTGAATTTACAGTCATGTTTTCATTTTGACATACTGTATTAACACAATTGATCTAAAATCAGACAAAAAGCATAAAATCAGAGTAGAAAAAGTTATATTTTTACTGTAACAACCACAAACATGTTTAATGAATCATATTTCTTAACTTTAAATGCAAATATAAATTGTCAATTTTAAAATCCTATGCACAAGTTTTGCAAACAACAAAGTTATTTGCATCCATTTACCTTTTACCCCTTTTTTAAATAACCATTTCAAACTATTTACAGAACAATCAGCTGTTCTTCAATAAGATGCCACACAACTGATTTGTGCCACTCCAAAAAAATAATTTCTGTCCACTATAAAGGAGAACATCACGGCCTGATACCTGCAGGTCTGACAGCAGCAAGTGTATCACTCCTGTTTTTTACATGGAGACAGCAATCGCCTCATTGTTCTGACACACAACACAAAACTATCCACAACACTACACATTAACTACACAAGACAACACATTAACTACACACTCTAAACACGCTAAACGTCACAAATCTCTCACATCTCAAAACTCTCTCTCTCTTTTTCTGCTCTCTCACTCTCTCGCCGTCACTCCTAAAACTTCCCCTGTTTTTTGTTGTGGTTTTTGTTACTCTCTGCTTATGCTGATGTCTGCATAAGCAGAGAGTGCTTGCTGCGCTGTCCTTAGACAGTAAACGTGACAAAACTATTCAGGAAAAAACACGCCTATATATTGTTTATCATGACTCTGGTTTTACGTGGCCTATCAACACAGTTTAAAAACTTATATATATCACCTTGTTGCTTCGTCATCTTGAAGTGGTCATGTGATTGGCTTACCACGACTATTTTATTCTTCCTCAGTCAAACAGCAGCACTCATGCGATTGTTTTGCCCCTTAGCTCCAGGTGTTGTGCTAGACAGTGATCGTGATTACCGTCCGCGGGAGCGCGCAGCTGCTTAAAGCTGTAGCGTCCAGATTACTTACAGCTACTTCCGTGCAACTGATATAAGATGCGGTAAGCTGAACACAGCTTCAACCGTCTGTTTGTTGAAAATAGTAACGGACCGCATTTTCTTCTTAGTAACTGTAACGGCGTTGTAACGATAGGAATAGTAATTAGTTAGATTACTCGTTACTGAAAAAGTAACGCCGTTATTCCCATCACTGCTAATGTCTCTCTCTTTAAAACCGATTCGTAGTTAAAAATAGATGACTTTCATTTTTTTTATTAATATTTTTATTTCCATTTAACTATAATTGTAGATTCTTTTTAGAATTATTTGTTCCTTGCCTTTGAAATTAATAAATTTTTTCTTCTGTGTATAATTTGTTACAGTTTTTCTTGTTAAAATTATACTTTATGGCATCCTGTCATTTAAACCTTCTCCTTTTCCCTACATCCAGGTTTCACGTGGACAAACTGTCCTCAGCTCATGTATATCTGAGAATGCCAAAGGTAAGCATAAGCTCGCCCAATGAGAATGACCCTGAAAAACAGACTTTTAAATAAGAGTTCACACTCCTGAGTTTTTTCTCGGAACTGGCAATTTATTAAGGATCTAATTCTCAGAATAACTGTCACTAAATATAACAGTCGGTTCTCTGTTTTTGGTTGTGTCAGCAACACTCCACATACAAATTCTATGGAAAATATTTGACAGTGATGTAACTATTATGTGATTCATTTCTAGGGTCAAACCATTGATGATATCCCACCAGAGGTGCTGATAGACTGCGCACAACTGGTGAAAAACAACAGCATCCAAGGTAAAGAGAAAATACTCAGGCTGGCCTGAGAGATCCTCTTGTACAAGTTTCTGTCTGCTGTTATTTTTACTGGGAGGAATTTTGTGTGCAGATGTGGTTAAACTTGACGTGTTACATGTTTTCAGGCTGTAAGATGAACAACATCAATGTGGTTTACACAGCGTGGGCCAACCTGAAGAAAACAGGAGACATGGATGTTGGACAGATCGGCTTTTATCGACAGAAAGAGGTCAGCAGACCTGGCTTCATGTACGCTGATGGATTATTATGCAGCAATCAGTGTAATACTCTAACATTACATAGTATTTAGGCAATTTTATGTGTTCGCTAAACTGGCTTTGTGTTCACAGGTAAAGATCGTGGCAGTGGAGAAGAAGATCAACGAGATAATAAACCGTCTGGAGAAAACAAAAGTGGAACGGTTCCCTGATCTGGCAGCAGAGAAGGAATCGAGAGATCGGGAGGAGAGGAACGAGAAGAAAGCTCAGCTGCAGGAGCAGAAGAGGAGAGAGAAGGAGGAGCAGAAAAGGAAAAAAGAGCAGGAGGAGCTCAGGTAGAACAGTGTTTTAGAAATGTTTAATTATGGCTGCATGAATATTGCGAAAACGATCGCATTGATAAGTACGATGACATTTCAGTCTGCAGTAGCACTTATATTTCACGGGAGCCTCACAGCAGTTGATATAAGACACACCACTTTAAATCTACTGATTGGTTTTTGTCAAACTAAATTTCAGCTCTATAAGTTGTGTCCATTTACACAATATTAGTATTTTCCCCTTAAGAGTCAAAACTATGCTAACCAAGCCATAGCAGGTGATTCCTAAAGCACACACTTATTTACGCTTAACCTTATCTGTAACAGCAAAAACCCGACCACATGTACATTTTAGATATAAATAGTTATAAAATAAAAATATCTCAAATAAAGTTTGGCCACTATGTGTGACACTCTTGCGTTTTGGTCACTGCAGGAACTACTCGTCACTGATGAGGACTGAAAACATGAAGACTAATGAGGTGAACACCAAGAAGGATTCTATTATTTGATGTCATATATATATATTTGTTGTTTTGGTGTTTTTTTTAGCGAAGCAGTAGATGATGAACAGTCTGTAACTTGTGCTTTACTGCCTGTACTCTGCAGGACGGCAATGATTCAGATGACTTCATGTGAGAGGAGAAAACGAGGCAGCATCAGACAGACAGCCTGCTGTCCGGCTGCTTTAGCTTCCTGTAACAGACACTGAAAAGATTAAAAACAACTCAGACAAACCTTTTTGGCTTTGGGACACTCGGAGCAGAAAGTGAGACAGCGAGGGATGGAGGCGCCAGGACTCGTGGTTCAGAAACTGCTTTCAGACCAAACCGAGCTGATTGACCTCCTTATCGCAGAGAGGACACGGTGGACGAGGAAGCATGGGGCACCAGGATCAATGAGGGTCATTTTAAGGGGGGAGACATGCTCAGATAGCAGAACATTATCTGATGGAATTTTCACTGCCTGATGATGTTCATGCTCATGATGATAAAACTGTCTGTGTCTGCGTGGGTGCGTTTGTTTCATGTTGTTGCTCCCAGTCACAATATTTTTATTTCCCCGCATGACAGATTTTATTGAATGCAGATCAGTGTATGAATTAAAAATCACGTTTATTATGAAATCTTCTCCTCGTGTATTCAAAATAGGATCAGTCATTTCATTTAGTTTGAGCTCTGATGAAGATACGAAGAAAAAACAATATTAAATTTATGCAGTCTTCATTTACAAAAGTATAACATATTTTTTCTTATTTGCCATCATGACTCCTGATGCTTACAGACCAGTGTAAATATCTTTTAAAGTTAAAATGGAGTTTTTGCACAACAATAGCCAGTAAATCATAACGACATGCTGCTTATTGTAATATAGAGTTATTACCTTCGGAGGCTATGAACCCACAGCCTTTAACACTCAGCCTTAATAACCACAAACACTGATCTCAGGCAAGCTGGATGTCTCATTAAAGGTCACATTTTACGCTACACTGGGAATCTTTTCAAGGTGCTTTTAAGTCATTACGCATTGTGATAAAGTACATAAAGAGGTGTGTTTATTGTGCAGACTTACAAATTTCTCTGTTGCTGTTACGGAGAGCTTATGGTCATTTGGAAGATGATCCTCTGTGAGCAACCCTCCCCCACCTTTACAACAGCTGTTTAGGACATATCATTATTTTTAATTTTACAACCTGGTTTATGAGCTTTATTGGGCATTAAAAAGGTTCCTTATCACGCCAAAACACTGCCCAAACTAAAAGGAAGTAATGTATTAAAAGTAATATAAGTAATAACTAACCTGTTCATATATCTGTATAGACCGGAACTGTGCTGTGGCAGCAAGAAGCTCATAACAACCTGGTAATTAATAAATAAGAAAAACACCTCTCTCTCCACTGTTTTGCGAAGTTGTTTTTGTTGTGTTGTGGATATTTCTCACGGGAAGTTACGAAGATTCTCTGCACAGAGGGTTTTTTCATACGACAGGATTGGATTTCTCGCCCTGCAGTGATCTGTTTTAGTGTTTGTCTGCTTTTAGTTCACGGTTAAATAAATTTGGAGGATGCGGGCATCGATCCCGCTACCTCTCGCATGCTAAGCGAGCGCTCTACCATTTGAGCTAATCCCCCACTGGCGTCTACAGTTGATCACAGGAATCCTAGGCTCGCTGACCGTGACCGTGGAGCGCTAGAAGCAGGAATACTGAAAAGAGGAACTATCCCAGTATAATTTCCAGAAGCAAAGCCCACGTGTGTCCGTTCACAACATGTGTGATCAGTAAAGGTCACTAAAGTAGACTTGTCTTAGAGTACTGCACCTCTAGTTATTAAGTTAAACATGTAAACAGGGTGACCCAAGGTCTCACACTGGTTTGATCCCAAACCTCTGCTGATAATGACCCATGCCTTTTTTCAGTAAATGGTAAAAGTTACTACACTCCTCCCTCTTCTCATTTGCTGTGGTTGATGCTGTGGGATATGATTTATTTTTGGTCCTGCGTCAATACACAGTCCGAAAATATCTGTTCGATTGACCAGATTAATTTTACTTTCATCTCTGAAATACGCTATATGTATTTGCTGGTGATTCGCTTCAAAGTCCAACCTTTCTTACACATTTTAAGACGCTCGCTGTCTGATGACGTCACTCGGCGGAGTCTCATGTGGGGGATTAGCTCAAATGGTAGAGCGCTCGCTTAGCATGCGAGAGGTAGCGGGATCGATGCCCGCATCCTCCAAAAGAATTTATTTTAGGCACAGTGAAATACCCGGAAAGTTTAGTTTAACCGCCTGGGTTTGTTCAAAATCACTACCCTTTTATCTTGTTCGTGGCCAAAAATGTCCAGGTCTGTAATTTTTATTATTTTTATGATTTTTGCCATTTTTCTGCATAAAGCTTTTAACTAACTTCAGTTCTTTCCATAAATGTAAAATAGTTATTAATTTTTACATTTTTGACCAAAGCCAGTTTGATTGTCCACTGCACTAGATGGAAGACAACCTCAATTCTCACAATTATATATATTTGCAGTGCTACTGGAATTTCTTGTATTATTAATAGTACATTAATAGACATGTAATTTATTCACATCAACACTGATTATAATGCATAGTTATTTTTGTGAAGGGAGAGCAAAAACATAAAAACTCCCTCTCAGCTTGTTCGTGGCCAAAAATGACCCATGCTTTTTTCAGTAAATGGTAAAAGTTACTACCCTCCTCCCTCTTGTAATTTGCTGCGGTTTATGCTGTGGGATGTGATTTTTTTTTGGTGCTGCGTCTCCAAGAAGAGAATAAAAAGTCCGAAAATATCTGTTCAATAACCAAAATTAATTTTACTTTCATCTCTGAAATACTCTTTCTTACACATT
Source organism: Rhamphochromis sp. 'chilingali' (assembly GCF_963969265.1). Lineage (NCBI taxonomy): Eukaryota > Metazoa > Chordata > Actinopteri > Cichliformes > Cichlidae > Rhamphochromis > Rhamphochromis sp. 'chilingali'. The sequence continues at coordinate 18,905,574 of NC_137932.1, read as the reverse complement.
ACATATTTCAAGACTATTTATCAGTGTATGATGACGTCACTCGGGGTAGTCTCCCGTGGGGGATTAGCTCAAATGGTAGAGCGCTCGCTTAGCATGCGAGAGGTAGCGGGATCGATGCCCGCATCCTCCAAAGAATATTGTTTTAGGCATCGTCACAAAAACATATGTTTGCACAGTGAAATCCCTCTCATCACTTACTCGGACGGTTCAGTTTAACCCTGGGTTTGTTCAGAATCACGACCCTTTCAGCTTGTTCGTGGTCAAAATTGTCCACCAACATATTAGGTCTGTAATTTTTATTATTTTTTATATTTTTATTATTTTTAAACCCCTTGTTTACGTTTCCAAAATGCTATAAAATTAATATATCTTTAAAAAAATCCACTTTCATTGACTTGATTTTTAATTCAAATTCAGAACTTTAACCCTTTAAATACAATTCACTTTCACAGTCCAACCTCTCTCACACATTTTAAAACTATTTATCGGTGTCTGGTGACGTCACTCACTGACTGATTCAAGCGGCTTGTAATATTATTGGCCACCAGATGCCACCAAAGACGATGGTGTTAAAAAGTAATGAACCTTTGAGTAATGAACCCTTTTCTATACAAGCTTCAGTGTTTCAGAAAACTTAATTTGGCCAACACTAGTAACCTCGTGCACATAAAACTTAGAGTGTATTCAAAGTAAATAAAGTTTATTTATTTATTATACAGACTTTAAAGATACAAATTTTCTGTTGATGTAAAACTAATGCTAGAGCACTTGCTCCACATGCACAGGCAGTTAAAAAGAAAAAACGTTGGCAGACAGTAAATCTAGTTTAGGGTAAGTCTTTCTTTAAAAGTGACTATTTTACTATTTAAACTATTTAAAGCCCAGTAACAGAAAGGTCTGGGCTTTCCTTGACATCAAAGAAAAGCATCATGGGACATCATGGGAAAACAGAGGAAAAGAAAAACATAAATGATCATGTTGCAAAATAATGTTATTACATATTCTTTGTAGTGAATATAAAACATCTACAATAATGAATAAAAAACAGGAAAACTTCAGAAAATCGAAAAGTCTGAAAAGCAAATAAAATAAGATAAAAAGAAAAAGCTAACAATGTTCTCTAAAAAGAGGTAAAACTAACTATTTGTAGTTTATATCAAGGACACAATACAAAATAAAATATTAAAGCTTGACATCTTTCAGCCAAGTAAATCATTTACTATTTGTATTGATTCATTTTTATTTGGACTGATCTTTGTAATGATGATGTCCTGTATCTTAAGTGCGCATCAGTCCTTATTTTAACATTGTTTTCTTCAATGATATTTGTTAGGATTGTACGTGATTCATTTCATGTTGAATGCTTCTGTTAAGCCTTTCAGTGCTTGTTCCTTTGTGATGCTTCTCCAGGCCTGTGGAACATCAGCTGGCTTGGCGTCATATTTTTCAGCAAACTGTTCATTGTATTTCACTAAAACATACTTCCAATAGTCCGATGCTTCTACAGAAGGATCTGCTGGAATGTGCCACTCTGGATAATACGCTTTGTAGTCTTTGTAAGGATGCCATTCCTGCTTAGTTAGTGTGTTGCGAAATTTACGTCTACTGTACACATCAGTTGTACATAATGTTTCAACCAGCTTCTCTGTGTCAAGGTTTCTATATCTGCCAAGACCTTGTGGTCGATGCACAGCTGCATGATGCTCAGTGTGTTCTTTCCCTCCAGCCTCACAGGGCACTTTACAAAATGGACACTGTTGTCCACAACCAAACACCCGCTTGAAAAACTCATCATGTGGTCTGATTGGAAGCTTTTCCAAATCTGCAGCAATATCTTTGGATTTTGAGAATTCCTGCTGAAGTTCTGCTTTTAAGTCTTCTATTGAGGTCTTGAGACTTTTGATAAATGGATAACATGTGCTTTGGATTTGAAACAGGATGGCTTTTTCATCCTCCTCTGATAATAAGATGTCCTTAATTAGATATTTGTGCATGCTGTTGATGAACTCTGTGATGCTTTCCTTGTTATCTTCAAGGTGAGTGCCATCCTTTGCTTTTGATGCCTTATTTAACGCTTCTGTGATTTTTGTAAATATGACCTGCAGGATCTTGTTTTTTAGTTTGCATAAAGTTTCATCCTCTGACATTTTTTGCTTGACGTGCTCATAAATCCAGTTCTTAACATACATTTCATAGTTACTGATGTACCTCACAAAACTATTAAAGTCTTCTTTTTGAAGTAATTCTCTCTGAATGTTGTACTGGAAATAAGAGCGGGAACTGTACTCTGTTGAATGACAGCTGGTCACAATCTCATCTACAATATCTACTCCCAGTGATCTGTTGACATAGTCTTCCACTGCAGGTTTGATGCAAACTCTGGCAAAATCTTTTGCTTTTCGTTGGCAGTGATCTCTGTCTTTATACAAATCGAGAAAGTCTGACAAGTACTGATTCTTGAGCTTCTCCAGCTGATTTTGAGGATTGTTTTTGTACAAGAACTTTTTGTGCATTTCCAGGAACTGCTTTGTGGCAAAGCTACAAATGTGAAGTTTCAGGTCAATCTCAAACTGTATATTTGTTTTGTGGTGTTTGCAACTGTGTTCAAGGAAACTATCGATTTTCTCCAGAAGATCCCTTGTGAAAGACTCATGGTAATCTCCATTTGTCTTTACTGTATCAAGTACAAACTGTGTGCAAGATTCAATTGCACTGTCTGCAGAGCTCTGACAATCATGTTGGAACCAGTTTTTTACCATTTTGAACCAGGAATCTAAATGGACATTTTTAACTTTAAATGGCTGTTTTCCATATTCTTTTAAGCTGTCCTGTAAATCCTTGTTGACTTTCCGGTTTAAGAAATTTTTTTTCAGTTGCATCAGGACTGATCCTGCGATATCTCGGTGTTCCAGACCACACACATTTATTGTTGCGTCTGTCCACATCTTTTCAAACACATCTGTCAGCTGTTCATCTGACAGAGATGTATTTGTGTAGTTACCCAAGAGCTGCATGACCTGCTCTTCAATCAAATCTCTGTATTTTCTCTGTATATCTTGAGCCTTCTTTTTGCTGATCTTTAGCTGAAGGGCACAATCAAGTTTAATGGAGACAGACTGTTGAATTTCTTTGGCAAGGCCAATAATACTTTTAGAGAAATCGTTCTTGTATTTCTCTATCAAATTTACATCTCTGTCTTTCCTTTTATAATAGTGAATTAGTTTCTCCATCATTAGCTTTTGTTGGTGTGTTATTTTGTCAGACAGTTGAGATTTTTTGGAATGAACCACTTTTTCCCAAGTGTTAACTTCTGATTCATTGTCAGTATTTAAGATTTCTAACTCTGCTTCTGTCTGCCAGCAGAAAATGTGTTTTCTGAACTCCCACTCCCATTGACTAAACTCTTTGCAAAGGTTGTCATAAGCATGAGCCACAAGAGTGTTTCTGAAACTAAAGATAAAGTTTTCATATTTGACTGCTCTCCACAGACTTTTCATCCATTCGAGAAAATCTGGGATCTGTGTGGCTTTTCTATCTCTGTCATCTTTCATTATTTCCAAAAGAGTTTTCTTGAAATCTGCTACAGCTTCACTGTAACCTGTGTTCACTGGTGCCATTGGTGGGGTTCCATGCCAGAGTCCAGGGATGTTCCAGTGGTTTTTGTCAATTTTGTAGTCCAGCACATCAGTGAATGCATTAATAGAAGGTTGCTTTTCCATTTTAGCTGCAATTTTGGTCATTTCGTTTAGCTGGTCCAAGAGATGTTTCCTCTCTGTCATGCACTTGGAATGAGCTGAAACACCAGCAACATTTTGGTGTACAAAATGACAAACTGGCTTTTTACCAATTTGCCTCATCCTCAAAAATGCATGCACTGTGATTTGTAGGATATCTTTCATTTCAGTTGCATTCTCCATTGCAATGTTAATAATGGTTACATCACTTAGACCAATGACAAAGGTTGCCAGCTGGTTGTCGTGCTCATAACTGTCTTCTAGTTGTGCCATGTCAGGAGATTTTAGACCTTCTGTATCAATGAGAACTATGAAGTCATATTTCAAATCAGTTTTTAAATCTTCACCAACTTTGAGGAAGACCATATAAGCCCCTCTTGTGCATCGGCCACTGCTGACAGGAAACTGCACACCAAACATGGTGTTGAGGAGTGTTGATTTCCCTGTACTTTGAACACCCAACACAGACACTACCAACAGTCTGCTCTTCTCTCCAACCTTCCTATGAAGCTCCATCAGCACATCTGTCACCCATCTCTCTGGAATATTGGAAGCATCTCCATCCAAGAGTTCTAAAGGATATCCATCAAGCAGCATTTTAGCTACAACACTTGGCAGAGCAACTATTTCATCAACAGTTTTTTGTGAGTGCAAAGAAAACTCATAGATCAGCCCCATCTCTCTCATGTAATGCTCTATTCCTAAAGAGCTCTCCAGCAAAGCTTGATCCAGCTCTGCAATGAGTTCGGACTCTTTCTTCCTGCACTCTTCTTTAAATTTCTTTCTCAATGCGGAGAGTTTTTCCCGTGATTTTGTATCAAGCTTCAGTTTCATCCATTTTAGGAAATAGTTTTGTTCTTCCTTGTTGTTCGTAGATAGGTTAGCAATAAAAGTTCTCATTGCTTTGGACAATTTGTAGGTACTTTGCTCCTTCTTAATTTGCTTCACTTCTTGCTGGAGCTGACATTTGTACTCTTCCAGTCCTGAGTCACCAAAATCTTTTAATCTACACTGTTCCTTTTCCAACTGTGACAACCTCTTCCAGTTATCTCCCTGCAGAGGAAGTTGTTGCTTCTTGTAGTCGGATATATTGCGGACTCCAATGCCCCTCATAATCTCTTCAGCTGCCTTTTCTTGGTTTTCACTCCTGCATTCAGCCACAGACAAACCAAGTTCAACAGCTTTGTCAAACATGTTGATTATTTTCATTGTGGTTACATTTGAGGTCTTAATAGCTGCACAAATATTTTTTGAAAACTCGACAACGTTCATGTTTGAGCGTTTAATTTGGATGCTGGATTTTGGTAAATCTAATTTTTCTTGTGTCACCTTCACAGACAATATGTCTTCTTTTGCATTCCTGTCTTTGACATCAACTACCAAGAACAGTTTTGTTTTCACATTTGGTAGAGAAAGCAAAATCTTCTGCTCATGTTCTTCAACTTTGTCCAGGAACACAAAGACAGCAGTTGATACTTGGTAAAGAAAATTGAATTGTGTGAGCGACTCACAAATGTCTCCTCGCAAATTAGCGAAGGCGGCTGGCTCTGGAAAAATGTCAAGATTTTCTCTTCCACTGGGCAGGTACCAACAAACCTCAACCAGTCCATTGGCAATTTTCTTTTCAATTGCTCCTCCTTCCATTTCTCTGTGAATGAAGTAATTGTGATTCTGTTGACCTCGGCTGAGAATGATATTTAAAAGCTGTGACTTGGATAGGTTGCAGTTTTTCAGCCTCACAAATGAATAGAGTGGTATATCTGCTTGAACAATGTTGTCTTCAACAAAGTGTTTTGATTGAGATAACTCATGTGGAAGCCATTCTTTGACAATGTCTCTCAGAGCCCAAAGCATCAGGTTACACTGACTATTTTTACTATGAGGCATCAACAGTGGGACAGAAAACTGGCACATTGACATCTTGAGGGTCATTTGCTGTTGCAAGAAGCTGTCAGCACATTTGAAAAGTGCTACTATGATGTCAACTGGGTTAAACCTATCGTCAGTGTCATCTGTAGGGCAAAAGTCAAGGTCATATTGATCATTAAACAGATCCTCCTCATGGTTATTATTCGGTACCTGTGTACAGTCCCTGCACTCTGCATTGATTTGAAACAATCTTCCAAAGAAACACCATGGTATATCTTCCACTGTTTGAACAGTGTGATTATATGTGTTGCTTTTGTTGATTTCTAATAGAAGTTGCAGAGTCAGCTTGTTGGGATAAAATTTTTCCAGTCCAAGTTTGGTGATAAAGTTTAACAGGCCTAAAGAAGACAAACAGAGAAGTTGAAATTAAAGACAATAATTGTTAAAAGAACTTCTTTATAATCTGTTACTTAATTGTTGACTATGTTTGTTATTTAACTATAGATATAATTTAGGTGAATGAAATATTCCAAACATAAATAGAATATAAAGGAAAGATAGGATGCAACTGATGTACCATTTTCCTGTTTCATAAGATACTTATATAACTAAATCACCTATTATCAGGGCGACCGTGGCTCAGGGGGTTGGGAAGGTAACCGGAAGGTCGCCGGTTCGATCCCCGGGCTCTCTGTCCTGGTCGTTGTGTCCTTGGGCAAGACACTTTACCCTACTGCCTACTGGTGATGGCCAGAGGGGCCAATGGCGCGATATGGCAGCCTCGCTTCTGTCAGCCTACCCCAGGGCAGCTGTGGCTACAACCGTAGCTTGTCTCCACCAGTGTGTGAGAGTGAATGAATAGTGGCATTATAAAGCGCTTTGGGTGCCTTGAAAAGTGCTATATCAATCCATTATTATTATTTGTTTGTAAACACCTTGTAATGTGTTCTATTGCGTCAGAGTTTTTCTTTTTTTTAAAAAGGGTTTTAAATCAATAATAAGAGACAGTTCTAAGTCTGTGTGGCCTCTTGTGGCAAACACTGAAGAGCTGGAGAATGAGTGACAATTTTCTTTTTTAAATTGAAATACCCCCGTAGATATGAGAAAATACTAACAAGCATTTTGTATCTTGAATGTAACGAACATTATCATTAGCTTTAGCTGTTTGCGCAGAGACTAGAATTATGTAGAAACTATGTCGGTGAAATGTCTGTGAAGGTTCTCAGTCATCCGGGTCATCGTAGTCAAAGGAGCTTGAAAAGAAAAGCGTCTGGACTTCTTTAAGTTGCTTGAAGACGTTTCACCTCTCATCTGAGAAGCTTCTTCAGTTCTAAGGTCAAATGGTGGTAGTCCCAGATTTAAACCTAGTGGGAGTTTCCCCCCACAGAGGGACAAAAGGACCTCCATGGGCTCCCCCGTGTCACCTATTGTAGCCAACCTTTACATGGAGGAAGTGGAAAGGAAGGCTCTTGGCTCTTTCAAAGGAAGAGTACCCAGCCACTGGTACAGATATGTGGACGACACCTGGGTCAAAATCAAGACACAAGAAGTGGAATCCTTCACTGCGCACATTAACGTTGTGGATAAAAACATCAAGTTCACCAGGGAAGACACAAAGGACAACTGTTTGCCTTTCCTGGACTGTGCCGTGCACATTGAAGAGAACGGCAAACTCAACATCGAAGTTTACCGGAAGCCCACACACACGGACCAGTACCTCCTCTTTGACTCCCATCACCCTTTGGAACACAAACTTGGAGTAATTAGGACCCTACACCACCGGGCAGAACATGTTCCCTCTAAGC
>NC_137932.1:18237966-18297966 GCF_963969265.1 Rhamphochromis sp. 'chilingali' | reverse complement strand
TTTTAAAAGCGCATTATGAACATTTTTACAGTTCAGCCTTGATTCACATTAAAAACATGTCATTTATACCAGTTTTCACCAAAATCTGTGCATATACATTTATTTTCAGAGGGACGTTTGTTTGTTTGTTTGTTTAAGCCACTTAAGACTGGCCTATGAAGCAATCAAGCATAAAAGACACCAAACTCAAATGATGAACTGGTTTTTTCTGCACATAACCGACAACTTAGCAAAGAATCAATTTTAAATTGTATCATTACAAGCAGCCTGTCACAAAACATGGATTTTTCTTCCATTTCTTTAGTTGAATATTTTTAAAATGGCAAATGCAACACATGCACTGTATCCTTAAAAAATGATCAAACTAGACAACTTGGAGACCTGAAAACTATCTACAGCAGATTAGCAGTATCTGAAAGTCATGTCCTTAAGAAATAGGGGGGAAACATCAAGAAAAGACCCCACACAGGACCTGAGAAATGCAGCTGGCGAAAGCCTTATTGGAAATGGTGAAATATTTGTTTTAATTCATCATCAATATGTACAGAGAAGGTTACAACAATAAGTGCATACAGCTCTGTCATGATTTGTGGCTGCATTTCAGTCAGTGGTGTCTGAGATCTTGTCAACACTGATGGAATTATAAATGCAGAAAAATAGATTGAAAGTGTCTAATTGGAGCTGCCTTCTTTTTCAGCCTAAGAATGATCCCAAACATGCTGCTAATGCACTAAATAAACACCTGGATAGGAAAACACACAGTAGAGCACTCTCAGTCATGGATTGTCTTCCCCAGAGCCCAGACCTCAACGTTATTGAAGCAATGTGGGATCATGACACAAGACAGTCAACATCCAATGAAGAACTTTGAATACCCTCCAAGAAGTCTGCAGAACTTTTCCTGAAGAATACTTAAATTACCAGAAAGTTGACTAAGAGAGTTCAGGCTAAAGGTAGTTGTACCAAATATACTTTCAACCTTGTTAGAATTGTTACTTAGAATTGTCATTATCAAACACATGTTTAATAGATAACAAAGATAATCTGAGTAAATAGAAAGTTCATGTTTAAAATGATCTAATTTATTAAAGGAAAAAAGCAATCCAAACCTACCTGGACCTTTGTGAAAAAGTAATTGCACCTAAACCTCCTAATTGGTTGCACCACCTTGGGCACCGCAAAATCTTCTTTTTTATTAGCCATTCAGAGATGGACTTGCTGGTGTGTTTTGGGTCATTGCCCTGTTGCATGACCTTGAGCTTCATGGTACAAACCAATGGATGGAAATTCTCCTTCAAGAGTTTTTGCTATAGAGCAGAAATCATGCTTCCATCCATTATGGCAAGTCATCTTGGTCCTAAAACAGAAAATCACCCCCAGATAATGACACTACCATATTATGCAAAGCTATGTTAGTTTTAAACCACATGTAACAGCATTCAAACCTTCCAAAAAGTTCGACTTTTGTCTTATCAGTCCACAAAATATTTTCCCAACAGTCTTGGGGATTGCTAACAAGTTTTTCATCCAAGTCTTTGTGTGGTTTTTGGTCATCAGTTGTTTCACCTTGGAACTCTCCAAAGAGACTTTTTGCCCACTTTCTTTCTTATTGTTGAATCATGAACCCCGACCTTAACTGAGGCAAATGGGGCCTGCACTTCTTTAAATATTATTCTGGGTTCTTTTTATGACCTCCTGGAAGAGTCATCAGTGCAGTCTGGGTAGGCTGGCAACTCCTGGGAAGGTTTAACACTGTTCTAAGTTTACTCCATTTATGAATAATAACTCTCACTGTGGTTCACTGGAGTCCCAAAGCCTGGTTTGCTAACCCATTCAATACTGACAATTATTGTAGGGTTACAACAAAAGCACTTTGAGGCAACTGTTGTTGTGATTTGGTGTGTAAATACAATTGAATTGATGCATTTCAGTGACTCTGGTGTTTCTTCATATCATGGCATGATCTGCTTTTGAGATCTTTCAGCCTACTTCACTTTGTCCAGCAGGTGCTATTTGAGTGATTTCTTGATTCAACAGGTGTATTAGTAATCAGGCCTAGCTGTAGTTGGTGAAATTGAACTCTGCTTTCCAAAAATGTATAAAAATCACACTGAGATTACCTTAAACACATCATTCATGCTCAAAACAAATAAAACCCTCAAATGTGGTCAAATTAAATTTAGATGCAATTGCCCTTTCACATAGGGCCAGGAAGGTTTGGAAAGCTTTTTTCCCCTGATAAATGAAACCATCACTTAAAAACTATATTTCTTCCATCCTAGTCTAATATAAGAATTTCTTTGATTATGTGAAACATGTACACTTAACCGATGTGCAAAAATACTTTTTCATAGCAGGTATTTACCATTTTCCAAACAAAATACAGTATGCTAGCTTTTTCCAGTAGCAATAATTTCCATAAGTAAGTGGGGTTTTTTGTCCAGTGCAAAGTGAGTTGCATGTAGGCTCCCATCTCCAGTTATTCTTGTTGCTATTATTATTACCCTTTTTTTTAATTCCAGGTGAAAAGTCTCATTAAGATTTGAGATTTATAACTCTTGGTGTGTTAAGAGTGTTAAGCGTTTCCAACTTTCCCTCATGGTGACCAAATCTGGAAAAAAACACATTATAATTTCAAGTTTTCACTCTTTCATTGCAATCACATTCTACACATCCTAGTGTAAAAAACAAACAAACTTTACACTAAATAGTACAGCAACAAGATTAGTCAATTTTGTGACAAAAATAAACACAATTTAGAGTTTTATGTCTAATAAGAACCTCCTTTCTTGCAACATGACCAACCGCCCTTAGTGATATTGATTCCTTCCCCCCAGTGTCAAATTCAGCCTCTTCTCAGTGTTGTATTTTTTGGCCTGTGATGTTTTTGTTTATCCTTAAATGTAACAGAGGCCGATTTGGAACAAAAAAAAAATGGAATAGACAAAACCGTACCAGAAGTAAGCAGAGAGGACTGAGAGAGATAGTGGAAAACTTGAAAGCAGAGGTGGTCAATTATAAGACTCTGCCGGCTTTGAGCCTTTGGTCAGCCATAAGCTTTTGCGCTGTTTTCTTAAGTCATCGGCTGCCAGGGAAATCCTGTTTACTGTGTAACAACCAGCGTGGATGTCAACCGCAGCATATACAAATGCACCTGAGATCACAGACAAACACCCACATTACACACTCACATGCCGCAATACACAAGAAACACACCACAACAACTCTGATAGGAGCCTATAAGGGGGAACGAATGCGTGTGCATTTTACTTGACTGCTTCTGTATAATTATCAGGGAAGTCTCCTGATGTGGAACCTTTGCTGTTCTCACAATGAACCCATTTACTGCTGCAAACCATCAAACACCTGCCACACACACACACAGAGGCTGATGGTTTACATATACCAGCACACGTACACATACACAAAGAGCTAGAGAAACTTATATATACACACACACACACAAACCATTTCAAACGAATGCAGGGAAATAAACAGAGACGAGAGCACACAACCCCTTCACCCCTCTGGGAATTTTACTATTCCGCACTTCTCTGTTTCTCTCATCCCTCTCTCTCTTTCTCTCACACACCATCTCTCTCTCTCTCTATTTCTCTCTCTCTCTCTTCGTCTCTTCCTCTGCTCCTTTGTCTCCCTGATTATGCAGTCGATCCCAGGGTGCTCTACTCACTGAGATCATCCACCTGTCAATCTGGAGCACACACACTTTTGCACACACCATTCCACCAGTGATATTGATACAGAGGAAATATTAATGACTTCACTCACCTGCAATACACTGTTGTATCTTGCACTTCCAACACCGGGCCATGCAATTCATCAAGACGTAGTTCTGGAAACTTCCACTCAAAAAAAAGGAAGACTCAGAGAGAGAGAGAGATGTGGTGAAATAACACTGAATGCTTTGTCCCCGAACACACACACACACACACACACACACACACACACACACACACACACACACACACACACACACACACACACACACACACACACACACACACACGTACGTACCTACTCATCATCAAGTGGTAAAAAATGCAAGATGGCGTGTAATTTTAGCATATCTTTAACACATGTCATACTGATTTTGAGCACTTTGACAAATATATATAGTTTTATTCGATTTTAGGATGGTGAAATCTCAAATGTGCTGTATGCTTGTGCTCAGGAGGAGGAATTACAGTAAAGTCTACACATGCAATGAAATACAAAGGTGAAGTGTAGCTGAATGGGGATATGGTTAAACATAATGTATAAATATGCGATGGAAATGTGTTTTTAGTCACTGCAATGGATGATCCCATGCATATCTAAACACATTGTTTATTGTAGCATGTCTACACTTAACATGTTGCTTCCTGCCCCGCATATAAATTCCTGTGCACTGTCAGTACAAGAGGTATCAGTAATACACTGAGTCCTTACTGAATAAAATGTGTAATAAATGGTGATGGTAGAACAATATGTTTTTTGTTTCATCAATATTTAAACAATGTTTAAAATTAAATATTTTTAAAATACTGGGTTTAGCAGATTAATGGTGTAACTGTGCAACTGTCAGCAAATCCCATCATGGCTCTTATGTGTGTTTGTTCCAACTAAAGGTGAATAAACAGGTGCTTAATATTTAACACTTTTTATGGATAAATCTTTTATTTTAAGGGGACCTGTGACGGTTTTCTTTGTTTTATTTTATACACATTCTGTTACAATGGTGGATGCGCATACACAGTATGGCTAAAATGTCAAATATGTAGGTCAGTTTATATGAATGAGCCAAAAGCTCAGCCTTACCATTGCTCTGAACTCTCAGTTCACACAGTTTTTTTCTGTTCTTGGGTCTTTATGATGTCAGCTAAAACAGCCATATTTAAAATACTCATCGTAGACACACAACTCTGGCTGTTAGAACAGAAACTAAACCGGTCTTTGAATATTTTATTTCCAAAGGGCAGTCGGTGAGAAGAAAGTTGGCTTTAAAGCTGCATGGACTCAAAAAAAGAGGAGCTGAAAAGGTTTGTTTTAGGTAGATGGGGACACCTAGACCCTAAGAGTGGTCTTAAATTGTGAATAATCTAAATCTACTTAAGTAAAATCCAAGAAGAAGGATGGAGATCTGGAAAAGAGTGTAATATGTCTCCTTTAAGGCCCACTCTGTGTCTCAGTACAGATCCTTGAATTTCAGTGCAGCAGACTGTGTATATTGTGTATACTTTGGCCAAGTGTGAAAATTTCAACGGGGCAGTTAAAGCAAGTTGTGGCCTTGTTAGAAATGATGACTTCAAAAATTTATGCTAGCTGTAACAATTTGCAAACATTACAACTTGTCAAGCTTCTGACGACTCATCCATAATAAATCCTTTAGTCAAGATTAAACAAAAAAAAAACAAAACGCATTAACACCAGCTAGCAACAATATTCAGTTCAGTTTAGTTTTATTTATATTGCACCAAATCACAACAACAGTTGCCTCAAGGCAGTTTTTACTGTAAGGTAAATATGCTACTATAATAGAGAGAAAACCCCAACAATCCTATGGCCCACTAGCAGCAAGCAGTTAGTGACAGTTGGAAGGAAAAACTCCCTTTTAACAGAAAGAAACCTTCAGCACAAACAGGCTCACAGAAGAACAGCCATCTACCACAGTGTGTTGGGGGAGGGGCTAAAAAAAGAATAAACAAAACGTATAAGTCCTGCAATAACAGCTGTGGGGAAAACTATGAAGTGTTTGTTGTAATGTCGTAAGTCTTTACTAAATAAACTCTGTTTAACCTTGAGAACAAAACGTTAAATCTGTTGGAGGATAGAGTGAAAAAACTAAGGGGGAACATGTGACTAAGTCTAAAATATCTTCTATTTTCATGTATGATGATAGTTTACCACATATTCTTCAGTTTCAGCTCCAACATGATTCTGTATATGTAAACTTTTTGCTGTGGCCCTAAAACAACCAGTATTTCGGCAAATATTGCTCAAACTGGAGTAAATTCTCCACTTTCAAAGTTTTGGGCCAACAGCAGAAACACATGACATTAAAAAAAGAAGCTCTGTGAACTGGGAACATGGAACCTACAGATCTGAAGGATAGCACGTCCTTCAGATCTGTAGATATTTATTATTATATGCTTTATTTTGCTCAAGAGGTAACCTCATGCCCTCCAGAGTTAAAAAAAAAAAAAAAAGAAGTAGTTCCTCAAAAAGCCACCTGAGACTGGCTCCAAAAGTAAGTCAGTCCCAACAGGCTTCTGGCTAAAATGCCCAACTTTAAAGCAGAAAGAAATGCGTTCAAGGCCCTGAACCATATATATAGATATATATATATATATATATATATATATATATATATATATATATATATATATATATATATATATATATATATATATATATATAGATCCCGGGAATAACATCGGAGATCTCTGTCCAGAAGAGCGCAGTCCTGGGAACAGCTAAGATACTGCGCAGGACCCTCAAGCTCCCAGGCCTCTGGTAGAGGACCCGAGCTTGAAGGATAAACCGCCCGCAGGGGCGTGCTGGGTGTTTTATTTATATATATATATATATATAAATAAAACACCCAGCACGCCCCTGCTATATATATATATATATATATATATAAATAAAACACCCAGCACGCCCCTGCGGGCGGTTTATCCTTCAAGCTCGGGTCCTCTACCAGAGGCCTGGGAGCTTGAGGGTCCTGCGCAGTATCTTAGCTGTTCCCAGGACTGCGCTCTTCTGGACAGAGATCTCCGATGTTATTCCCGGGATCTATATATATATACATATATATATATATATATATATATATATATATATATATATATATATATATATATATATATATATATATATATATATATATATATATATATATATATATATATATATCTTGGTGTCTGTGGCCAATTTCTCACTGAATGGCAACTGAACAGATGATTAACTTTTTAAACCCATTTAAGTTTTATTAAGCCTTAAAATGAGCCATTAGGTGTTTGGTTGTTGTGAATGACCTGTCATTCACCTGTGAATGACAGGTGAATGCCAACTAGGCTGGTAGCTATCTGTTAGGTTTCACCTCAGCTAATCTGAGTTAGCTGAGTTACCAATTCAGTCTATAGATACCATCTGCCAGAAAGGCTTGCTGTTATACACTCATAATTGTCCATTCCACTCCCCTTCTCATTCAAATATGGTCACTTCTGTCTCCAGAAACATGGCTAAGATGCCACGCTGCTAAAACTTGATCAAAACGCTAGTCTATAACTTAAGAGGTAAAGTCACAGTCCATCATTTGGATACAGTCTCTGGTTTTAACATGACCTCAAACGCCAGCATCAACATATATAGATCACCACAGTACCGATGATCTCCAGTGAATGTTGGAGAAATGAAGCTGTTGGCAGCTTCATAACACAGTCTGTGGTGGGAAGCAGTGAAGGCTCTTTCTACACCCTCACGCTGGGCTGTTTTCTTCATTAAAGGCAAAGGGCTGCATTGACTGCCTGAAAAAGGCAATTCATGTTTGTGTATACATGATAAAACAGGTATGCATCCTTCCTCATCCTCTCCACGTACAGTCTGTCTCTAATTTAGAGCAACACAGTACACCATGAGACAGGCAGACAGATGCACAGACAGACACATAGCTCATTTCATTTCTCAGTCTCACTCCATCACTCTCTCTGAGATCCCAAGCCTTAGCCTCCTGTGTTCTGATGGTAGAGGTTACTATGGCAACGGAGTGGTCTTGTGGCCCTGGATGTACACACACACACTCATTCACACACAGACAGACATTCGCTCTTTCTCCCGCCGTCCCTTCATGCATACATATTTGGAGCTACAGGTGCCCCCAAAGTATCACCCTTCCTGATTTTGATTGACACGCTCGAGGGGCGGTGGATCACAATTAGTGATGCGGCTAATTTCCCACAATGCCCTGCAGCCACTGGGCACCCACTGCGCCCGCAGTCAGGCCATCAATATTCATGAGCCATCTGATGAATATGTAAATAGTAAAAGCGACAGTGTCCAGGTGAACAACCAGAGCTCACCAGTCGGAGATGCGTGCACTTGATGTCCAGGGGTGGCAGACTGGCATCTCATGGCATCAAAGGGAACTCGTCATGATTATGAATGCAATTAATGCGTACAATCATAAAGACTGAGATCTAGATTAAGACTAATCTTTACATCACAATTTACACCACTTCCTTGCCTTGACCTTAAAGATTTAAACTATCTGGCAAACCTCATATCAGCATTCTCCATATTTAACTCTGCTATTTAGTTTAGTTAATCTAATCCCATCAACAGGTGAAAAACAGACATCAAACCATGGATTATAAATAAACGTTTGACATTAAAACTTCCTACAGGCTTATAAAACTACATTTAAACTTAATCACAGACTGATGAATCATACAATTATGATTACAATAACAATTATAACAACAAACAAACAATGTGCTTTTTGTTTTTACCTTTGACTAAGACAACCAATGCATAAAGTAAAAGCTTGAAAACATGCATGTCTTTTAACAAATCTACCTTCAAAACACTGCTATCCTTTATTTACGGATTTTGAACTTTGTTTCAAGATATTAAACTTTAGATGGCCACCTGTCAGTCAGTAAGAGGCTTGGCCTGTTTAAAGATAGATCAGCACTGGTTTAGATTCCACCGTTTGGGTGTCTGATTGATGAAAAGCTATATTACACTGCAGCACAATAAGAAATCCCAACATCCACTGTTAAAGAGTCTTACAGTATTTAGAAGCATGAAGAACAAGGAGTCCTTCATCAGACGCTATAGCCCTAAGAAAACCCTGATCTCAAACTCACCGAGTCCATGTGGGATTATATTAAGAGACAGAAAACACTTTGCATTCGTTTGAAGTTAAACGATAAGTAAAAAGGTATTTGTGCCATTATTTTGTTAAGAATTCTCATTTAAATATTAAAACATTTGAACACTAAAGCGTTTCCCTTGGTAAGCAACCTAAAAATCTCCCCCAAAAACCTCTGTGAAGCATTAGCGACACTTTAAACATGCCTTTCAAATACTGGGCCTTCAGTTTGACTGTTAGCAAATTGGACCTTGCTAAGAAGACTATTTGCAACCAGGATTATAAAAATAATTTTGGATCAAATAAATTGTTATCCATGACACAGTGAACTAAATTTGATGGTCTGTGTTGTAGGGTTTCCACTCTTAGACATTAAACTATGAAACTAACAGAGATTTTAAGTCCTAAGGGTTTGTTTACAGAATGAAGAAATCAAACTGACTCTAATGAACTGCAGTGCCAAAGATGACAGCTGTGGGCGTAATATTTATACAGCATTAACTTCAGCCTCTTGTTGGTTTTAACCCTCCTTACATTAATGGAGGATGCGTTAACAGATATTTATGAGTGGATGTCTAAACCTGTAATATCGCGCCTTGCTATTACACTATGATATAAAAGTGTTTTTAGTGTTTTGAATAGTTCAAACACATAATCACACACACACAGAGCAACACTGGGAGATGCTCATGCTGCAGATGTGGGAGAAAAACCAAAGCGGGCAGATCAGAGCGATGATATAATGAATCCTGAGTTCTGAGGAAAAAGCCTTCCTTCTGTCCTTCCTTTACCTCCTCTCATCTCCATACTATCTTTTACCACCACTGTGCTCTCTTCCATCCGCTCTGTGGAGCTTCACACAGCGGCTGGTGAGGCTGGCACAAACAGACCCGGTTCAAGGTTTGAATAGACAAGCCGGCAGCGGGTGGTGCTCAGGACCCACAGCACAAACTTGGAGATGGGGCTCACGTTGAGGCAGCGCTCCAGTGCAGAGTTCAGCTAAACCAGAAGGTTTATTGCTACGTGAGTGAGTGAGTGAGTGAGAGAGTGCGTGTGTGTGTGTGTGTGTGTGTGTGTGTGTGTGTGTGTGTGTGTGTGTGTGTGTGTGTGTGTGTGTGTGTGTGTGTGTGTGGAGGTGTTATTGAGAAGCATGGCTTTCCCTTGAGAGATCCTCCATTAATTGTGAAGTGAAGGAGCCTGAGGGCGACACCAGGGACCTCCATTAAACACAGACAGGCAACTGACAACCTCTCTCTTTCTCCCTCTCTCTCCCCACTTTCTTTTTCTCTCACCTCTCATCCCCTCCCTCATTTATCCTCTAAAATTCAAATTCACATTCAAATTTAAACAAGGTTCATTGCCATGAAAGGAGCAACCTAATGTCGGCAAAGCAATAACAACACACAAAAGAAAATAGTTTTGTTGATTCTGGGAAGTTGCAAACAAGGAATGCAACACCTAAATGTAACTTGCATGCATAAAATATTTGATTTTTGCAAATTTCAAGCAGCAATTACCCTTGTTAAACAGCTTTTGTTGTGGAGGAATCTTTCTCTGTTTTTGTCTGATTCAATCAGTTGAGGTCGACTCAGGTTTTTAATTTCCTCTGCCATGCACGCCTCAGACACTTATAATTCCAAATGACCCAATTATACTTTTAAAACATCTCACCATTCTTTAACTGACTTTTTATTTCTCATATTTGACTCATTCCAGATTCCAACACTGCAGTCAGAGGAGACAAACTTCGTCTCCTCAGAAGTAAGTTGAAACTTGCTAATGGGGTTGGTTCTGTCCTTGGAGCCTCCCCTTACTATGGGTGCCTTTTGTAGCTGGGCTGCAAGTCCCTTATGAACTTATTTCCAGGGCAGGGTAATTATGGAAGGTACAGTGCCTCAGGACGAGGACCTGATTCCCAACAGGATCTGCCTGGACTCCTGAATAAGCCCATCCCGAGATCTTCTCCAAACTGGCAGTCAGTGACTATCTCTCCTTTATCTATCATCATCCCTACTCGAAGTATGTGTTTGTGTTAAATCGTCACCAATTACCCATCACTATTTTCATTTTTGTCCTCTTTTAGCTCTTTTTTTGCCTTTGTGTGTCAGTTCCCATGTATGTGTATTTTGTGTGTGTGCGTGTGTGAGCAGTAAGGGTCACAGTCCACTAGAGGGAGCAGCAGTAGTGTGAAAAACACTCACACATGTCAGGCCTCACTCACTCACTCCTTGACTTTGTCCATTTCACCCACAGCCGCATGCATAGTGTACAGTATATGTGCATACAGCTGTAGGAAAACAACACTGAACTTAATGGAGTCCACCTTAACTCTGATTATCAATTAATTTTTCAAGTGAAATACTGATGTGCATTTATGTGCACAAACACACATATGCACAGACAGACATACACACACACACATACAAATACGCTATAGCAGATGTTAAGGATTAGTGTGTGTGTATGGGTGTGTGCGTGGATAGCCTCAGGCACTGTTCAACAATGCATTATTCCTGAGTGCACCAGTTAAGAGGGGCACTCCGTCTCCATGGTAACCGCCCCGGCTCTCATGTAAACATGGGGGTAGTTGAATGCCAGCCCCAATAAAGTGGAAGATTTGCCCCCCAGATAACAGACAACAAAAACAAATAAAAAATAACACGTGGAAATGTAAAAAATCTCACAGTGTCTTTTTGAGAAGTGTGAGAATCCTTCATGTGGCAGTTTGGGTAAAATGCAGGTCAAGTGGGTGTTTTTGTTGTTGTTTTGAGACATTTCTGTATTGATCCCATCACAAGTAAATATGTCTCCTCATTTTCATTCTAACACAAAGCTCTCTGGACACAGATGCCTCAAAATAAATGTGAGGACAATTTCAGATAAAATTTCAGGCCAAATGAACTTCTGCTGAAAGATAAACAGAAAAAATATTCCCTCTCTTTTCAATTTGAACTTGGTTAATTGGTGAGTTTGCAAATATCATCCTGTCAGTCCTAATCTTTAATCTCAGATGCAAAAACCCCAACAAAGCCACTTACTTCCTGGTTAACATCTGAGGGAAACCCTGCTTTGTTATACTATATAGAAGCCTGCCAACTTTTGGCAGCCTGTGGAGAGAATGATGGATTTCTGGAGAGATTAGTATAATTACTGAGGTCCCAGTGGGGCTAAATATAGGTCGACCAGAAGCAGAAAATTTAAGCTAAAAGAGCAGTAGGTCCTGGTGGCAGGGACAACATTAGTACCCACCTTGCAAATGTGCAAATGTGAATAATATGTTGTTTTTTTTATAATACAGTAGTTCTCTTCGTTAGCCACCACTGCTCAACACTAACCGTATTTGTCCCATATTGTTGCAGTGGTTTACTGCTCTTTGAACAAAGCAAATAAGAAATTTTCTCTTCTGGAGAAATAAGATGAAAAACTAGCATATGCTACTTTGCAGTCTATTCCTATTTGATTACTATGAATGGGCAGGTACCTATAGAAAGGTTTTCTACACAGTTTTAGCACTCAAAGCGCTTTCTTTCTACAAGCCACTCCACCTCAACATAGTTTTCCTGCACAGTGATAACACACACACACACACACACACACACACACACACACACACACACACACACACACACACACACACACACACACACACACACACACACACATAAGCCACATTGTATTGCATTCTATCATCATACTGTATCAAAGCCAGAGCCGGGTAGTGATTAACTACTGAACTCTGTGAAAGGTAATTGCTTTATTAATTAACATAATCAAAATCCTAAAAATAATAAAAAAACAAATAGATAAGACTAATTTGTCCAGCATTCATCATATTGTAACACAATGGCATTGCACAGAAATACCTTGCATTTAGTTTGATTATCAGTTGATGTTCAGTGATGACTTGTCCCACATTAAACACAGTACAACAGGAATTCATAACAGGTTATGATGAGATTATTTCAAATAAAAAAAACTTGGTCAGTGGTTCCCAAGGAAACAAATAGAAGAATGTAGAATGAAACCAACCAAACCCAGGAAGTCATGTCCACCACCTCATCCAGGCAGACCCATTATTGTCGGAAAGCCACACAAGCAGAAAAGTAGGGTTGACGGGGCTTATAATGCTCATGAGTGTGTTTATAAGTGTATGTGGATCTTAAACTCTTTCTCCATTGGAATGGGTTCTAGTGTGTACATGTGTATATCCATGTGTGTGTGTGTGTGTGTGCGTATGTATGTGTGTATCTGACAGCTCAGATGAGGACTGGCTGCAGGCAGCTGCTTTGCTCGAGGCCACATTCATTTCCGTCGCGCTGCATTAGTCCCCAACCAACCTGTCACCCCTAGCAAGAGAGTGATAGCACGCAGCACACACACATACGCCTAAATACATCTACACACATTCATCAGCAGTTTCCCATGTGTTTGTAGGTGCAGAGTGGTACATAACACACTGACACATGCAAAGCAAATGCATTGCAAAGCTCTTGGCTATTTTATTTTGCACTCAATGTACACAGTAGTATAGTCTTCTCTCTGCACACAGATCTGTTTATCAGTTAGGAGACAAGTGTTAATCAGAGCAACTATAGCTGAAATGCTGTGTGTGTGTGTGTGTGTGTATTTATATGTGTGTGCAGTCCGTCAGTGCTGATATGCTAGTGAGGGGGACTAACCGGAGTTGAGTGGAGTCTTTTGTAGCGCAGGCGAGGCCCTCAGGCACAGCCCCAGACCTAGACCCCCCCACCACCACCACTGTTCACCCACATCTCACACACACACACCGCATGCATATGCCCACGGCCGTCGTGCTGTAGATCTGATGTGACAACTACAGTGGGGCAGACTTTCCCACCAACACCCTGCATTTCGACGGGATGTGACCGCGAATACTTGTGCTTTATGAGAGTGAGCGTGTGTGTCAGTGTGTCTGTGTGTGTGTCTGCACAGAAACACTGGGGTGGGGTTAGTTGAGGGGTGTCATAATGAGGCTTGGTTTGGTGGGACAGATGTTGGGATTTGGAGGGCATCGGCTGAGACATGGAAGTGATGGTTCATTAGAAAGAGAATCTCTCCCTCTCTCTTTCAGCCTGTCTGCTTCATTGTGTTTTTCTATCTCTATCACTGCCTTTCTCTCTCTCTTTCTCTTTCTCTGGTATGATTTCCTGTGCCTGAAGCCACTGACAGAGGCAATTCTTCCCCACTCTGCAATGGTGCATCTCTGATTAACTTTTAATGACTTCACTACAGCAGCCAGACACACATGGAGGCCAACACTGGCTGGAGATGTAGGCTAGTGATGACATGAATCGACCAAGAAGTTTGCACTTTGGTTCAGCTGGGCTAATAGCCTGTAATGGAAGTGATACACTGGAGCAATCAGACAGGATGGAGAGTTACAGCCTGGTGAACTGCCTTCAGTTGAGTGGAGGGTTGTTTGGCAACAGTGCTCTCTGAGTTGCCTCAATATAAATGCTGCATTCACAAATAGACATTCGTAAATGTCTAATCTCTAAAAGACTGTTAAGCCTCAATTTATTGCCCATTTCTTGTATTACACACCAAAACGTTACAGTTTAGCACAGCAAAAGACTTCAAACACGACACACTGACTCAACTAAGAAAGGAGTGCATTGTTCTTGATATGTTCAAGTACTGCTCCCCATGCTGTGTAAGAAAGCAAATTATTTGTTATCTTTTGTGAACGCAGCGTTATAAAGCCAGAAAAAGGTCATTTCATCTGCATGAAGTGTCTGGGATGCAGTTTAGAGGTAGCACATATTCAACAAAAATCCAAACTGGCAATATATAGAGTTTGACAGAGATGGATGTTTAAAACAGACTGTATATAGAAGATCACCATTGTGTTGTCACCCATTACTTTGTTAACTATGAAGTCTGAAACCTCCAGTTTAGGTTACACGGATTCAGCATTTTGATTGCTAGACGAAAGGATGAAATATTAAGATGTCAGATAATATTAACGAGCCCACTTAGCAAGCTGTATCCAGAAACTGTAGGAGCAATAACAAATAAATAGAATTAAAATGCAAACAAAACAGGCCATTAGAATTTCAACAAAATTAGAGCAAATAACTCTTGGTACTCTTGTGGTACTCTCTGTAGCACACAACAAGCTATATTGCTACCCATATAGTTCAGTTAAAATACTCCAAAAAGGCATCAGGTACAGTCAAATAAAGGAATTACAAAAAGCCTTCTAAATTACAATCTGTGCTTTTTCTCTTTGTTGTTGATCGTTTCCTTTTTTTTAATTTTGAAATTCCTGCTCTGATCTCAGAGCTTCTTTATTTCACCTGCTTGTCTACTCTTTCTGCCTAATGTTCAGAAACACATCTGTAAAAAACAAATTAATATGTAAAATTCCTCTATCTTAAAACGATACAGCCTTCCGTATTTTTATGGAATATCTACAGTCTTACTGCTGCCTTTGTTTCATTGTAATTACATGATTAGTTTTCAAGTCTTTGCTTTTTGTGTGTAATTTGGTCTGATCAACCAGTATTTAAATCCTTTTTGTTAGTTGGTTAGTTGTGTTTGAGCAGTTACTTCTGTATTGACTTGCCTATTTTAGGTTTACATCACTGTTTGAGTTTTGTTCTGTTCTCTTTGAAGGACCCAGAACTATATATTTTTTTAATTTTGTAAACTAAGACTCATCTGGCTGGAAAACTGATTCCCAACCAGCTTGGTCCTTCAGACATGACAGACAAATGACTCAGACTTGAATTAAGATTTGCAGTCATCACGTTAAGTT
This sequence comes from Rhamphochromis sp. 'chilingali', assembly GCF_963969265.1. Lineage (NCBI taxonomy): Eukaryota > Metazoa > Chordata > Actinopteri > Cichliformes > Cichlidae > Rhamphochromis > Rhamphochromis sp. 'chilingali'. The sequence continues at coordinate 18,282,310 of NC_137932.1, read as the reverse complement.
TTGCTGCAGCTTGTTTTTGACAGAATATTTCTGACATGGGCTCAGACTTGAATGTGTTTTGAATGACTGGAAACTGGACTTGGACTTGCCCCAGAAGACCTGGAACCAGCTCTAAGCAAATTTGTAAATTCCTTTGACAAGTGATCACAGTGAACATTTTATAATAACAGTAACTTTGATTAGTCCTAACATTCCTATAACGGAAAGTTTAAAAGAAATACCTTCAAGAAAGGCCATAATATACAAAACAACAGCTGAATGAATTGAAGGGAAGAAGTTTCCCTTCCACAAAGTGGAAAAAAAGACATCTGTCTATCAAAATCTCACTGCTGAATTCTACATTTCATTCAAAATGTTAATCAATAGAGAACGTTGTCTAAAATATAAATACTTAATCATCTCAAAGAATAAAACACTGAAAATTTTGCTCATCCATAGTAATTATATGAGCTTGCTTTGTATCTGCTCTGGTCTGTTAGTACTTTCTCAGGCTTTCACATGTAGAGAATTCACATCTGTGAAAAGCTTTTTCATTTGTTGTGTTTTCTCCTTAGGGCAGAACATAAAAATATCGTAATGATAAATCCCACATAAAAGAATAAAACAATACAAATAAAACAAATACAACAATATTGCATGGACTGCCATTAAAATAGATGTCCTTATGAAGTTTGGCATTTCTGCCTCCTTTCCCTGAGTATACCTGCTGAATAGGCAGGCGAGTGTTGTCAGTGTATTGATGAGTTCAGCCATTTTGTTTTTTCTCCAGGCAAAACTCTCTCTTTCATGTTTCTGATCAGAAAGAAGGAAAACAGCTATGAATTAAACATGCAGGCATAATACCTCTGCCAGATCCATACCTTGCTGCAAGAATCTGCGGGTGTGTACACTGATCGTTTCCAACAATGCTTTTTGAAGTCAGAGTTTTTATGATTCTCCCATCCGCCTCATTTGGATACGCTTTAGACCGCTCTGTCTGCCTCAATAACTTCCCTTTTCTTTTCTACAATTCATCAACCGCTACGACTAACAGGTTGTATAAATATATTAGGCTTGTTTCATGTAACAGGTTGTTTTTTAATCCGCTCTGCTGTGGGACCTGCCTTTTGAAAACATAGCTGGACTCAGGTTATTTGCATTTTTTGGCCATGAATGACAATTTCAGAAATACTGTTTGAAACATCAAGACCCCTGAAAAGTTTCATAATCAAGTTGTTTGATGAAGTTTTCTATGTTTGGCCAAATCCTACTTGCTTGATTATTAACCCGATTTTCTTTGCAGTGATGTGATTTGTCATGGTCTGTAGTTTTAAACTAAAACATTTCGTCAGGATGATAGGAAGAATGAGGCATGACTACTAAAGGATGATGTAAGAATGGGGAGAAGAAAGAGGAAAAGATGATTGTTGTGGCGTTGTGCTACTCATCATCCACTGTTGCCTTCTTGAATGATGTCTGGGATTAGCAGATTAACATTTTCTTAAAAAAAAAAAAGTTATACTATGTTTGACTGTAAAGAAAAGCACCCTATAGGAAAATATCTGAATCTTTTATGCATGCTTCTTTACCTACATACATGCATGTAGGAAGTAAAGGCTGACCTGAGTGGTCCAATCCAACAGATGAGGTACTCTAATTCGAATTGCTGAAAATGCTGGTTGTGATAGAACGGTTTCGGAATATACAGCGCATCGCATTTTGTTGTATATGGGGCTGAACAGCCACAGACCAGTCAGGGTGCCCATGCTGTCCACTGCAGAACGGGGGTGTTCATAATATCATGCCAGATCAGTTCAAGTCAAGCCAAACACAAGGCAGATTATTTATCTTTTCACAAGTGGATATGTAATGGTGATTTGGCATTATTAGCAAGAGAGACAAAGACACACCAAGCAGGGAAATGCATGTAAGACAGTATGACATGCAAGCTGAGAACTATTTTCTTTATATTTCCACTCAGTCGGGTCTTCTGCTGCTGTAGTACATCTGCTTCAAAGTTCAGTGAGTTTTGCATTCACAGATGCTCTTCTGCAAATCTTGGTTGTAAACAGTAGTTAACTCACTTATTGTTGCCTTCTTATCACCTCGAAGCAGTCTACCCATTCCCCTCTGGTATCAGACAAGACATTTTCATTCAGAGGACTGCCACCCGTTTTCTTTAAACCCTAGAGATGTTTGTGTGAGAAAATCCCAGCAAACCAGCAGATTCTGAAATGTTCAGACCAGCAACCTTGGCACTTTTAAAGTCACTTAAATTACTTTTTTTTCCCCATTCCGATGCTTGGTTTGAACTTCATCAGGTCATCTTGAGCATGCCTAAATGCATGGTGTTGCTGCCATGTGATTGGCTGATTAGATACTGGATTATTGGCATGGTCAGATGACCTATGCTATGAAATGATGCTTTAAAAATAAGTAAACGAACATATATAGGCAGTGAGCTGCATAGCACAAGAGAATCCTCAATCTTTTGTTCTTTTTTTGGATTATGTGCTGTTAGTGGATCCCATCAGTGAATTCTGTATCCAGTGAGTTTGTATCCAGTGCAGCTGTGGCTGAAGTGACACAGAAACTTTACTAAGTAAGACTGCCCCCTTGACTTTTAGGAAAAAGTGACTGACATGTTCAATTAGGATCAGACTAATGGAAAGGAGTGCATGCAAATTTTATTTTGTGCATTTTACAAACTTATTAAAACTGACAATTTCTGAAACATATTCACATCTTGTCAGAGCATGTTTCTACATTCTTAACACATGCTGCGGATCTTCATTATTATAAAAGGACATTATATTCAATAGGTCTCTAGTGTAAAGTGTCGTACTGCATATATTGCTTTTCCTTGTCAGATAAGTCAATCCGTCATTAGTCTGTTTTTTGCCATCACCGCTTTACTTATAAGGATCTCATATACACACACTTGCTATCTTTCAAGGCCATATTGGGTTAAGAGTGTGTTTGTCAGTGTTGAAGGATACTAAAAACCAACAGAGAAACAAGCCTCGCCCTGCTGAGAGAGTGCATGCTTTCAGTGAAGATGTTTATTGTTAAATGATGGCTTGACAGCCGCTTCACAATATATTTTTCCTTATTCTTTATGGGGGGAAAGAATTAGAGTTCGACACGAAATTCTGCAAATTTATTAAAGACACATTAAAGATTTGACTTTATTCTTTTCATAAAGCCAACCTCAGCATATAGAAGTATGTGTATGACCCCTAAAGCACACATTACCAGTGTTGGCACTTAATAATTCAACATTACATGATAGCACTATGGAAACAATGTTGAAGTAAATTTGGCCAAGTTCAAATTTTTTATGTAGGTCTGTTGGTAATGGTGATGCCTCAAGTTGACAAAATTCAAAGTTTGAATCCACTGCTGGAATATTATTTTTAGATTATTTTTGTAGCGCTTGGTTAGGTTTGGGCCCCAAAAGTATTTTGTTGGGAAAGTAAAGTTGATAAGTGCTTGTAAAATATCAGACCTGAGGTTACAGTAAGAAATTATGTGCTTTAACCACAGAACGCAGTGCTGAGAAGTTATGGTCATTTCACAAATTCCTTCTTGTGAGACCAGGTTAGGCCAGACTAAACAGAGAAATGAAAAAGCTTTTATAATGTTGAAAAAGCTTCATCAAGTGCTTCATTTCTGTGCATGTGTTTTGTCCGTACTTCAGTGTCGTGTCCAAGTGTTTTTGTGTGTGTGTGTTTGAGTGCTATGCTGTGTTGCATCTCCCCATGGTGGAGATGGAAGGCGACATGGCGGGCTGCTCTCTGTCAAAGGAAGGCGAGTGTTAATATTTAACCGAGGGAGGCTCTATTTAGAGCCCGCCGCCTCTCCTTCTCCCTGGTGGACAGCACAACGCAGATGACGACCGGTGCCGTTATGGAGGAAAGCTGTAGGAGGCAGCCGCACGTCACTAAGTCTCCCTGACAGAATCAGTTTGCAGATGAGCTTTAAAATGCGTTGCACTGTTTTCCATGCCTACATGTTTGTGTCTCCACAATCTCTAATTTAAGAGTTTCTCCTGAGAGAGACTAGCGTAGCATCCCAGCATGCTTTGCACCTGAACTTCCAGGCCCATTGAAGGGCATTCAGGTGCAGCAGTGCCCCCCAAAAGTGAAAAACACCACAGGTTCTGTTTTTTTTTCCTCCACACATTTGATGTTTCATTCTCACTTACTGGAAATTTATGCTTCAGCAGGAAGTGTACACAATGTCTGCTTTTAACCACGAACCCCTACGAAACCCAATGTAGTCTATGGCATAAACTGGCGTGCACCTTCCTGGAAGTGTAACTACACGTGGCATCGACATCGATTATCAAAATATACATCCTACAAAACATGAGTAAAGTATAAGAAATGTAACGACTACTTCTATAGTCTCCTATACAGGGAGTGCAGAATTATTAGGCAAATGAGTATTTTGTCCACATCATCCTCTTCATGCATGCTGTCTTACTCCAAGCTGTACAGGCTCGAAAGCCTACTACCAATTAAGCATATTAGGTGATGTGCATCTCTGTTATGAGAAGGGGTGTGGTCTAATGACATCAACACCCTATATCAGGTGTGCATAATTATTAGGCAACGTCCTTTCTGGTTTGGGCTGGTATCATCAAAGATGAGCTTGTGGGGCCTTTTCGGGTTGAGGATGGAGTCAAGCTCAACTCCCAGTCCTACTGCCAGTTTCTGGAAGACACCTTCTTCAAGCAGTGGTACAGGAAGAAGTCTGCATCCTTCAAGAAAAACATGATTTTCATGCAGGACAATGCTCCATCACACGCGTCCAAGTACTCCACAGCGTGGCTGGCAAGAAAGGGTATAAAAGAAGAAAAACTAATGACATGGCCTCCTTGTTCACCTGATCTGGACCCCATTGAGAACCTGTGGTCCATCATCAAATGTGAGATTTACAAGGAGGGAAAACAGTACACCTCTCTGAACAGTGTCTGGGAGGCTGTGGTTGCTGCTGCACGCAATGTTGATGGTGAACAGATCAAAACACTGACAGAATCCATGGATGTCAGGCTTTTGAGTGTCCTTGCAAAGAAAGGTGGCTATATTGGTCGCTGATTTGTTTTTGTTTTGTTTTTGAATGTCAGAAATGTATATTTGTGAATGTGGAGATGTTATATTGGTTTTACCGGTAAAAATAAATAATTGAAATGGGTATATATTTGTTTTTTGTTAAGTTGCCTAATAATTATGCACAGTAATAGTCACCTGCACACACAGATATCCCCCTAAATAGCTAAAACTAAAAACAAACTAAAAACTACTTCCAAAAACATTCAGCTTTGATATTAATGAGTTTTTTGGGTTCATTGAGAACATGGTTGTTGTTCAATAATAAAATTATTCCTCAAAAATAACACTTGCCTAATAATTTTGCACTCCCTGTAGCTGTGGTGTTTAAATGACGCACAATTAGTACTAAGCCACCCAAGGTGTTCCAAAAAATATCCCCACAGCATTACAGCACCACCAGTGGTGGTGCATACAGTGGGGCAAAAAAGTATTTAGTCAGCCACCGATTGTGCAAGTTCCCCCACTTAAAATGATGACAGAGGTCAGTAATTTGCACCACAGGTACACTTCAACTGTGAGAGACAGAATGTGAAAAAAAAAATCCATGAATTCACATGGTAGGATTTGTAAAGAATTTATTCGTAAATCAGGGTGGAAAATAAGTATTTGGTCACCTCAAACAAGGAAAATCTCTGGCTCTCACAGACCTGTAACGTCTTCTGCAAGAAGCTTTTCTGTCCCCCACTCGTTACCTGTATGAATGGCACCTGTTTGAACTCATCATCTGTGATTTTTTTTTTTTCACATTCTGTCTCTCACAGTTGAAGTGTACCTCTGGTGCAAATTACTGACCTCTGTCATCATTTTAGGTGGGGGAACTTGCACAATCGGTGGCTGACTAAATACTTTTTTGCCCCACTGTAAATGTGACTGAATAAATAACAACATTTTAACTTTATAATGACTCCCAGTTTGTGTAATGATGTTCCAGTCCTAATCTGTCATGTCAGTCGACAATGTTTATGTTGTCATTGCACAAATCTATTAACCCATAATATTAAAAAAAAAGGGGGGGGGGGGGGGTAGCATAATTAACCATTTTATAGAAATGATATGAAATAAAATGTAACCACAGAACAAAATGAGCTACGATATCCTATAAAGACAAATCTTGAACTGCCTAATGTATATTTGTTATTATGCAAATGTGTAACTCGTGCATGCAAAGTCTCAATGAAGGAAAACAGATTTGGCAGCTTGTATTTGCTATTTTAGTACTTTGGCATTCATGTAGCTTGTGCAAGCTGAAATTGATTGCCTTAACTTGGTATTTTGTGCAGCTAAGGTTTATTTCACTGGGTGATTTTCCACCAAAGGTTTCAGAAAATTAAATTTGTCAAGAACCCCAAGCAGCTTGTAATGAGCAACAGTTTTGCAACAAAGCCCATCCTTATTCTTAGTCCAGTGGTTGTTGTGCTGCTGATTATTGTTAACTAAAAATAGCCAACTGTGCCTGATTTTAAAACTGTTGGGTGTAAAGTGGAACATGCTAGCATGCCCTGAAAGCTACACTGTAACAGATCTTTCTAAAGTACGCCCCCATAATCCTTTCTGATGCATAACCCATTGAAACAGTCATAGCAAAGACCATATGTTTTACAGCAACAATTACTGTTTATTACTTCGTCTGATATGAGGCCTGCTCAAGCACGTTAAAATGGTTGTCCTATATAATTTATGTACTTTCGTCGTATTGGTTCATTGAACTTTTAATGCGCATAGAAGAGGCATAGACATCAAATGTATTAATTGATTAACATATATCTACACACTGCATAAATATGAATTGCTGTTTTCTATATTTTTTGTTTTATAACACAACAAGGCACATTGGATCCATTACAATTTATATAATTAAACAGTTTTTAGTATTTTTGCACATATTTTTTTAAGTTTTTGTTTGTTTATTTCATCGTTTCCATTATAAGTTTTGTAAGTATCAGTGTTGGGAAGGTTACTTTTAAAATGTATTCCACTACAGATTACAGAATACATGCCCCAAAATGTATTTTGTAACGTATTCAGAATACGTTACTCAATGAGAGTAACGTATTCTGAATACTTTGGATTACTTACAAAATTGCTGTGTGATTTTTTACTATTACATGCTTCCAGCTCCCGTTTCTGCTCGATGACAGCTCGTACTTTTCCACTCTCTTTTTTCTCCCTCCTCGCGCTCACAAACACATAACGGGTATGGCAGTCCGTTCTCCCTGCAGCACGGACTACACTGCCCATGAGGCTACATTCTTTAGGGCTATGCCTGTAGCATTCTGCCTATTAGCCTAGCACAACAACAACAAAAAAGGCACTCTCTCACCCAGGAAACAGACAGTCGCAGAGAGAGCGTCACCCTGTAACAATGGCAACCGTAACGCTGCCGCCTGGAACAACAGAACACAGCTGTCAAACAAAACCCAAACAGTCCTGACCCGCGACAATATGAAACAGGAAAATACGGCCGTGTAATCCATTTATTTCAACAAAGTAACTGTATTCTAAATACCACCTTTTTAAATGGTAACTGTAACGGAATACAGTTACTCATATTTTGTATTTTCAATACGTAACGGCGGTACATGTATTCCGTTACTCTCCAACACTGGTAAGTATTATATCAAGTTGCTATTACTAGTAGTAGCAGTGGCCTTGGCTCAAATGTTTGGATTGTATGGTTCGTAAATTAGAGAACAACGGCCAGTTTTAAATTATTTAGTCACAGAAGGGATGAGATAAAACTCTTCACTACCAAATCAAGTGTGAAACGCATGAATTTTGTTATGTTTTGGGCAGTTTCCATTCTTTCATTGACCAAAATTCCTTTAACTATACAAAGAACATTTTTATTCACATTAATCCAGGTACTGCATATCTTTCATATTTTGGGGTGTAATGGGCGTAAATTGTCTGTGGTAAAACTCCTCTACATTTAGTAATCACATTACAATCACTAATCAAGTTCTTCTGTTGTCTGAATGATGGCCAGATAGGGTATAAAAGACCCAACGTGCCTTTTGATGTGCAAGTGAGCAAGTTAATAGTATTGCTTTAATCATAAAATGTTATACATTCATCTGAAGTTTGTTGGAAAAACTTTTTTTTAAAACCCAGAAACCTTCTAAGCATTTAAGTCTTCAGCTAAAGTTCCATAATGAAAATCACCAGGTTTGGTAATCAGGAGGTTCTTAACAGATCAGCATGTTTTGATATTTTCTTCTTCACATTAATTAATGTCAGGGATTTTTTTATATTTATCTATTTATTTTACTTTAAGCAATTTTTATTCGCTGAAAAATAAAATTACAGTTTCCCTACGTGTTAATGGAAATAGACATGGGAAGGATGAATCCTTTATTGCTTGAACTGATCTTCCTGGAGCAATGTCTAAAAATCTATGAAAAAACAATGAAGCTGGAGGCAGGTTGGACATGGCACCCCTTAACCTTTGACCTGAAATTGAGACTCTTTTCAAGTGCTCAATAAAGTCTGACCCAGTGAGACTCTTTGTTAAAAGCACTTGTGTATGCATGAATGCATGGCTCAGCATATGTGCACTTTTTAAACATTTAATTTAAAGTTTCTTTGAGAAAATATCTTTAGACTCCATAACTGCCCAGTTTTTGTAAAGGGTCAAATATATCTCAGATAATAGACCGTAATAGCCCACATGTCTGAACAAAGCAGCCGGCGAAAATTAGAGTGGATTTAAAAACAAATCCTCAGCAAGTAACATGTATTTTTAAATTTTCATTTCATAATCACTCCTTGAAGGATTTTTTCAAAACTTACATTATTAGGAATCAATATTTATTAAACAGAGTTTAATAAATATTGATTAGATTTTAGAAAGGGTTCTTGAAACAAAAACCTTAATCAAAGTAAGTATTTATTCACAATTCAAGTCAATTCCAATTTATGGTTCTGAATTTGTTGTTTTGTTATTGTGTTTTATTCAACCCATTGTACCACTGCATCCTATTTGCATCCAGATTGTCTAAAGCAGCAGTCCCCAACCTTTTTTGTGCCACGGACTGGTTTATGCCCGACAATATTTTCACGGACCGGCCTTTAAGGTGTCGCGGATAAATACAACAAAATAAAACTAGTACCGGTACCGAAAAAAGAAGATTTATTCATAACACACGTGAAAAGACCCAGGAAAACCGAGTTCATTTTTCATTTTATTTTTCATTTATTTATTCATTTTCAGGCACAACAAATACCTATATTGAACATAAAATACACAAAACAAAAAACAAAACTTGCCTGAAAAAGGAGTGGGACGAAGAAAACTTATTAAATCCCACCCCTATACTCACTCATCAACAAAAAAAAACAATAAACTTCCCGCAGCTACGCCCATCATTGCATACAGACCCATCAACAGCCCCGGGCAGATACAAGCATCTAAGCGGCAGCTCGCAACCAACAATTAGAGCCTTCATAACTGAATACAGAATATATAAATTATAAATTGCATTACCACAGGTAACAGGCAGTAATAACTACAAGTAACAAACACACATACATATACATACATATATATCTACACACACAAGTACATATATGTACATACATACGCACACTTTATTTATTTTATTTTATTTTTTGGAATCCATACCAGCAATGGTAAGAGGACAGACATTACAGAGCACACTAAAACCCATCATTGAGTATACTGTGACCAAACCAACTGTTTGTAGAGAAATTTAAATCTATGAATATTTTTGCATTGTTTCAATTGTAAACTCAGACTGTTCCAGATTTTCACACAACATACAGACACACAAAAGCCTTTACGGGTTGTTCGAGTTCTGGGTAATTTGAATTCTCCAAAGCCTCTCACATTATAAACCTTTTCTCGAATTTCAAATCTAGTTTGTAAATTTGCCGGTAAAAGTTTAGTAAAAGCTTTATACAAAATTATGGATGTATTGTAATTAACCAGATCCTGGAATTTAAGTAACTTTGCCTGAAGAAAGAATTTGTGAGTATGATCTAGATAACCAGCCTTGTGAATAATACGCAGTGCTCGTTTCTGTACTGTGACTAATGGATTAGTTGTATTTTTATATGTATTTCCCCACACTTCCACACAATATGTAAGATATGGAAGAACCAGGGTACAGTACAGAGTACGAAGTGCATCTTTATCAAGGTATGGTTTCACTTTGTTCAAAACTGCGAGGCTTCTAGAAATTTTGGTTTTTATGTGTCTGACGTGGGGTTTCCATGAAATTTTGTTATCAATTATAACTCCCAAAAATTTGTTTTCACTCACATTATCAATTGGTACACCTTCAATGATAATTGGTAATTCTATATTATATTTTAAATTACCAAAAAACATTGCTTTAGTTTTATTTATATTTAATGATAATTTATTTATGTCCATCCATTTTTTTTATTAATTTTAGCTCCCTGTTTACAGTCATTACAAGATCAGTATAATCATCGCTACTGAAAAATATGTTGGTGTCATCTGCGAACAGTATGAGTTTAAGTACTTGAGAAACATCAAAAATATCATTTATGTATACATTGAAAAGTTTTGGTCCCAACACTGACCCTTGGGGAACACCACATGTAATACCAAGTTTCTCTGAATGGTAATGCCCTATGCTAACATATTGTTCCCGACCTGTTAGGTAACTTTTTAACCAGTTACCAGCTTTCCCTCGAATACCATATCTTTCCAATTTATCCAGTAAAATTGAGTGATTGATTGTGTCGAAGGCCTTTTTGAGGTCAACAAAAATACCAACTGCATATTTATTTTTATCCAGTGTATCAGTAATTTCTTCTACTGCCTCAATTATCGCCATTGAAGTGGTTCTTTGCGTTCTGAAACCATACTGACCAACATTTATTATTTGATGTTTTTCAAGGAATTTTTCTAATCTTGAATTAAAAAGTTTTTCTAGAATTTTTGAGAATTGAGGCAGTAGAGAAATAGGCCTATAATTGGTAAAACTGTGTTTGTCATTACTTTTATATAGTGGTATTACTTTCGCAATTTTCATTTTTTTTGGAAAACAACCGGACTGAAATGATAAATTACAGATATATGTTAAGGGACTAGCAATATTCAGAATAACCTGTTTAACTACAGACATATTTATGTCATGATAATCCATTGAAGACTTACTTTTACATTTTAATGTGATATTTATTACTTCTCGCTCATTTGTAGCTGAGAGGAACAGTGAAAAGGGATTTGATTTTATATTACTGATATTTTCATTTTTATGACACGGGATGTCCGCTGCTAGTTCAGGGCCAACATTTATGAAGAATTTATTGAACCCATTGACAATATTACTCATGTTGTGATTTTCACCATTTGCATCAGTAAAATATTCAGGATATGATGTTCCAGAAGATCCTTGTTTAATTAAGTTGTTTAACACATCCCAAGTTCCTTTTATATTGTTTTTATTTTCATATAATCTTCTTCTATAATAAAGTTGTTTGCTCGTTCTTATAATATCAGTCAATTTATTTCTATATGCTTTATATCTTTGTTCCACTTCTTTTGTTTTTACTTTGATAAACTGTTTATACAGATTGTTTTTCTTTTTCCAAGCATTAATAATTCCTTTTGTGAGCCAAGGACTTTTTATCTTTTTTTTCTTTGTCATGTGTTCGTTTACAGGACAATGTTTATTGTACCACATAGTAAAAATATCTAGAAAATTATCATAAGCCTTGTCCACATCTGACTCTTCATACACCGAACTCCAATCTTGTTGTGCTAAATCAAAATTGAAGGCATGAATTGCTTCTTCATTTATTGTTCGCTTTGCTATCATGATCTTGGTATCTATTTTTTTTAAATCACAGTCACACAAAGTAAAAACTGGTAAGTGGTCAGTTATATCACAGACAAGCAGACCACTATTAATTTGGAAATCCATGACATTAGTAAAAATGTTGTCAATAATAGTGGCGCTATGTGATGTTATTCTGCTTGGCTTTGTTATTGTTGGATATAGTGATAAGCTGTACATTGTGTCAGTAAAGTCATCAATGGCTTTTAACCTTGTTGGATTTAGCAAATCAATGTTAAAATCACCACAGATAAATAGTAATTTTTGGTTCACCGAAGCAAACGTTTTTTCTATCCATTCATTAAAAGTGTCAATACTTGAACTGGGTGTCCGATATATACAACTTATTATAACATTTCTCTTTTTTTCATTCATAATCTCAATAGTCAAACATTCCAAAATTCCATCAATAGCCATAGACATAGTTGTTACAACATTATATTTTATAGAGTTATGAACATATATAGCAACCCCGCCGCCCGCCTTATTTAATCTATTCATGTATTTTAAATCATATCCATTCAAACAAAAATCTATTCCTTTATCGACATTGAACCAAGTTTCAGTGATGGCTATAACACTAAAGGGGCGAGAAAATTGTTGTAAATAGTCCTTAATGAAATCAAAATTAGAGTACATACTTCTGCTGTTAAAGTGAATTAATGAGAGCTTCCCGTCTAGGTTAATTTCTTTTTCATATTGTTCCTGAGTGAAATAATTAAAATTTTTAACAAAAGAAGAGAGAAAGTTACTTTCAGAATCTATTTCTGGATCTATTATATTATGCTCCTTATATTCACAATCTAGATCAATTACTTTCTGTTGAAGAACTAATTTCAACGTGTCCATGTCATTTCCTGGTGTAATTGATACATTGGTGTCAGTTATACTTGTCCAGATCCTCCATGTTCCTCACTATCAGTACTTTTGCCTCTTCTGGTGTCCCGTTTAGCTTAATGAAAATCTTACAGTTTGTTACCCATGTATGTTGTATTTTACCGTTCTTCTTCAGTTGCCTTGCCTTCCTCGCGATGTCTGCGTTTTTTCGTGTCAGATGCTCATTAATGAAAACGTCCGTGCCTTTCAGTTTGCGTCCTTGTTTCAGCAGTGCGACCTTGTTCTTCCGATTGACAAATCTCATAATGATGGCCGGCAGTCTGTCACTCCTCCTGGGCAGTGAGTGACATGCTTCTATGTGCTCCAGGTCCATCTCTATCCCCTTGCTTTGGAGGAAGGACGCCACCTGTTGCTCTACCGAGCGGGTCTCCTCGTCGCTGGGCTCCCCGACGTTCCCGGCCACCGCGCGCGCGCGTACGAGTTAACGGTGATAAATAATAATAGTGGTAATAAAAACTGAGAGAGGTTGACAGTGATCACTGACTTTTTTTAGTGGCTGGTTCAGATTAAATAGACCAAGATACAAAGCATTAAAACACGCTAAAAACACAAAACCGTAATTAACACAGTAGTTTGGACCCGGAAGCAGAGTTCATACGTCATCACTTAACAACCGGATAGAGGCATACAGTAAAATAGAAACATTACCTTAAAACCTTACTTTCATAGACTGTTTATAAAAACATGATCCTATCCAATGATTTCTACATTCTGCCCCTCAACCTCTTCATCCATAAACATTATGACTGCAATGTAAAGACATGCATAACTGTTAGTAGTGTTAAGTAATGTACTAGTAAACTGTTTCAATCACCAACACTGGAGTGTGAAACGTTCTTGGACGGTCCTCACTACAGAATAAAAAGGTACCAGGAGCACAAACATCATGTGAGGTCGACGTGTGGTTATAAAGTTAAGCACTTTAAAACATTGAGCCTGTGCTGATTTTAGCCAGCCTCAAGTGGCCAATATGGGAACTGCAGACACTGGTTCTGCATGGCTTTGTGTTTGAGATTGGGTTTTCTTTTTTTGTATGTATCTTATTTGCTTGTTTGTTTTGGCTGATGCTTATAGTAAGAGCCGGTTGCTCTAGTGAAAGACATGGATATGCTCACAACACCTTAAATTCTTATATTGTAAAATAGACAAAGAAAGATGAAAGAAGAGACACTGCTATTAAAAATATGAACCAATCGCATGGGTTGTACTGTTACCCAAAGATTTTAGTTGCAAATGTGTGATCCATGTTTAGGTGAAGCTGAGGATGTTTATACTATAAAACAACAAATAGAAAAGACAATATTGAAAATAACATCTAAAAGAAAGTGGAGATGATTACATAACTAAATGGAGGGAATCAAAAGACCTCTCCATAGTTTATTCTTTCTTTGGTTGATGTTTGACAATTTATGGTATACAGGAAAAAATATATATGTTAATAAAACACATTAAAGAGCCTTGCAACTACAAATATGTACATTTTGAAGTTATTAAAAAACATTAATATTCTCTATACTGAAAGTAACTTCCACATTATGTTTGTGCTAATGTTTACTCTGGTGTGACGTCAGGTTGACCTATAAGTTCTCCTGTAGTCTTGTGGATGCTGAGGAAAACCTGCCAGATACTGGAAAAAGCAAATTAAGAATAAACCTTGCTGAACTTCTGTAATATTCAAGGCTAGCTCTGGCAAATTTAATAAAGCATTTCAAGTGTGTGTGTCTGTGTGTGTGCACGCAAGTGAGTGCGTGCGTGATCTGATGGGATCAATAGTCATCTGGGAGGCCCAGTTGGCAGCTGCTGAGAGCAGGAAACAGGTGCAGACATGGCTGCTTGATGTACAAGGTGACTGAAATGAGATGAAACCACTTGACCCCCAGAAGAACCAATTAATTACACAAAATCTCCCACAACAGTGAAACTAACAGCTCGACTGTGGCAAATCAGCAAGGAATGCCTGGATCCAGCACAAACCCCCCCCCCCCCCCCCCCCCCCCCAAGTGTTTCCATGTATCTGACTGAATAAAGAGAAAGATGATAAAGTTCACTGAGAAGCACCAGAAGAGTTGAAATGTTTGCTGCCTGGCAATTAGGCGCATTTTCCAACGACGCATGAAATGTTGCACAAGCGCGCAGACCAAATGAGAGCGAGGAGAAGGGAGGTAGTGGGAGAATGTGTGTGAGACAGAGAGAGTGGGATTGACAGTTACTGGGAGGATTTTCAACAGGGCTCTTCCTGAGAGTATTGTGGAGCAGCAGCTGAGATGTTAGGCATGCTAATGCTATTGCTAATTATGCAACTGTGAAACCCAGCAACACACAAACACACACAGCGGCACCTCAGAGACTGGCCAAAGGAAACACAACAGACCATTTCTGCATCATTACCATCTCAAACTCATGTTGGTATATCTTCAGTCATTTTCTGATACAACACCATGAAAGGTACAGTGGAGATACCATTTTCTGTTGTATGGTAAACAGTGGTTTGCAGTGTTTTAAATTATTCTCACTTAGCTTTTTGCTTTTAGTTTTCTAAATTGCAACCTGTTCAATTAACTTGCTATTTTTGTTTAACTTTAAAGCCTGAACTGGGAAATAATTGCCAGAAATTTAAAATTTTTTGAAAATGGAGTGTTTATTGAACCTTCTGTTAAATGAAAAACAATAATAATGCACAATAATAATGATTAAATATTATCACACTGATGATAATGGTAATACAGAAAAGCCTTTTCCAAGCACAAATCGCAGTATGGGCAAGCAAAACATATTTTACGTATATCTTACAGTGCACTGGAAGCATGCAGCCTTTTCATATATGATTTTAAGGCTTTTAGAGATAGCTGTGGCTCACATGATAGAGACGGTTGTCTATTAAACCAAGTGTTGGCAGTGTCCTCAGGCAAGACACTGAACCCCTACCCTCTGACAGTGTGCAAGTGTGTGTGTGAATGAAAAAGCCACAAAAAGCAGATGAAAAAAGATGGACATTGTCACTGTATAGTTTGTATAGTCCCGTTTAAAGCAGCAGGTTTAGGATTTTGTCCAAAACGGTGTAGTTGCATTATTTAATTTCAAACATTTTGTCTATTTTATTTTACTTAGATTTTGCTTAGTTTTCAATAATGCTGCTTTTAGTAGTAAATTGACTGTTTTCTTCTTCTTTTGTTCCCTCCACCATAGAAAAATCTGATCAGCCATGATGGTTCCTCTTTAATTACATAATTTTGAATATTTTTCATAGCCTGATTTGATTTTTTTTAATTTTACGTGACTTGATCGTCTTACTTTATGGAAAAATAAACCATATACTTTCAAAACTGACCCATCACTCCTCACTGCTTTCCAGCTCGGTTCCACATAGTGAATTTTTGTTGTTTTTTCAGTAGAAGTGGATTATAAGGTAAGTATGTTGCCCTTTATGTTATGAATGTAAATTTTTATGTCATCTTAATATTGGGTCTCCTGTTGGTTACATCCTACTGCATGGCTCCCATGGAAAAATACTGAAGGCTGCTGTGTCAGTGTCAGCTGTATGATATAAAGTCATAAAAAATATATATTTCAATACGCTGGGAATGATATCAAATACCAGTCCAGATCCACGAGGAACCTGCTATGTGGCCTTTTTAAAGCTGCTGTATAGATAAACAAATTACATGTCTTACTTTTTTTTTAAATTATATTTTTATTAAAGAAAAAACAAAAGGGGACTTGTTACAATAAAGTGCATTGACATTATTTAGTCAAAAAAAGAAAAAAGAAAAAAAAACTTTTTCTTAGTCCTTTTGTTTTACATTCTGATAGCAAAAAATAAATAAAATTAACTCATTGGCTTGACAGTGTGTTACATATTGCAGCATGTTTAACTTATTTACAAAGACTACATTAGGTACATATTATGAAGTTGAGGGTCAACCTGACATTGTACGATACATGGGAGATACACCAATTCAGGGCTGGTCTTACCTAAATTCAGGGCGGATGGGGGACACAAAGCTAATCCATTTATTCCATATTTTGTAGAATTTGTCTTTTCGAATTTTTAAAAAGAATGTAAATTTTTCCATTTTAAATATTTCGAAAACCACATTAAACCAATCCTCAAGTGTTGGCGGAGTTGGATTTAACCACTTTCTGGTTATTGATTTTTTGCTGGCCGCTAATAGCGCTTGTAAGAGTTTTGTGTCCCCTCCCCGGACCGAGCCAGCAACCAAGCCCAAGTACAAATTTACAAAATTGATGTCAAATTTTATCTTAAAAACCTCACACAAAGTTTTATGAATTCCCAGCCAGTAATTTTTTAAGTTAGGGCAGTCCCAAAAGATATGATAATGATGTGCCTCTTCTGATCCACATCTTCTCCAGCATTCTGCTGTCCCATTTTTATATTTATTTTGATGAGGGGTTTTGAAAAATCTAATACTGTTCTTCCAACAGTGGTCTCTCCAAGATAAAGAACTTGTTGAGTACCAATGAAAATTACAAATCCTCTCCCAGTTCTCGTTTGTTATACCCATCCCCGATTCCAATTCCCATTTAATCTTAACATTTTGAGTAGTATCCTTCCTTGCTTGAAGGAGCACATCATATAGTTTGGAGATTGCCTTTCTCAGAGAACTATCATATGCTAATTTAACTAAATTACATGTCTTACAAGTAAAAATCCCCTCTTTTTCTTGTTTGATCCTTTAATTTCAGCTCTACATCAGCATTTATAAAAATGGAAAAGTGGTTTGCGTACATGAGATGCAGTGTTTGATTTAGCATAAGGTTTAGTTCAGACAGTGATCAGTGCTGAAATATTCCTGGCTGGCAAACATGTTACAGTGTGATCACAAGCAACATTTTCTTCCAGAACAATTACATGCAAAGTCTTATGAAGTCAAAAGAGACAAATGTCTGTGGGGTCAAAATTAAAATATTGCAACTTAATATTGCAAAAAATTTGCTTTTTGCTGTGTTTGGAAATATATAGAGTCGCTATAGATTCTCCAGACACCATCAGAAATGGTTGAAGGGCTAATAGTGAGTGACTTGAGTTTATCACGTGAGCAGTGATGAAACACTGCTTTTACATAGAGAAAGAAAAAAGGAGAGGGCTAAGAAAAGTATTCCACTCTCACTTTATTACAAATTTGATTACACTTTGGAGGGAAGTAGTTCTCAGAGTTGACTGTTAGATGGAAATTTGGGGAAAATGGTCCAAATGCACCCCGATGAATATATTCATATGGATGATATTTGGTCTGAACACATCTTTACAGCTAAACCTCTTCAAATTTTATCTCTTCCTGTTTAGGTGGCTTTCACATTAGCCCTTTTCATGAGTCTAGTTGACCTTATATCCCATTTAACCATATGCCCAGCCATCAGTGCTGGTGGATAATTATACCGGATGTAGAAGATTTCTTGTTTTATTTTTTCTATACATTTTGTTCTGTGCAGTCACACAACTGAGTGGATTGGTGATATAATGGACTCATGTGACTGATTGTTTAAAGTGTTTCCCTTTATTTTGTTTTCTCTCCAGTCAAACATGTATGATATTTTAGGTGCTTTCTGGAATGTAGTTCTTGATGACCCTGATGAATGCCACAGGCTGAAACACGATCAAGTAAGAAAGCTGTTCTTTATATTCCGAGTGTTGCCGGAGCTTTGACCTCGAAGCTACAGCTTGTTAGCCAACAGACCTGTGAGAATTTATTACTTCATTGAGTCTTTTTTTCTTCATTGAGACTTTCTGTTGTGACCTTTGCTTTAACCAACACCTTTTTTTTCAGTTAGCACATATTGTTACACATTGTTATTACACCATATTTGATTTCATTAAATAAACACTGATATAGACCACTTTCTGGTATTGCATCGCAACTCTTTTTTGTCAAAAATGTCAATTATTCACTAATCATCAGTCGTGATCAAACCTTAATATTTATACACATTTTTTTAAACGATCTTTGAGCGAATAACTTTGTCCATGTATTTGAACAAAACACTTTGCCACTTAGAATCTAAAGACTGAGCCGATCTAAAGACAAAGTTTTGAATTTGATTCAGGTGACAGTGTTAAATAAAATGTAAGCACCTCTTTTGTGCTTCCAAATAGTTCAAACACTCCAGCGTCAATCAGCAGTAGGTCCATTCGGTGGGGTTAAGGGGGTGTAGGAGGATGTTTGAGGTGTATAGGTATCAGGTGGCCTTCTCTTCTGAAGCACAGGGCTAAAATTTTGAATGCTGCCCTAATTGAGTGCCCCTCCCTTGGCCAGCATGGTCCTGGTGTCCCCCTCTCGGGGCCCAAGGGGGCTGGTGTGGCAGTCTGGGGGGGCCTGACCCCAAAACCCTGCCTGAGGCACTGACTGCCACCAGCCTGAACCCTCCCTAACCCCCAACTATCTCACTCCTCTCTCTAGCTTTCTGTCTCTGATGCTCTGCTCCTCTCTGTCCAATTGGCTCTGAGCTACAGACTTCTTTTGTCTGTCCTCATTAGAATACTGATACTACACACACACACACACGCGCGCGCGCACACACACACACACACACGCACACACTAATTGCATCGTTAGTTCATCTTTTGGGAGACAGATGTTAAAAAATGAATCTCAACATTAAACTGAAAAAGTGTGAATAATTTCACGTGCTTTTGTTTTTTTAAAAGGGTTCTGTAATTTTGTGTTAACGCACACTTTGTCAGGTTTTTGCCTCCTGTTTGGCAATTCAGTAGTTATTTGTGCTCATTTTACAGTGATTTAAATGCTCCTTTTAAAGCAGAGACAGCCTATTCAGTCTGTCGTGCAAGCCAACCCTTTCATGTTTCATTTGTAACGGGTTTTGGTGTTTGGTGAGTTTTGGCACACAGGAAGAAATTCATTTTGCTTCGCCAGCTTCTCCAGAATAAATAAAAGAAAAACGAGAACACAGAGAGCACTGATGATTACCATGAAAGAACATGTAATTGTACTGGAAGTGTTCTGCAAACAAAGACAATATAAATCTAATAATTTTGGATATTAGGTTTTTATTGTATCTTTTTTCAGTTTGTCATGATCAGATATTCTGTATCTGAAGCCTCTTTTAATGCCGTTTACCACCTTTATGTGTGTCTGTAGAGAATTATAAACACATTTATTCTTTAACGTCCTGTCTATCTGCTCTCCAGTCCACCTCCTGATTATCATAATCTCACTCAGTACCTGGTCAAAACTCATCATCTTCTCCCAAACACTGTATATAAAAGATAAGTGATTCTTCTTGGTATTAAAAGCGAAGCCAATGCACTCCAAGTGCTTTAAACTTATTTCTAATGACCAGTAGGGGCCAATCATCAGTGTTCAAAAAAGTCAGAGTGTCTGAAAGATTATCAGCAAACACATGTTTGGCTTTGGCCTCAGTAAACACGTTCATGTTGATTTAATGACCTCAGTCGCTAGTTTCAAGTCTAATTTTAATACAATGGAGATTATTTGGGAAATTATGGTGCCAAAATAGTCAAAAGGGTCAATAAAGCTAGATGCGTTTATAAAGTTGCTAGTATATTAATGTGCCCCTTGGTTCCTTAACTCTTTCACATATAGTCATCACTACAGTGGACAGCTATTCAAAGGCTGTTTTCTTGTATTTGTGCCAGTGTTGATGGTATACTTGCACATAAACCACTACACTGGACACTGATGTGTCACTCCATACCCTGCCACCCACTGGTCGTTTAATGTTATTATAGATGTATGACTTGTTTCATTGTAATTATTGTTATTTAACCCTGTCGTGCATGCATTATGACAACCTCAATCAGGATTTCTATCTTAAGTATTTTCATTCATCTTTTCATGCCTAAAGAAGAATAAATGTACTTAAGACCAAAATCCTGAATGAGGTTGTCATAATTCATGCAGGAAAGGGTTAAACGCATCACACAACCAGTTTGTGATTTCACACACAAACGGTATAACGTCAGTGTCACGCTACAACAACATCAGGATCATCAGGACTGCCTGATGCATTTGTAGAATTTTTGCAATACTGGTAAAACAACTAGGTAAACAGTTTCCATCTTAGGCTAATTGCTATTTCTTAATTGCATGTAAGTGTAGGTCTTTGCGTTTGACCTGTGATGAAGCTTTCCTCTGGCACAATGTCAAAGTGGATAGGCTCCTGCCCAACCTTAACCTTGATTTGATAAGAAGTTAAGAAAAGGATTCATCGATCTATCTAGAAGAGAATAGAAGAGCAATTAGTGAATGGGGGTCATGAAAAAGTATATGGCATAAGATTTATAAACAGGCAGACAATGATGGGTGGTTTACTGAATATATTTAATATGATTAAAACATGTTTATGTGTTTTTAAGTAGTTTGATGATGAATAATGATGCAATCATGGTTTATCATGACACCTGTTAAATATGTGATTGCAGAAGTCATGGTTTCAGAGATCATTGTCTCTTTCAGACAAAAACTCAGAGACAACGCTGTGCAATCGAGCCAGTCCTTTCAAACCTCTCTCCTCCATCAACTAACAGCTGTCCATCATTTTGACTGGCAGCTTAGAGGAGGGCTCTGATGGGCAGATGAGAGCAAGAAGCCGATCTCTGCCTCAGAGGCAACAGCGGCAGTCCTGTGTTCTCCTGCCCACCTCCCACCACCTCCTCCTGCTCTCCTGCCCGCCTCCCACTGCCGTCTGCAGGCCCTCCTCACTCTGCTGCCTGCAGCCAATAAAACATGGACATCATCTTATAGAGGAACAGTATTGTTTACAGGCCCCAGAATGCTCTGTCTCTGTCTGCGCATTGTTAACAGAAGAAGGGAAGTGCAACATATACTTGTGATAGGAGCAACAGATGTATTTTAAAATGCGATAAATCTGTGTAACTAAAAAACTGCAGACTTCATGACACCTCCAACTCGACTCTTACTTTCCTCCCATCTACCCCTCAGCTCTTTTTTTCCACTTGCATCATGCTCTCCAGGACTGACCTCCATCTCCAGGACCACCTTCATCATCCTTTTATGGCTCCTCACGTCTCTCCTCAGGCTCACTGTACTCTCCAGGACCACCTTCGGTCTCCTTTTATGGACCTGTGCCCATCTCCACAGTATACCATGCACTGCTCCCCAGGCTCACCTTGTTCTCCAAGCCCACCTTCTTCTCCAGGCCCACCTCGTCCTCTAGACCCAGGCACGTTCTCCTGGCTCCCTGTGGCCACTTGGCTTTCCAGCTGCCTCTGCAGGCCCAAGTTAGTCTCCAGGCTCCTCATGCCCACAGCTAGAGTCTCTTTGATGTTGCCCTCCTGGCTGACAACATAGGGGTTGGTGGACGGATTGTTGTGTGAATGTGTATAAGTGTATGTGTAGAGTGCACTCTTGTGCACACGTGCACACGCCAACACCAAAAAGAAAAAGAACATTTCACGTGCACAGCAGCTTTAAGAAGAACATGCCTCATTGGTGTGTGTGTGTGTGCGTGAGTGTTCCTGAGTGAGTGTCAGAATACACTTTTTTCTTGTTCCCACACAAACACAGAAAAAAGGGAAACATGAAAAGGACTGAGTGATGAGCAGCTGACAGCAGCTCACCTGGCTCTTCTTGGTCTGGCCAAGGTGGGCGGAGCTTTGAGTGAAGAATGACACATGTCAAAACCAATAAGAGTCCAGCACCATAGCTGTCAAACCCCACCAGACTGCTAACCTCTGGGAACATTACAATGACAAAATTTTAAAGAGAGTCAAACGGTTTCAAGTGGATTGTGCACAAAGCAATTGGACAGACTTTAGTGCGAATATTTGAAAATCTCACTGAAACTGAAAAAAAAAAGAAAAAGTTGATTTCAGTCAAATCCAAAGTATGTTTCTGAAACATGATTCCATCAACCAGATCAGTAAGTAAAAGTTCCGGGCCATCCAGGGTATAAAAATTGTACATTTGAGCCCAAAAACTTTAAAATACAAAACCAGAGTTCATGTGTTGTCTTAATGTTTTATTTTCTAGCTTTATTCAGTCAGATTTAGGCAACAGCACGCTTTGGTAACGTTTAGAAAAGCTGATTTTATACAGACATTAAAACAGCTAATGCCAATAGGATCTAGACCACCTCTTGCCAATGTGTGTACACTGAGCATCGTGTTTCCTGTGAGTAAGTCTCGCTACGTTGCTATAGGTGTCTGTAACAGTTTTATGCCAATTAATAAATACATTATGGTAACAAAATTAATTAATTAATTTCAAAAATACATTGAAATCTGACCTCCAGCTACAATGTCACAAAAGAACAAATACAGCAGGGAAATCTTTTCAGGAAACTTTGTAATCCCTGATTGCTAAATTAAAGAGGTTTTAGCCTTTCAATTAAATTTACAAATGATCTACCTTCTGCATCAACAACACTACTCATTAGAAAAGGGTAACAAAGGTTATCACAGTAAATAAAATAAAGATGTAACAAATAAACTGAACAAATCACCAGTCCAGACGATGATATGTTTTTTCAGCTTTTCTTTTCCATAGATTTAGAAATGTGAATCATTTAATTAACTTCCTTTCAAGGTATAATGGGGATTTTCTTAGAATTTCATTAACCTCTGCAAATATTTCTGGAGCACAGAGTGAGGTCAAACAGTCATTTTATCGCTCACCTGAACTACCCAAGTGGATTAGGCTGATAGTGTAAGAACCCGCTGAAACTTTGTAGAACAGTCCTCCTGTGGTGAGATTTCTCTGAGCTAATCTTCTGTACTTCACTGAGAAAATTAGCATTGCAAATGATATTCTGCCCATTATCAGTGGGGAAACTATGGTAGCGGTAAGGTTGCTGGCCATATTTCCTCCCTCTGCTTTTCTCTGTGGTCTCAGCCACCAAATTCGATGATGACTCTCGATGTGATCTCTATGTAAATTACAGCCAAAGTCAGAGCAATTATGCGGCAGTATTCCTCCAGTGTCTTGTGAGACACATATCAGCTCTTAAAAGGAACATTTTGCTCCAGTTATTGCTTTTCAAGTGGATTACGCTTTTTGTTGAGCTATAGGAATCCACTTACTTCTCCCTCTAGGGGTATACTTAAGTGTCATTTTTGTCAAGCAGATTATGACAAACTTTAGACTTCTTATTAAATACCACATGTCACAGCCCATCAACTTTGATGCTGAGAGCAACATTAGATGCTCTATAATGATCAAATGTGGTTTTGATTTTAAATGAGACAACAATGAGGCGCCGTCTGAGGAGGATTCACATGCTTTAGCTTGCGGTTGTAGCTGGATGTACGGCCTATGGCTGGCAGGCTGCTGCTAGCGCTCCGCCAGGCAGATGAGAGCCGGGTTAATGTTGGGATTTGTTCCCTAAAGCTCTGACACAGAGGAAATACTGATCAGCTCTGCCGTCAGCCTCAAGACCTGCTAATCGCTAATCAGCACTTACACAGCCTCTGTCTGACTCACATACAGTCTCATAGACATGTACGTAAAGAACTGAATAGTGGCACAATTCACATAATGATATTATCCATGACTGAGTACACTGGGATGAAAAACATACATTTATTTTGTATTTAAAATTAAATCAAATAAATAGCTTCAATAACTGGTAAAGTGACCCAACAGCCGAAAACAAAATAAATCCAGATTTACGGTTCCACCTGCTAATGCTGAAACTTCAAATTATGTAAGTGGAATATATATGTCCAGTATAGATGGTGTAATCATTTTCTCTCACTGTTCAATCTTTATCTCCATGGTGCCAAATCATAGCAGCACTCTTCTCAAGGCATGTTATAGTGTAAGATAAAGATCCTGCAACATTAAAGATAAAACCACAATGATCCAGCAATCCCTTAAGAACAGATACGAGGCTCAGGGAGGTTGTTTCATGTACATTTCTGTGTATTTGCAAAGTTTGAGTTTGTTTTTTTTTTACAGATGTTTCTTCTTTTAAATTAATTATTTATAAGCAGCATTGTCTTATCAAGTTGTGTTGATATGAAGTGCTTTATTTCAGCTGATTAGATGAAAACATCACCATTGTCTGTCCAACTTTCTTTTGTAAAGGTGCAATAAATGTTTTTTTTTTCTTTTTAATTGTCCCAATTCTGATATTTGTAAAATGAACCTGTAAAATTTTACACTTTTTGTAAACACACTTATTGAGTGCTTTTTTTTTAACAGCAACCTTATTTTATGAAAAAATTTCAGCATTTTTTTTTTACATATTTACTTATAACAACAGATAAAGAACCCAATAATTAAAATAAATAAATAAATAAAACAACAGAAAATGTTCTGATATACTAACATGTTTTCATTATTCAAACTAATTATTTAATGTTTAAGAAAAAGCATTACCTCAAAACTGAAAAAAAAACTGCCACAGAAACTGCCTTCATTCAAAAGACAGTATGTGTAAAAGATATATATTTAAGCATGCATAGGTGGAATTTGATTTAAGCTTTAATTTAGACTGATGTCTTTCCATTGACAACCAGCCAAAAGTAGTACTCATCAGCTGAACAGCTCATATAATGATAATCCAAACTGCATGATATCCATTACCATAGAGACCGGACCACATCCAGCCTCAGTATCAGTCTGTCCATCTGGCAGTTCTCTGTGATTAATTCAACATCTCCATCACATCCAATATCCACAGCTGCTTTCACTTTCCAGCACTCCTCTCCAAATCATTATGATCAAAATCCCACCTCAGCCATCTTAACCTCCTCGACCACGTGCAGGCACTTCCTGTGTCTGTCCCACCAACACCACCACCACCCCCTCCGCTTAGATTGGACCAGTCATATGGAGGGGTAATATGGGTATTGTTCTGGGCTGGGCCGGCCTCTCCACAGGAACATTGGATTCTGTTTGAAGTCGTGATCCGGCACAGCCGACTCACCTGCAAGATCAATACGCTGGGTTCAAAGCTGCCGGCTTCACAGAGAACACACTCTTATTAATTTATAGAAACTTCTAGAAACTTTGTCTGAAGGGAAAAACCTCCAACTCTGTGTGGTGGATAGACAGGGGGAATTATTAATATACCTGGAGAGAGAAACAGGGAGAAAGGGAGAGCTGGAGAGACCGACCAACCGTCTTGTAACACCTTATATGAATATTTAAATGAGGCACTGTTTGATGTAGATTGATCATACAAAAAGTGTGTGTGTGAGTGTGTTTTGTGTGTCAGGAAGAGACAGATGGATAAGGAAGATGGTTAAAAGACTCATTAGATCAAGAACACGTGTGTGTGTGTGTGTGTGTAGGTGTGTGTGTGTGTGCATGTGTGTTTAACTCATTAAGGCAGTCTATTTGAGTTTTCCTTTGTTGTCAGATTTGATGATTTGGGGGAAATTTCCAGCCTTGGATTCAAAGCATTCCTGTTCGACGCTCCGAGCCCGCGGCGTCAGGAATGAAACACTCTGCATTTATATTTAATGATATCAATTTATCAACAGGAACAATCTCAGGATGTTGGCTCAGATTTGATTCCATGTTCCCCTGTTTTTACCTGAGGGACACATGCACACATTTTTTCATCGCTGTGCCATTACCATACTCCTCTCTCTTTTTTCTCACATCTCTGCACTGATAATAACCAACAAGTTCCTGACGGTGCAGTTCAATTTTTGCCAAACGAACTCATTGCGCAAACAGAGAGACTGCAGAAAACACAGCAAGTCGAGTGGAGATTTCACAAACTGCAGTCAAATAGCCATGCAGCCATGATAAAACCGAAAACACACGACACCTTAAGACCAAAAAAGCCCGTTTAAACAAAAAGATGCAAATATGTAGCTTATTACAGGAGAACTCATGTTGATTTCAACAAAAGGGAGAAAATAAAGTTGCATTCAAAGAAATGTACAAAATAGAACAGAAACAAAGGAGTAATTTAAAAGAAAAAAGGGGTTAAAGAAGCAGAGCAGAGATCATTAACCAATGAGTAATTTGTGATGAAACATGAAGTTAAAACTGCCAAAGATATCAGATTCCTCGATTTATATTACATTTGCAGACTCTCTCAAGTGGCTGGAGCAGGAAACATGAAAGCTTTCTTTTATCTTCGTCCGTAAAGGGCATTAGGGACAGACAGCTGATATGTTTTGTGAACTGATTTTAGTTGTCTTCCAAACTCACTGTACGTACTCTTCTACGTCGGCTTTAAAAGCATCTTTGCAGAAACGTGAAAGAAGTTTGCCGTGAACGGCCTTATGAGTAAAAATTAAATGAGGTGAAAGAGGGTCCCATCTAGATGTTGGGTTTGCTGGTTTGAAAGTTGTTGTTTTTTTTAACCGCACAGCAATATACATAAAATAATAAAGTGCAGAAATATCAGAATTAAACTCTTTGATGCCAGAAAAATCTGAAAATCGTTGCAGGTCAAACAGTGGCAGGTATAGGGAGGCATAACATATAGTCAGTTGTTTCTGAATCAAAATCACTCTAAATGATCTGTTTGCTAAGGGTTTGTTGATTTTGCAGCTGATTCCAAACTGAGGGACCATCAAACTTCAGCCTTTTTCCTGAATCAGAAAAGGCTGCAGGGAGCGAGAGTGTGTCTGAACGGTGCTGAGGTGTAAGTAGAAAAGAAAAGGTGAAAAGGAACAAAAATCATAATTTTGTCAGCTGTCTGGATGCAGGAGCTTCTAATTTGCCTATTAGCTTTACATTTCATTCCAATAGTTTTATTATTATGAGAATATAAAGTATAAACTTGATTTACTTGTACATCACATTTGAAGTAAGTCTCTAGAAGACTTAGCTGTGACGTTATTGGGTGTTTTTGGACTGATCCACGACACACAATGCTGTAAGTCCAGCATTCAAGTTGTGAGTGTTTATATGACACTCGCTTTACTGTGAACTCCTTAACATAAAGAAACATTTTGATTGTACTTCTCATCTAAAAAGAGAAAAATGTGGAGTCAAAGTGATGCTCTATTAATCACTGAGAGTCTGAGATCTCCTCTTCATCCTCCTCCTTCTGCCGCTTTAATGTGCTGGTCTGTGTTGGCCAAGAACTTCTAGAAGTTATGTGTGCGTGTGTGTCTAAGCTGCATATAAAGGCTCCTCCATCCTTGCAACCAACTGAACTCACAGAAGCTCAAAGTAACAAAGTTCAAGAGTGCATGGTTCAACTGAAAAGCTGAAAGTGTGTGAGAGAGACGCTTAAGAGGTAGATATTACGTGTGTGTGTGTGTGTGTGTGTGTGTGTGTGTGTGTGTGTGTGTGTGTGTGTGTGTGTGTGTGTGTGTGTGTGTGTGTGTGTGTGTAAAGTCCAGTCTACAGGCCACTGCAGTGAACTCTGGGGAAGGCAGAGAGAATCCTAAGTCAGTCTGTAGAGAGGGAGAGGGTTTTCCCTTTCAACTAGAGCTCCCCTGGACACGGCACACAAAAACACACACCAAAACACACTTAGACACACAGGCAAGTACGTAGATTCAAGCACAAATTGGCTATACACGAAAAAGTACACACAGTCGACAAAAAAATCATTGATGGTTGTATTTATACAAAAGCATGAGCACATATGGGATATTGCTAAACTCATGCATGTGCACACACACACACTTTCTGTCTTTTTGTGTCTCTCAGTAGTTCCTCGGTGTTTCATCTGACAGCTTATTCCCAGTGAGGTTCCACTCTGTATTCACCCCAGATCCCCTCAGCACAGACACCCTGTGAACGCACACTCCCAGGGTGAGGCGGGGGGAAGGTGACCTCAGCGCACACACGCACACACACACACACACACACACACACACACACACACTGACTTTTCAATCCAAACAAAAACTCACTCACCAAAATCAAATCGCAAAATTCACCACCATGTGGGAGGAAAAAAAGCAGAATTTATGGTACTGTTTTATAATTTGCATATACTTAAAATGTTTGACATGTCTACAGTGACGGCGAGACGTCTCCAGCGTATTCAGGATATCTGCAGCTGAAACTCGGTTTCTACTGTAAGATGAGGAATCAGAATGGCTGACTTTGCATGTCAGTGAAACAAACGGTAGAAAATCTGACCTGCAGTCAGTACTGAGAAGGTGAATCAGTAACTCTGCTATATTCTCCTTCTAGTTTATAAGCTATACTAAGTTATAGCTTCATAATAATTCATAATGTATAACATGAAAAAAAAACTTGTTACTTGAAAAGAAATTCCACCTGCTATTTGCTCTACATGGAGATAGATTAAATAGATTGTCTGTGGATCTGTGAATAGTACATTGCTTCAGAAGTTTGTTTATGCACAGATCTTAGTCACACCACAGCATTTTCATTGGTTTGAGGTCTGGATTCTGGCTGGGTCTTTGCATCAACTTGTTTTCTTTCTCAGGAGATTTTCTGGTGTACGTGGGATCATTGTCACTGTTGCATGGCCCATTTTTGATCAAGCTTTATCTGTCAGCTAGACGGCCTCGTGTTCGACTACAATACTTTGGTATAGAGAGGAGTTTATAGTTGACTCCAACAAGTCCAAATCATCACAGTTCCACCACCATGCTTGACAGCTGGTATGAGGTGTTTCGCCAAACGTCGTGTTATGCATTACGACCAAATACGAAGGATACAAATAATAATACAAAGGATATTTGTTCAGATGCAGCTTTGCAAACTTAAGCCAAGCCAACTCTCCTGGCAACCCTTCCAAACGGGCCATACTTGTTCAGTCTTTTTATAATTGTGCTGTAATTAACTTTAATGTTGAACATACTAACTGAGGCCTGTAGAAGCTGAGATGATTTCTTCTGCAGTTTTTCTGAGCATTGCACGGTCTGACCCTCGGGTAAACTTGACTATTTCACTGCTTGACTATTTGACTGCTTTCACATGTTGTTGATATAGCTGCAAAACTCTTTTTTGAGTTGACTGTTTGCTTTTCCTTTTGTTTCTTTTTTCTTTTCCTATAGGTCTTTGGCTTCTTGTGTTCATACTTTAGACTTTGCACTTCTAAAAATCAGCTATTAAAGCTTGTTTGCGTTGCAGTACATTTGTGTACTGCATTTGACATTTAGTTAACCTGTAAAATGCCGCAACTCAACTAGAACTTTTAATTCATATGTCAAAATGAAATCTATGCTGTAGCCACATCATGACAGCAAACCCCTCTGAAATTGTATGCTGTAACCTGCTTCCCTACATGCCAGCTCAGCACAACAACTACTGCGACTGGCCCAACAACCATCCTCACCTTCACACCTTTGCTCCCCACTACACCACTATTTATTCACATTGGACCTTCAAGTCACACTTCAGGACAAGAGCTAACATCTCTACTTTTACCAGAACTGTTAACATTTATACTTTATATTGTGGAGATGATCAAATCTCAACCAAACCATTCCCCTCTCTCTCTCTCTCTCTCTCTCTCTCTCTCTCTCTCTCTCTCTCTCTCTCTCTCCCTCTCTCTCTCTCGCTCTCCTTAGGTTTCCCCTGCAGCACTTTGGGAAGAAACCCAACGTCAGGCAAACCACCTTCATCCCCCGAGAGTGGGTGACATTCACAACCTGTGTGTGTGTGTGTGTGTGTGTGTGTGTGTGTGTGTGTGTGTGTGTGTGTGTGTGTGTGTGTGTGTGTGTGTGTGTGTGTGCAGTGCATGTTTGAGGAGTATATCTATATAGAGAGGGAGAGAGCTGTGGCTAGCCCTAAACCATCAGCCTAGCGGCACTACAGTAATAACCACAGGACTCAGTCACTACCACAGGCTATATGAGTGTGTGTGTGCGTGTGTGTGTGTGTGCGTGTGTTTGAAAGTGTGTTCACGAGTGTATTGATCTTAGTGAATATGCAAATCCCTGCTTCCCGTATGTCATATAGTTTCCACAAAAAGAATGCACATTTTTACCCCGCACACACAAAAGTGCATGCATACTGTGTGTAGATAGGTAGATAGATATGCATGTATGTACAGCACGTATCCAGATTTGTGTGTGTGTGAGTGTACAGTATCTCATTTAGAGACCTGTAGTCCAATCACGACTCAGTGTTTTTAGCCTTGTCTGTCAATCCAACCTTGACAGCAATTGGTCGAAAAGCCCAAAGCCACAGGACAAGGATGGATGGATGGACAGACAGACAGACAGACAGACAGACAGACAGACAGACAGACAGACAGACAGACAGACAGACAGACAGATAGATAGAGTATAAATATGCAGTTCTTCACACATTTCTATACAAAATTATTTGCCGCTAAATATATGCAGAGAATTTGAATTATATCATTTTGAAAACAGAGGAATGCTTAAACAAAGCTGCCCTCTTTTGCCTGTCTTTCTCCCTCTCTGCCCCTCTCTCTTTCTCCCTCTTTCTCTCTCTCTCTTTATCATGATCTCCCTCTCTCTCTTTCTCTCTCTGGTTGCTGCAGGGTTGATTGGAGGTTTTGTCACGCCTGCTTTGACAGGCCGGGCAGAGCTCAGGTCCCAACGGTTTGGCAATTATCCTCTAACCCAGCAGCCTACTACTGCACAAATACACTCACACACTCTCTCCCCCTCGTTCTCTCTCTCTCTAACACACAGACACACACACATACATACATGGCCTGCATGTCAATACGTCAGAGATGGGGAGACAGGCTGTCTGTGTTTTCCATCTCGTTCTCTTTCGCCCCCCTCACATCTCTCTCCCTCTCTCATTAGCTGGGTGCGTTTTAGAGGGGAGGAAGGTGTGAAATTCCGGAGACTCTTAACATTCCACTCTAATATACAGTCCATCTTAAGCCATCCAGGGCCTGAACTCACACACCCTTGCACATGTACACACACCCACACACACAAACACACACACACACACGAATGGATCGTAATCCTGGGAGATCAGAAGGGCTCCTCTTCCTCTACTCTAAGTAGCATTGGACCCATCCATAGACTCACTGACAGTCTCTCCAGCTTAGCAAATGTACAGCAGCTTGTCAAGCACAGGAAGTAGCTTAGACTCTGGAATTAACTTAAACATGGAGTTTAGAAACATGCTGGAATCTGTAGTGTCCAGCCTCAACACAGTTTGCAACCTTGTAGATCAAAAGAATGGACCATATTTTATATTTTATGCTACTTTGTTCCCAGTTAAATATACAGTAACACAGTAAAACTATAGAATAAATATATTTTTCTGACATATGATTATTATTCTTATCATTATTATTATTAATAATAATATTAGTTATTAATTTAAAAAACCCTCTTAGGCTTAATTAATAATAAAGATATCCAATGTAAACCTAATAAGGACACAACAGTGGTGCTCAGCTTGTCTGATATTGCATGTTTACGTACACTCCCATTAGGACCTACATAGCAGAAGTAAATAAAGATCCATAATGCACAAACATAAACAAATGTATATAAAATAGCAACAGATGCAACTCTTTGGACCAGACTGAATCTGTGCTCTAACATGAATTTATTATTAAACATAAAAAATGCACTAAATCCCTAACACACCAAAGGATGCTTGTTGATAACGGTGGCCAATTATGTTCCCGATGTGGCTATCTAGGTAAGCTAGCAGCTGTGAAGTCACAATGAAGGTATGACTAATGTTTGTTTTTCCTGAATACTATCATTGTTTATATTTACTGCGGTATGAAATGGTAAAAATGGCGTTTTATAAGGAAAACGCTTGAAAGCACTCTCACCTGTGAGCAAAAACAAAACCAAAAAAAAACCCACCCTTTCCTATTTGTCGAAAAAAAATACCATGTCGACCAATCAAAAAAATTATATGGTAAGATGGCATTTAGTTGTTTAGGAAGGGGGGAAGTTTTAGGTGTGACAGCGGTGTGAGAGACTTGCAACGTTTAGCGCAAATCTTGTGTAGTTAGTGTAGTCAGTAGTTTTGTCGTGTGCGTCAGAACAATGAGGCGACTGCTGAATGTTACAGGTGTTACAGCAGTGATACATCTCCTGTTGTCAGGCCTCCAGGTATCAGGCTGTTGTTCTCCTTTATCTCATAGTGGACAGAAATTCTTTTTTGGAGTGGCACAAATAATTTGTGTGGCACCAAATTTGATGCAGAACAGCTGATTGTTCTGTAAATAGTGTGAAATATTTATTTAAAAAAACGCCTTGGCTGCATTTTTCGGTAAACAGCTGCAAAAAACTGTTTGCATAACTCAGTTACTTTTTTGAAGAATTAACTATATAATTAATTGTCCAGAATTGGTCATTATATTCTGTATTTTGCAGACAGAGAGTTACAGACTCTCTCCCAGACCACAGACTCATACTCATAATACAAGTCAGAGCTTTATTTTTTTTTTTTAAAAAAAAAAAAGAAAAAAGTTGTGTTTTCAAAATTGGAGTTCAAGTTATTTTTACTTCCAATAGTGTTAACATACTACACAGGTCATGAACACGATTTTTTAAAGTTTTAATTGTAAGTGGGCTAAAGCAGTTAATTAAAAGTAGTCTAACATAAATGTAAATGCTGTAATTTGATTATTTTAATAAACCATGTAACTTGGATGGATTCGATGCTGGCGTGACCACAGTGCACACGTCTGCTGCTGCTCACAGTGGTCCAAGGGGCCGCTCAGGGAGTTTGTGTGTTCGCTCAGACACATGAAAAATTAGAGGGAACATTTTGTACGACAACAGAGGAAAGCTGCGACAAATGACACAAAGGGCTGAGCAGCACGGCAGAGCTACTGTAGCTTCAGGTCACATGCCAGATGCTTGCCAGGTTGCTGGATTTTCCTCATAGCAAGCTTTTGGTGCTAGTTTATCCCACAGAGTTCATCAGACAGTCCATCAAAATGAGTGACAGCTATAGTGGCGGTGACTGAGGGGATGGATTTACAGCTGGGACAGCAGGCAAATGTTATTAGTTGGCTGATAGGACAGAGCAGTAGCAGAAGTGTCAAACCGAGAGGCCAGGACTGATTTACAGAAAGATACAGAGTATGGCTGAATTCTTGCGTAGTTTCATCCTCTATTTTAAAATGTTATGTGTATGTCATGTGTAGCTATATATTTTGGTTTTTGGTTGTTTCTTATACTATGTAGCTTGTCTTAGCTTGCTTTAATGCCATTTAGGTATTAAGTACACTACTTTAAAAAGCTATAGATATAAGTTATAACTGATAGAAGAGGTTACACAGTTATTTAAAGTCATAAGAGGATTTGCATTTTTAAATTGTTCTTTGGGGAATACTTTTCTCACCTCTTGTGTTCATGTCAAGTTTTAACCTATGCCAACTTGAAACATTTCAAATACAAATTTTTATTTATAAGGAGAGGACTTCAAAAGAGTCAGGAAACAACAAAGAAATCAGTGCTTATCAATTAACCCATTTAACTACTGATCAGTAAACATAAACTAAAGTTTCCAGCCATTTCAACTTCCCTCAAGTGTACGGATATTATAATGAGCTGTGGTAGGGAACAGAAAATCCCTTTGAAGAAGTCCCACAACAGCCCATGTCATATTAAGTGAGTACAGAGCTGGGGATGTGTTTTTCAAATTCCCAATATATTATTTGTCATATAGAGCTGGGGAACATAAGACTCTAGAAACATACACATACACTATATGGATAAAAATACTGGGCTACCTCCACATAACACGTACAGGATAGAAACATATGAATAAGAGAAATTACCCAAAAAGAACATGTGATACATACAATAAGCCGGGCGTATTACATCAAGATGTTGGGCTTGTAAGCTTTCAGTGACCTTTAACCCTTTTAAAACTGTGTTCCGGTTACTGTCATCTCTTCAAGTGGAGAATTCAACTCAGCAGGTGAAGATTTCCTTGATAGGACACTGCACACCTTTTAGCTTCTTTAATCAGGTTATTCATGTTCCTCTCCCTTTCCTGGTTTACAGCATGACACTATTGGTGTTTCTTGCTCAGCGCCTTGGGCTGCATGATCGTCAAATCCATCAACACACTCAGCTCACATCAGATCAGCACGGCGCTCTTTGAAGGAGATGGACGTTGTAGCTTTATCAAACAGACAAAGCAGTGATCTTCCCTTCCGGCGTAAAACAACTACATACACCTTACAGCAACAAACGCCTGCGTGTGTGCGTGTGTGGTTATGGAAGCAGAACAAGTAGATGGGTGTAATTTCATAGGTGTGTGTGTGTGTGTAGGCGGACCTTGCCTCAAGCTAAAGTCATTGAACAGTTAAGGAGTTCCTGCTACACTCCAGGCTAAAGCTGAAATGCAACCGTCTGACCACGCGTGAAATTACCACCCTTTCATGAGTGCAAAGAGCACACACACTCACGCATAAACATAATTGTACCTGGACATTTCCACATTCACAGTTCGACTGTACTCTGCAGTATAAACACACCAGTAGTAGACAAGAAAACACACGTGCACACACACACTTGATAAAAGCATGTGCAGAAAGCATGTCATGGCTGTTAGCAGCAACATGGCATGGTGACATGGAAGTGCCTTAGAAGTGCTAATAGCCCTGCCAGTGACTTTCTGTATGTGTGTGTGTGTGTGTCTGTGTTTGAGTGTGTAGTCACTTCAGCTGTATTAACCACTCGTATATCTTTATTGACAGTGTGGGAAATTGTTCAAAAGGAACATGAACAAACTGCTTCTTAGCGGGCACCGAAAAAAGAGAAAAATTTAAAGTAGATGATAAAAGAATATGAAGACAGTTTCAAAGAATCCAAATTTATCAGACAATAACCTAAAAGGTTCCCGTAAGAATTATCACCCGGATGAAATGAAAGAATTAAAGATCGGCGATTTTCACAGCAGCACCCTACAAAACTGTAACTGTGCCAATGCTCACAGGGAAACTGGCAGTATGGTGCTGCATCAAACATATTATCATATTATACATGTGTGTGAATGAGAGACAGAGATGGGTGGAAAGGTGAAGATGCAAAGGATAGAGATAGAGGAGTTTAAATACCTGCAGTCAACCATCTGAAGCAACAGTGCACAAGAGATATGAACAAGAGAGAGCACCCAGGGTGGAGTGGGTGGAGACGAGCTTCAGGGCTGATGTGTGACAGAAGGACAGCAGCAAGAGAGAGGGGGAAGGTTTAAAAGGTGGTAGTCACACCTGCTATGATATGTGTTTGTTTTTATAAAAGATTTTCATTGATTAGGATGCTGAATATGGAGACGCCAGGCAGGAGGGAAACAAGTAGACAACAGGGGAGCTTCATGGATGAATTGAAGGACATTCAGAGGGTTGGAGTAACAGAAGAGAATGCTAAGACTGCTGACCGTTTGGGGGTGATGGGAGGAAGACAGGACCAAAAGCACACTGTGGAAGAGAACCAGTAATTAGTAATAACTAATTATTAAATGTGGTGTATAAGCACATAGTGGGTAAAAAAATAAAGGTCAGTGAAGAAGAAACACTCATCATGGAAAACCCCCAGCAGCCTTTGACCTATTGCAAGGGATTCAGCCCGAACTATATCTAAAAGGAAAAAGAAGAAACACTATTTTTTGATAAACTTAAGTAAAACTCATCAGAGATTTTCTCCCTAAGTTCACTATTTACAGTTTGTTGTTGGCTGAGATCATTTTTTTATTTCACTTGTGCACACTGAATATAATCGAAGTCACTGCATTACCTCAACTGTACAAATCTCCAGCCAGTAAACTGGGGCTCTGACTATAGGTTTTCCATTAGTTGAGCTGCTAACTGATTTTGAACGTTCAATAACACTCATGCTGTCAATTGACACTAAAAACTGCTCAGCTTACTTGGACTGAAAACTCGATACGGAAGCCACTCACGGTTTCTGTACACAACCTGTTTATCTGCCAATCAATCTATCAATCTGTGTTAGGCCTTTAACACACACACATACAGTGCACAGCCCTGGGTGCTGGAGAGTAATACTGTCTCAAGTCTTCCACTAAGCAGCGTGTCACAGTGCATTATCCCAATTTCAGATCACAGCCAGCGTCATTTAGACACACACATACAGTTTGTACACTAACACGCACACACTCACACACATATACGCACACACTGAGCCATCACAGCAGTCGTCAGTTAGATTTGGTTCTTTTGAAGCGAAGCAGAAGTGCGGTAATGTCACAGCCTTGGGCGACAGATTGCTAGCACCCTGACACCCATATTACTCCCCCCCCTCCCCCCCCCCCCCCCCTCCTCCTCCACTCTACCAGTTCACTCCACCCTCCCCTCGCCAGCCCGCCCGCCCACTACCGCCATCCTCTTTCTCTTGGTGAACACACTGAAACACACACACACTAGTGCAGTCTGTCACAGCATATCTAGCTCCAAACTCCTACTCAGACTCAGTGTTTTTAATATATCCATTTGAAATAATGTGTGCTGTTTCTAGAAGAGCCCGTCCTCTCCCAGTCTAAGAGAGAGAAGAGAGAAAGGAAGATAGATTCGGGAGACTCAGATACAGTTTCCAGCTACAAAAAAGTAAAATATCCACAATAAATACAGTTTGGAGCTATTATCCACATATATTTGACCTGATGCATCAGTTTTAATATCTTCACTGTGATGTATTACGTTACTCCGGCAAAATAACACGTTTATTGCGCAGTATAAACCCCCTGTGTTTATTTACATGTGCATATGATGACAAAATGTCAATGTGAAGCCAGTAAAGCTCAACTTTGTCCAAAAACATAAGGTGGTAGAATCACAAATTCCTATCACTCTACTCTTAATAACCTTTAAAAAAATTTAAAAAAAAAAAATTAAATTTGATTGATCATTTGTTACATTTTTCTTTTTTTTCTTTAATTAACTTTTTAAAGTTAAGTTTGCCACAGACAGTCTGACCTAGGAGAATGAAATTACGGTGCACCGACTTCGCGCTTCGGTACTTCCGACTCTTCGACTACAAACTGGAATTTGATCTCTGGGTCGCATCTGGGGACACAGATCTCATCTTAACTCCTGATGTTCAACACTAAAGTTAGATCAGTTTAATGCAGAAGTTTATGTTTGGGAAATGATTTTATTAAAGAAAGTGGCCAAATTTAAATTTAGTCTGTTTTTTCTTTTTATGTGTGTATAATTTTATGTAACTTATTTTATATTTTCTGTGCAGTTACCCAGTTTTACTGAGCAATAATGGATCGCTACAGATATTTAAGGTATTCTCACATTTAATTTTAACTCTCTGTTTCTAATCAGTCTAAATTGTTGGCTTGTTTATGGTTTGTCCGACCGTATGATGTTCATGTTTCTTTCCAAGTTGAAACTCGCTGTTGCAATATTGCAGTCCCAAATCTTAGATGACAGTTGATCAATTTAAGACTCTCAAAGTCATTGGCCTCATTACATGGTAAAGTCACAGCAATCAAGTTTTTGAAGAAGAATACAAAGAACTCTTCTTCTGCAAGCGCTTCACAATAAATAAATAAATAATATAATAAATAAAATAAACCTCCCTTTTTGGGTGGAAAAAACAAGAAGCAGACTCACGGTGGGTGGCTGTCTGCCTCGACCGGTTGGGGTGAGAGAAGAGCAGAGAGAGAAAAGATTAATACTGAGGAAGCAACAAACAATGAACTCTGGGCAGCCCGGTGTAGCCAGTAACTGCAGATCAGAAGGTAACAAAAGATACCTGCAGAAATGTACGCAGAGAGAGAATTAAGCACAAGCTACATGAGCTACAGTTAATCAGATCCAACAGAGGTATTTAAATGCATATAGTGATAGAAAGAAGTGTATCATGGGGGGTCTCCCAGCAGTTAGTCCCCAGTGGAAGACTCGTTTCATGTTCTCTAGAGTTCCTGATGATTAAAGTCTTGAAATTTAACAATGAATAAACTTTGGTTTTTTTGTTGTTGTTGTTGTTGTTTTCCTTTTAGCGTTGTGTATCAGAGCTTTTGTATTGAAAGTTGGCTCAATTTGTGGTTATTATGTAATGCTAGCATAGCATAGTGAGAGATGTGTGTTAACAGAAATACAATGAAGCTTAAGTGAGCTCCAGCATAAGCCAAGTATGGAACGCTGAGCTGCTTTTCACTCGTCTGGTTTCACCTCTGCCTCCACAAACGAGGCAATTTGGGAAATGTGATTTTAGCTCTCCAAGAGCCGTCAGAGCAGCAGGAACTGTTGTTGCTCCAAATCTGTGGATGTGACATATCGACTGAGAGATTTATTCACTTCAAACAACCTTGGTGTTTCCAGTGGATTCTCCTCAGGTCTCTGCTCTGTCTAGTCATCGGTCACACTCCAGCTCAAGGACGATGTGCGAAAACATTTGGGAGGAAAAGAAGAAAATAGTTTTTGAAAAATGTGTGTTCCTGCGTGTAAGACGTTGTTTTTATTTAATTTTTTTAGTGGGCCAGCACATCTGTGGTTGTGTTTTGTGGGACTTGGTATGCGTGTGCAGGTGTAAAGACAAACAAGAGGATCAGGAGTTCATATGGAAGGTTGCTTGGTAAGATTTTTGTGTTCATGTGTGTAACATGGGATAGTATATATACTCATTGGCTAACAAGTGCAGCTATGTGTGTGCATGTGTGCGAATGTGTGAGATAGACCATGGCCTGGGGTCATATCTGCGTCAGACGGCTGCTAGAGCTCAGTGCCAGAGCATGATCCCCTACGCCTTTAATTAGACACATTAACATACACACACACATAGAGTATGCACCAAATGAAACACACACACACGCTTCTTCACTCTCTCGCCTCTGCCTCCCACAATAGGCCTGTTGCATGACCCGAGGCTATGCCGACCACACCACATTAAAACCTGGACTAATCAACCTCATACTCTCATGGACACTTACCCACACACTCACACAAGCCCACCCGCATGTGAGTTGCACTTTAGCTCTCGCACACGCTCTCAGCTTGTTAATTCTCCAAACAGCGCATGAACCCAGAGTCACGGCGGTTACAGTCTGATTAAATGTGGTGACTGCGGTGAAGAGCAAATTAAACCTTGAATTCGACCAAATAAACAACAGGACCGACTCGATTTGGGAATAAAGAGGAATGCAGAGATGATTTTTATGTGTCCCCTTAAGCTTTTTAGCTGTGAATCATGCATTTGTCAAGAAAAATAATCTATGGCAGTCACCCACTGCTCTTGATCAAATAGTTAAAATGATCAATAGTTAAAATACTACAGGGATGTCAGGCAAGAAACCACTTGTATGTATGCAAATCTTGGAAGGAAGTTAAGTTTAAAGAGGTATTAAAGATCCTTTGAATAATGAGCCAAAAGAAAGAACTAAGCCCAAGTTTTTCTACATACAAACAACACAAAGAGTTGTGGTAACTTCAAGTAATTAATTTAATGTTAATGGTTCAAGTCATTGATTTGGTAGAAATGTGTATTTGAGGGTAGCACAATCTGAAGTTTGCATTTTCTCCAATGTCCGGATGGGTTTACTTCAGGTAGTCCGACTTCCTCCCACAGTCCAAATACGTTTGTGATTCTAAACCGACTGTAGGTGAATGGTCGTCTGTCTCTCTGCGTTATCCCTGGTGACCTGTCCTGGTGTTCTATCTTGTACACGGTCCCTCACCCTGTGACAGCTGTGCCTGCCCCGCCACGACCCTGAACTGGAAAGGATGAAAATCTGCAATGCAGCTGCACAAAGCTGACAGTTACTCTGACTTTAATTTCAGCGTGCTCAAACAAACTATTTTATTATTCTTTCCATGTCTATTTGATTTAAAATAAATGACTTAACAACATCAGCAGCTAGCTTCAGATATGTGACTACAGACAACCAGTAGCCAATTATTATGTGGTTGATGGAGTACAGTGTGTGTGACCTCTGAAATTCACCTCAGAAACACACAAATGAAAAAACAATCAGTAACCCAAAGAAACCTTATTTCAAATCAACAGAGTTGCCTCAGTTCGTTGAAAATCAGTAGATTTCCACCAGAAAGTTGCTTGAGGTGTGGACGTAACAGTAGCCTCGGGGTGCATAGCCAGAAATCCTTGAAGCTGCCATAAGGAAGCATTGTGAGTAATAGAGGCATATACTGGCAACTAACGTGCAGCTAAATACACTGGGAGGTGCACACACACACACACACGCACACACTGTATGGTGTTATAGGATCTTTGATCCATAAACGCAGACATCCACAGACTCCTGGTAAATCTAGAAATCGACTAAACAATTAAAGAATATCACACTGCACATCACATGCATCTATGATATTTCTTAGAAACAAGTAAAAATACAAACACCTGCTCCACATATATCATCTGTCTTTCACTGTCAGATTTTTGACCTTGAACTCTTTTCTCAAACTCTTAGAAAGTAAGACTTTATTTCCTCCACATGACGCTCTGCAACACTGACACTCTTTTTCATAGCAGCAAAATCGCTGCTTAAACTATTTAAAAATCCTGTAGGGGCTTTAATCCTTGTTGAACCTATTCTAAGCATACATATAGACGCTCAACAGCTTAAAAGAAAGATTCAGATTTTATTTTTTCCTAAAGGGGCAAACACACAGGAAGTGACTAGCAGTGACACAGTGACCAGAGACCATAGAAAGTCAATTACATTCAGCATCTTCATGTGATGACAGGGGAAATAGCCACTGGTGAGGTGAAGGGTGCAGGTCCAAAGTTAAATTAAAAGCAAAAAGTTAAAAGTGATTAAAGCAACTGGCAACAAGGGTGAAAGACGCCGCTGACTGAGAAATGGCAGGGTGGTAAATTCATTGGAGGGTTACCTTGGAAACTGAAGTATCTGCACAACAAGCAAAAGGCCCTTTGCCACTTGAGAGTATCTTTATACAATACCTGAGTGATAATTTTATCCTGGTGATGCAGTTTTTTATGCAATGGTTCAGCAAAAAAACCAAAAAAAAAACAGGGAACACCCAAACACCCAAATTTGCTACAATTAAATAAAAATTCAAATAAACAATAATTTTGAATATAAAGGGATTAACATTGTCGTAAAAAGAGAATACCTGTTGAGCAAATTAAACCTTAGCATACCACAGACTGGGAATTCTTGCCATCAGAGGCCTCAAACATTACAGTAGATCTAGGCGCTGACAGTCTCATCACAATGTTGAATTTACAGTCCAACAACAGGAAGGAGAAAAAAAACTGTAAAAGCTGCAAAGATTTAAAAAAAAAAAACACAAGCTGGCTCCTTAACTGAAAATTTGCTTTTGATCTGAGAGTAGAAGCAGGAGACCAGGGTGGAAATCTTCATCATAAATGTTGGGTCAGTTTGACACTGAAGTTGATGTTTGCTCTCTCAAGTAGGTTTGAGGTCCATAGTCAAATTATAGAGAGCAAAGCAGAGAACACGCGTAAGAGATCAGAAGAGGACTTCCTTTTGCAGGCAAGAAAAATCTGCATGCATAAACCAATCAGGGTCAATTTGAGCGAGTTTAACAGGGGCCAAGCCGATGGAGGCAATGTGTTGCTTTGGGCAATGTTCTGCTGGGAAACCATTCATGCCTTCAATGCAGATATTACTTTGACACGTACTGCCTACCTGAGCATTATTGCAGACCACATACACCCTTTCATGGAAACAGTATTCCCTGATGGCTGTGGCTTCTTTTCAGCAGGATAATGTGCAGCTGCCACAAAGCAAAAATGGTTCAGGAATGGTTTGAGAAGTACAACAACAAGTTTGAGGTGTTGCCTTGGCTTCCAAATTCTCCAAATCTCAATCGAGTATCTGTGGGATGTTATGGATAAACTAGTCCAATCCATGGAGGCCCCACCTCACAACTAACAGGACTTAAAGGATCTATTGCTAACATCTTGGCCCTAGATACCGCAGCACACCATGCCTCCATAGGTCAGGGTTGTTTGGCAGCAAAAAGGGGGCTAACACAATAATAGCCAGTTTATCGTAATGTATACTCCTTAGGGCACCCTCTCTCGCTCCTAAAATTTCATACAGACATGTGGTAATCACTCCTTGGCTTCAAGCGTTCTTCATGATCTGCTCCTCCTGATAGAAGCAAGGGCCATTCTATCAGTCCGCTTTGTATGAAAAAAAAAAAATCAAAGTCGAGCTATAAAATCAAATTTTACAGGAGTGGTCACAGAGCCTGATGAAGAAAATCTGTGTTATACCCACAGAAGACGGTGATACCCACTATTGGAATACTCATAATCTCTGGTTAGTTGTTAAAGTTATGTCAAAAAGGCAAATAAAAAATAAAGCATAGGAATATTAGACATGGGTAATATTTGACGTTGTTTTGCAACTTTGCCACTATGATGATCTTATATATAGTTGCAAAGTCATCCACTGTTTTTCTGTGCTGTAACAATGTTGCACAGATAAAGAAAACAAAAAATATAAATAAATAAGGTGTT
This sequence comes from Rhamphochromis sp. 'chilingali', assembly GCF_963969265.1. Lineage (NCBI taxonomy): Eukaryota > Metazoa > Chordata > Actinopteri > Cichliformes > Cichlidae > Rhamphochromis > Rhamphochromis sp. 'chilingali'. The sequence continues at coordinate 18,239,213 of NC_137932.1, read as the reverse complement.
GCAAAGGATTTTCGCAGATACCTTATGTGTGTGTCCTACACATACACATACATGATGAAGCAGTAGGCAATCTGACATGAAGGCACGAAAAAGCTTGATGGTTCACGCTCTCTGGAGCACCTCTCACCTGGAAAACTAATGATTATCGACTTCCCTCCAGCAAGCGCTGGGGACGTTCGCCTCAGGCCCTTGACCAGCTCCCCCAGCCTGCCCGACAGACACACACACATAAGCTACAGAACTGCAGTTGACACCAGACACATGCAGCCTTAGAGGCACAAGTCATCAGCCATTTAGCATCATTCTAACAGAATCTACACACACAAATACTGAGCATAGATGGACAGAGGTTAGCAAGGAGCGGGAGGGTCAGAGGATAGGTAGAGGGAGGTTTGTAGATGTGGGTGTTGTCTGCATCCTTTATCTCTCAAGAAGCAGCAGCAGCAGCTTTGCCTTAGGGACTTCAGCCCTGCCGCTCCCTGCTAGAGGAGAGAGGCTGTCACTATGAGTCTGTGTCACTCTGTGTGTCTCCCAGTGTGTTTATGTGAAAGTGCACTGCATGTGTGTACATGTGTGTGTGTTTTCACTCTTCCATTCATGTGTGTTTGTGTGTGTGTGTCACTCCAGCTCTGTGTCAGTTGCTAAAAGCTGCCAAGCTACATTGTGTCCTCCCGCTCATTCTCTCTCTCTGCTAGTATGCTGTGCCTCACTCGCAGTCCAGGAGCCATGTTATCATCTATGCTCTACAGTGATACACAGAAAAAGATCTGTGGAATTGTCCAAACCCAACAATCATCTAGAAAACAGATCATTCTTACATGCGGTGAATGATGCAAAAGGGTTGATTTTAACCTAAACCATGATCCTTATTAACAAACAGTAAGCACTAAACCTACTTGGTTTCAACACTAACCAAGCAGGTTTAGTGAAGAAATCTCACTAAGCAACCAAAGAAAAATAAATTAAACACTGAGCTAAAATAGAACATCATAGAAGTCTGATTCATACATCCTAATGTCAGATTATGTGTTCTTTTATGACACAAACCTTCTGCACATTATTTTTCTGCAGAAAAGTATAAAAGCATCATTAGATGAGTCAATCATAATGTCATTCGGCAACTTCAAGTGACTACAGTGAAATAACACTGGTGATCCAAAGTAGGCGGGCCTCAAGATCAACTTTTCTCTACTTCCAGGCAAGCAACGGAAGCAACTACCAATGAGAGTTTAGAATTCCAGTGATAT
>NC_137932.1:18231766-18237766 GCF_963969265.1 Rhamphochromis sp. 'chilingali' | reverse complement strand
GACCCGGAATGCCAGTTTGTCAGTCATCAGCTTCAAAGCGATGGAGGCAACTAAACTAGTGATATTCAGAACAGGTGTCAATTTATGTCATCACTGAAGGATTAGAAAATCTGTTATGGACCATTTGCCCTGATGAAACTGCTCTTGGTACCACTATCAGGAACCTGGTCAAGCGGTTGTCTCTATGCAAGTGCATGTAAAAAAAAAAAAAAAAAAAAAAAAGAGAGAAGAAAAAGCAGACTAAGCACAGTCTTAAAAAAATATTGTCAAATAATACTTCCAGTGGAAACCAAATGGTACCTTTTATCACATATATGTACTAACCATGGTTTCACCCCAACACATCAGCTGACACTTCTTATTTATAAAAATTTGTGCTGCATCCGCACTGGGTTTAATGCACTGTGATGAGGAGATACATCTTTTTTTTTTTAAAACTGCATGAAAGTTGTACCTCTTTACCTTATTGACACGATTAAAAAGCTTTAGTAGATCTGTAGAGTAGGGGAGAGCGGGGTAAGTTGTCACACGGGTAAGTTGTCACACTGTTCATAACTCCAACACTAGAGGCTCTATCTCAAAAATGAAATAGCCACTTTGTGTGACTTCTTCTTCTATAGTCAACCTCCTGTTCACATGTGGTCAAGACTGCTCTAATCTGAGGTGAGCACATCTTTTTTATTTTTTTGACCTAAAAGGAAAAATAAATCACTTTAAATTTTCTTCAGTACAACTTTGTTAGGTATAGATGTTACAAATTATTATTTTACACAAAATAGAGGAGACATTAACGTGTCTTTTGATACTTCAGCTGATGTGCTATGTTGAGCTAACCCTGACATTTAGCCAAAATTAGCATAAATGTCAGTTTGGGGCAAGTTGTCTCATTAACTTTGGGGCAAGTCGTCACATGTGACAACTTGCCCCAGTACAAATAAATGCTCCAAAAAATTGTGATATTGTAATTCATTTGTATTTGTAATAACTTGGTAGTCCACTGTCAGTAATTGCAGTGCTGGCAATTACTGACAGTGGACTACCAACTCCAGAGGACATCCAGCCATATCCAAAAGCTGGCCGCCGAAAACCATCCGGCAAAGGAAGAAAACGACGCAAATCAGCAATTCTAACCGACACACCAGTGAAGCAGCAACTAGAAAAAGAAAAGAATAAGGCTGAATCTAGCAAAAAGCTGTTTCAAAAGAGAGGGACGCAAGGGGGGAAAACATCTGGACCTATGAAGAACAACGCAGCTAAAAGAAGAAAAATAATTCAAGAGTCATCATCAGATGATGAAGAGTGCTTCTGCCTTGTCTGTGTGGAGCCATTTTCAAACAGTCGTCCAAAAGAGACCTGGGTAAAATGCGTAAAATGCAACAAATGGGCCCATGATGCTTGCACCTCAGGCCAGGCAATTTATGTGTGCCAGAATTGTGACTCTGAAGTTGAGTCTGATTAATCAGAAATAGGGCATCTGTTTTGTTCAGAGGATAAACATGTTAAGTAAAGCAAGTTATTTGCAGCATTCCATTCATGGATGATGGATTTATGTGCAAGCCAGAGAACATTTGAGTTTAAAGTTCAAACTAAAGTTTTCTTTCTACTTAATGTTTTGATTAAAATGTGTATTGAATTGAAATAATTGTTTTTTTTCCAAATTCTCTTGGCATAATTGTTCAAATTTCCAGTTTTGGTTTGAATTTAACAATTAAAATCAATAATCACAATTAAGTATTTGTGTTCTTATTTTAAGATAATCTAGTGTGACAACTTACCTGCCGATGGGGCAAATTGTCACAAGTGCACATTCTCCATTCAACAGTCTACAACTCCGTAATGAGATAAGATATGAAAATGTAATGAATACATCATATGTGCCCGAGACTTCCTTCTTTCATTTGGTGAAACATTTATTACGTTGTGATGTATGGTGCTCAGTAAAAGTTAGTCAGTGTGAAAAGTGTGACAACTTACCCCGCTCTCCCCTAATTGAGAGGAACAAATCTAAGCTATGTTTACACATATTGCCTGTCTGCCTCGAGCTACTGCGTTCTTCCCAAGGTCTACAAATGCAAACTTGGTTCATATATTTCAGAAGACTCAGATGCATGATATCAGCTTTTCCTCCATTTTCCCTGTTGTTTTTGCTATTTCCTGTTTCTACTGGTCATGCAGGCATTCCACATCAGAAAGCACAACTGCGTCCTGTCTAGAAGGCCCGATCCAGATTTTTGGACCTAATGAGTGTTCTGTGGTTGTCCTTGAAGGTTTCGCTGCCTTACGCCACCGTTTGATGATCTTTATTTAAAATGTTTTTGTAACTCCCCTCATGAGGTGTCTTTTTCTGACAAAATAATTTAAAATGGGTGTGGTCTGAGTATTTATTCTCATTTACCTGGTGTGATCCCACTGCTGGATGTCTCTAATGTTTATCTATTCTTTAAATAATTGCCTTTTTATAAACTCAGACCATCTTGGTGTAAACAGATTTTTTTTTTCAGCTCAAAAGGCACTGCAGAAAGTTTCAGATTTTAAAAAACATACGATAATACAACTAATACCAAACCATGTACAGCACTGCCACTTAAATATACCATAAATAATAAATGGCATATAAATGGATCTTTGGGACACAATAAAACCGCAAATTCAGACTCTTTGGACTTATATGTGTTTATTTGTTTATTTGAGAATTTGTGACTGGAAAACATAAGAGAGCTGCTCCTCCGTTTGGACAGCTTGAATTAAAAATATCACCAGACTGACAGACAATGGCCTGTTTTTATTGTCAGTAAAAGTATCAGATGACTGATGTGAGGTTGCTGTTCTGTGTCTGCTGCCGTCTGTCTGGGATGTCTGGCTGGATTCAGCACGTCAAAGCAGCGCGAGGAGGTTTCCCACAACTGACAGATGTGTTAAAGCCGAAACGGCCCTCGAAACCCAGCCTTGTCACCTCCGACACGCTGCTGTCAGTTTCCCCCTGACAAGCTCTGGAAGTGAAATGTCTCCAAAGGAAGCTTCAGTGTCTTAAGCATTTTTAAATGTTTTTGTTGTTAAAGTAATTAAGAATTTTTGTCCTGAAATTTCAAGAGCTCATTTGGTTTTCAGCCGGAAGAATAATATTGGATATGTTGTGTTATCAAAGTGCAAAATCATTTGAGTGATTTAACGATAATGTTAATTACCTCAGATATCCATGATATAATTTTAGATACTTGCAGATTTGACTTGAAGCCTTCATGGATACTTGCAAGTGCAAACAAGCAAACAAAAAAAAATGTCTTCAAGCTTTAAACTCATACATACCACACATCAGGCTGTAAATCATATAGATTATTTAGTGCATACAGTCCAATAAATCAAATTTAATTTTAATGGACTATTACTTTAATGATAAAAGTGACAAGGGAGATACATCATACGTTTCAGACAGGAAAGGCAACTATGTGATGCTTTAAAGAATATTAATGTTGTCTGTCAGTATTGTACATCACCTGCTGTGCATTTATAATCATGTGCAAACTGTTTCAGCGTTTCCCAGACCTTCACCGCATGTATATATGTATATATGTGTGTGTATGTATGTGTATATATATATATATATATATATATATATATATGTATGTGTATATGTGTATATATATATATATATATGTATGTATATATATATATATATATATATACACACATATATACATATATACATGCGGTGAAGGTCTGGGAAACGCTGAAACAGTTTGCACATGATTATAAATGCACAGCAGGTGATGTACAATACTGACAGACAACATTAATATTCTTTAAAGCAGCTGGATAGCGTAGTGGTTAAACTACACGCCTTTGGAACAGAGGATCGCAAGTTCGATTCCTGCCTGGGGCGTCTGTATCCAGTAAGGGTCCTAAGGCTAGACCCCCTATGCTAAGCAAGCCTACCGCAGACATGAGCGAGACAGATAAATATGAAGGCATGCCGGCTCGGACGTCGCCCGGATCAACAAGGTCCGCGTCAGGTGTTGAGGAACCAGGGCACCCTGACGAAAAGTGGGCTACTGGAACAAGAAGGCATCGGTGGGCAAGGGACGAAAACAGGGCGTTGTTGGAATGCTACTACGCAAGTAACCCCGGCGGAAGGGGCTACATGAATAGGATGAGGGACCTATGGATTCTTCGATACCCAACATCCACAATGACGGCGAAACAACTAGTAGCTCAGTGTTCCAACATTCGAAAGAAGGGACTGCTCTCACAGCTAGAGATTGACGAGGTACAACACAAATGCTACGGCAAGGAGGAGTCAGGACGCCAGGTCAGGGGGGAGATATCATCACCCCCACCCGAGATTGGGTACATAGCCCCAAGTGCGATAGGAGAAGGATCGTTGAGTGCGAGAGGAACTGACCTGAAAAATAGGATCATGGCCAAGCTTGAAACCTGGATCCCCCGTAGCCGGTTACCAAGATTACGTGAAGTACCCTCAGAAGGTCTGCTAGATGATGTTAATGCAGCACTACGGGCAATACCTACAACCACGATTACCGACACTAACAAGCTGATCTACAGTACGGCAGCAGTGATCAGTGAGATGCTTGGCTACAAGTTGAACAGCCACAAGGGGCAGTACCCTCCATGGAGAAGGAGGCTAGAGGGCAAGATCAAAGTAGCACGGAGGGAGGTTAGCCAACTAACAGAGTTGCAGAAAGGTACGACAAATAAGGTGCCTAAGAAATACAGCAAGCTGTCCATACCTGAGGCCTTGGAAACTGCCAAGCAAAGACTCACAGCCTTGGCCAGCCGCTTGAGGAGGTACACCAGAGAGATAGAAGGCAGGAGAATAAACCAGCTGTTCTCCACAGAACCAGCAAAGGTGTACTCTCAGTGGCAAGGGAACAATAAGAGAACAGCACCACCAAGGCTGGAGACGGAGCAATACTGGAAGAGCATATGGGAGAAGGATGCAACCCATAACGGCAATGCTCAGTGGCTAGAGGATCTGAGGGCAGACCACAGCGACCTCCCTGAACAGGGTCCAGTAACCATCACAGTGGCAGATATCCAAGAAAGGGTCTCCAGTATGAAGAGTTGGACAGCACCAGGGCCCGACATGGTTCACACCTACTGGCTGAAGAAGCTAACTGCACTCCACGAGCGTCTGGCAGCACAAATGAACCAGCTGCTAGTTAACGAGAGACACCCGGAATGGCTAACTGAAGGCCGGACGGTCCTGATCCCCAAGGACCCCAAGAAGGGACCGGTCCCCTCCAACTACCGACCAATAACCTGCCTCAGTACTACATGGAAGCTCCTGTCAGGCATCATATCGGCTAAGATGAACAGGCACATGGGTCAATACATGAGCGGGACACAGAAAGGAATTGGCAAGAATACCAGAGGCGCAAAACACCAGCTACTGGTAGACAGAACAATCAGCCGAGACTGCAAGACCAGACTGACCAACCTGTGCACTGCCTGGATTGATTACAAGAAGGCCTATGACTCAATGCCCCACAGCTGGATACTGGAATGCCTAGAATTGTACAAGATCAATGGGACCCTAAGAGCCTTCATAAGGAACTCAATGGGGATGTGGCGTACAACACTAGAGGCCAACTCCAAGCCCATAGCACAAGTTACCATCAAGTGCGGGATCTACCAAGGAGATGCTCTGTCCCCACTGCTGTTCTGCATAGGCCTGAACCCCCTCAGTGAGATCATTAACAAGACTGGCTACGGATACCGACTACGGAACGGAGCAGTTGTCAGCCACCTCCTGTACATGGATGACATCAAGCTGTATGCCAAGAGTGAACGAGACATCGATTCACTGATCCACACTACCAGGCTATACAGCAATGACATTGGAATGTCGTTCGGACTGGAGAAGTGTAGTCGGATGGTAACAAAGAGAGGGAAGGTAGTCAGAACTGAGGGGATTGAACTACCAGAAGGCAACATTGCAGACATAGAGGACAGTTACAAGTACCTGGGGATCCCGCAGGCAAA
>NC_137932.1:18176766-18229266 GCF_963969265.1 Rhamphochromis sp. 'chilingali' | reverse complement strand
GGATGTTCGTTGTCTCATCCTGGACTGTGGTGCTGACACTCACCAGTCCCCGGCCCCCTTCCTTCCGCTTAGCGTACAGCCTCAGGGTGCTGGATTTGGGGTGAAACCCTCCATGCATGGTAAGGAGCTTTCTTGTCTTTATGTCAGTGGCTTCTATCTCCTCCTTTGGCCAGCCTATTACCCCAGCAGGGTACCTGATCACGGGCAGGGCGTACGTGTTGATGGCCCGGATCTTGTTCTTACCATTCAGCTGACTCCTCAGGACTTGCCTGACCCTCTGCAGGTACTTGGTGGTTGCAGCTTTTCTAGCGGCCTCTTCATGGTTCCCATTCGCCTGTGGGATCCCCAAGTACTTGTAACTGTCCTCTATGTCTGCAATGTTGCCTTCTGGTAGTTCAATCCCCTCAGTTCTGACTACCTTCCCTCTCTTTGTTACCATCCGACTACACTTCTCCAGTCCGAACGACATTCCAATGTCATTGCTGTATAGCCTGGTAGTGTGGATCAGTGAATCGATGTCTCGTTCACTCTTGGCATACAGCTTGATGTCATCCATGTACAGGAGGTGGCTGACAACTGCTCCGTTCCGTAGTCGGTATCCGTAGCCAGTCTTGTTAATGATCTCACTGAGGGGGTTCAGGCCTATGCAGAACAGCAGTGGGGACAGAGCATCTCCTTGGTAGATCCCGCACTTGATGGTGACTTGTGCTATGGGCTTGGAGTTGGCCTCTAGTGTTGTACGCCACATCCCCATTGAGTTCCTGATGAAGGCTCTTAGGGTCCCATTGATCTTGTACAATTCTAGGCATTCCAGTATCCAGCTGTGGGGCATTGAGTCATAGGCCTTCTTGTAATCAATCCAGGCAGTGCACAGGTTGGTCAGTCTGGTCTTGCAGTCTCGGCTGATTGTTCTGTCTACCAGTAGCTGGTGTTTTGCGCCTCTGGTATTCTTGCCAATTCCTTTCTGTGTCCCGCTCATGTATTGACCCATGTGCCTGTTCATCTTAGCCGATATGATGCCTGACAGGAGCTTCCATGTAGTACTGAGGCAGGTTATTGGTCGGTAGTTGGAGGGGACCGGTCCCTTCTTGGGGTCCTTGGGGATCAGGACCGTCCGGCCTTCAGTTAGCCATTCCGGGTGTCTCTCGTTAACTAGCAGCTGGTTCATTTGTGCTGCCAGACGCTCGTGGAGTGCAGTCAGCTTCTTCAGCCAGTAGGCGTGAACCATGTCGGGCCCTGGTGCTGTCCAACTCTTCATACTGGAGACCCTTTCTTGGATATCTGCCACTGTGATGGTTACTGGACCCTGTTCAGGGAGGTCGCTGTGGTCAGCCCTCAGATCCTCTAGCCACTGAGCATTGCCGTTATGGGTTGCATCCTTCTCCCATATGCTCTTCCAGTATTGCTCCGTCTCCAGCCTTGGTGGTGCTGTTCTCTTATTGTTCCCTTGCCACTGAGAGTACACCTTTGCTGGTTCTGTGGAGAACAGCTGGTTTATTCTCCTGCCTTCTATCTCTCTGGTGTACCTCCTCAAGCGGCTGGCCAAGGCTGTGAGTCTTTGCTTGGCAGTTTCCAAGGCCTCAGGTATGGGCAGCTTGCTGTATTTCTTAGGCACCTTATTTGTCGCACCTTTCTGCAACTCCGTTAGTTGGCTAACCTCCCTCCGTGCTACTTTGATCTTGCCCTCTAGCCTCCTTCTCCATGGAGGGTACTGCCCCTTGTCGCTGTTCAACTTGTAGCCAAGCATCTCACTGATCACTGTTGCCGTATTGTAGATCAGCTTGTTAGTGTCGGTATTGCCCGTAGTGCTGCATTAACATCATCTAGCAGACCTTCTGAGGGAACTTCACGTAATCTTGGTAACCGGCTACGTGGGATCCAGGTTTCAAGCTTGGCCATTATCCTATTTTTCAGGTCAGTTCCTCTCGCACTCAACGATCCTTCTCCTATCGCACTTGGGGCTATGTACCCAATCTCGGGTGGGGGTGATGATATCTCCCCCCTGACCTGGCGTCCTGACTCCTCCTTGCCGTAGCATTTGTGTTGTGAGAGCAGTCCCTTCTTTCGAATGTTGGAACACTGAGCTACTAGTTGTTTCGCCGTCATTGTGGATGTTGGGTATCGAAGAATCCATAGGTCCCTCATCCTATTCATGTAGCCCCTTCCGCCGGGGTTACTTGCATAGTAGCATTCCAACAACGCCCTGTTTTCGTCTCTTGCCCACCGATGCCTTCTTGTTCCAGTAGCCCACTTTTCGTCAGGGTGCCCTGGTTCCTCAACACCTGACGCGGACCTTGTTGATCCGGGCGACGTCCGAGCCGGCATGCCTTCATATTTATCTGTCTCGCTCATGTCTGCGGTAGGCTTGCTTAGCATAGGGGGTCTAGCCTTAGGACCCTTACTGGATACAGACGCCCCAGGCAGGAATCGAACTTGCGATCCAAAGGCGTGTAGTCTAACCACTACGCTATCCAGCTGCTTATATATATATATATATATATATATATATATATATAAAATATGGTGATTTTATTCTTGCCTAAAAGATGTTAGATGTTGTACTGGATCGCTGTTACTCTAAATCACTCTTACGTCTGTTTATCTTGCCACATATTTCTTGAGTGTTTACTTTGAAGTCTTGTGTATGTTTTTGAAGCAGTACAAGCATGTATGCTACACAACCTAAATTACACTCACCCTATGCAGCAGCTTTTCTTTAGGATGTACAGTGGGTTGTCTACTAATCAGAGGTCGATGGTTCGATCTCCAGCTTGTGAAAGTTTTCTCAGGGAATGCAAGTTGCATTTTTTGGAATGTGGGTGTGTGCATGGAATACAAGGTACTTTAAATGGGTGAAAGAGGCCTGTACTAAAAACTGCTTTGAGTGCCTGATTTAGAGTACGTAAGTGTTAGATCATTTAAATTTTTTAATTCAAATCTTAATAATTAATCAAAATGCTAATACTGATATTTGTCATTGCAAATCTCCGAGGGATTTTATTTTCACCAAAATTACCAATCCCACAGGACAAGATCCACTCATGGAGGCAAGTGAAGTATTGAGCTTTTCTTACATTTAGTCACTAGCGGGAGACTTTTTCAGACTTGCTGCACTTGAGAAGCAGAGAAAAGTTCACACCCCACACCATGCAATTTTTTTTATCAATTATTAACTATAAAAAGGCATCCATGGTGAATGTTAGTGAAGTAAAGGTCAGAATGATGCTATCATCCTGACCGTTCTTACAAAAATCCTAGTAATTTAACTAAGGGTTACAATAATTTTCACCTGGTGCCCCCGGTGCAGTGATGCTGTGGACCCACCCCACAGTTTAAGATCCACTGGTTTAAGGAAAGATCGTGATTTTGATTTAACACAGAAAGAGTCCACAGTAACCTGAATCATAAAACACATTTATCAAATGTAGCTACAGTAAAACCACAAACCTGGAAGCAGTCTCACCTAAATCACCTCAGTGACTTCCAGGGCACAGGGTCAACACAAAAACAAAATGTAAAATACATTTCCTGCTAAAATCTAGATGGCCTGCAAAAGATAATAATGGAAGACAAATATTTTACATCATCATATGTATTCTGCTCTTGACTTTGCATCGCGGTTACCCTCATCACTGATTTACAATCAAACCAATGAGCTTATAGCCTGAGAGAGGAAAGGGGGTAAGAATAAAGGGATGTGTGGAAAGACGGCAGACTTTTAACTCTTTTAATTCTGCTGGAGGAAGCTGGTTAACCCTAAAGTGTTTTGCCCTGAGGACATCAATGAAAACTTAATCATCCCCACCTGGGACAGGCAACTCCATAACAATGACTGCTCATGTGTGTGTATGTGTGTGAAATGTGCATGCATGGAGAGGCTATGAACTGTGGTCAGTGAGGTATGCAGGTCTATGTCTTATTGATGAGCGGCTGGCAGCGGATGGGCGGAGTCTGTGGTTTGGTGGCAGCACCACAGACGGAGAAGAAGAAGAACAGAGCGGTATAGGAGATGAAGGCATCCTGAGGACCATATGCACTTGTTCAGATCGGTTAGCATGCCCAAAGGCATGAGAGCTTTCATCTGAATATGCCAACTTTGTACTTCATGCAAACCCCCACAGTAGCTGCAGGTCAGTGTGGTCTGTTCTGTCTGTGTGTGTGTGTATGTTTGTGTGTGTGAGTCCTTAGACAATAATAATCTGAGTACCTGCAGAAATCGATAAATTCTGTGTCCGATGGTCTGCTGCTCATCAATAGCATTGATCACATGGTACCGTATCGATTCTGTATGGTAATGTATTGAAGCTAATTAGATTTCACACACACACCACACAACCCAGCTCATCCCACCTGAGAGGTAATTTCTTTCTCTTGCTGAGAGGCACCAGAACAAAACATTCATTTATTATTCAGAAATATATTATTCATCTATTCAATTAGCTACTATTCTCCTCATCGAACCTAAAGAATCAATGTGGGCAATGGATATGATATGCACAGTCCGTCGTCTGACACACACACGGGGAGAGGTCAGTTAGACTGTGATCAGAATTCATAATGGAAACTCCAGCCTGGAGAAAAGTAACAGGCAAGCAGCAACAACACAGATGTTTAGGCACATACACTCCAGACAAAATGCATACAAGACACATGGGGGGTGGGGGGGGGGGGGGGGAGGTCTGGCCAAAAACAGATAATACAATATAACAATAATGATAATAATGATATTTCAGGGACTTATAGAAGGTGCAATGGTACCTTATGTAGCCCTGCAATTCCAGCAGATTTACACATTGCTAATATTTAACAAATACTTGTAATTTATTTCCCTTTGGGCCTCCAACATGCATGTACACCCCTGAGTGCATCACCTGTTTTCCGATAGAATACATATAGATATAGATATAGACATGTGTTATTATAAAAAAAAAAAAAACATGGCAAATTCCTTGATGTGTCTACTCCTAATCTCAGCCAGTTTGTGTGGTTTGAAATGACTTAAAAATAGAAGAAAAGTAGGAAATGTTTAGACATACAAAATGTGACTGATGCGGTCTCTAATTTTGAACTATGTTATTACACATAAATAAGTGCATGGCCATAATGTCGGAATGATGATGAGTTAGATTAGGTTTAGCAAACATATACATTTGTGTACATTTTTCTTAACTTTTTCTTAACATGTTCTGGATTTGTGACATTGCTGAAATTTCTCTGTTTCAACCCATAATATTTCCTTCTTGTTTTACTTCATGGTCAGAAAATTCTTAAAGCCACCCTTTCAGTAAAGTTATTTGTCAAATTGCAGAGCAATGCTTGGGTCCACTTGTCCACTTAGAATGGGGCTGGTCAATTAATTTTTACATGTGAGAAATTAGGACTTTTGTGGAGGGCTTCACAACAATTCCGGTTCTTCATATGACCCCTTTGGAAAATTAATTGCCCACCCCTGACTTAGAGGAATGAATCAGTGCAAACGAATTGATGCGAGAGGTCCCTTACAAGACAACGATGACCCTGTCCATGGGCCAGGAGGTCATGGAATCTTTTGATGAAGATAAACAGGATTGAAATCACTTGCTATGATTTTTATAATCACCAGATTTCAACCCAACTAAACACCTGTGGGAATAAATTTCAAAAGATTGGAATTAAACCCTCATTGTGACGTTTCACTGACTTGACATTGTTCTGGCACAATGTGTTGAACCAGCACCTAAGTAAGATATGATTTGGCCTTTACTTGTTCAGCTGTCTGTATGGCTGATCAATAAATTGCTCCAAAGAAAATGATCAAATATTAACTTATAACATTTTTGTATGTCAGAGAACAAACCTAACAACAGAGCAACTGTTTTAAAACTTGCTGCTTTCAATAAAATTCCAAAGTTTATTTTTTAAAATCTCACGTGGCTTTTTAACCAACAACTTTAGAGCAAAAACTGTTTATCAAAGACACACTAAACACTGTGACACTGACCTGTGTGTCAGTGTGTAACAGATGTCAGCCTCCGCATCACTTTCGGGATGAAGTCTTGACAAAACAGAGCCGTTTCCAATAGGAATTAGCCAGAGGTTATATCCTCATTCGTCACATTCACAAAAAGTAAAAGACTCATCTATTTAATATTGTGCATTGCTTAGAGCCACCCACCATCAGACTCCATCATGTAGAGAAGATAAAGAAAAAGAGATAGAGAGTGACAGACAGAAAGAAAGCAAATAGAGCTGGTAAGGGGGTAAAGAGACAAAGTAGTGTGTGTGTGAATGCATGTTGGTAAGAGAGCTTCAGATAGAGACATTGGGCCATTTTTTTGTCCCTCCTCGGAGGGGATAATTATCTTTTGCATATTCATATATGCAAACGCGACATGAATAATTTCCCTCTCCACCTTCCTCTCCCACTCTCCAAAGGTTAGCTCATTAATTACAGCCCAACAATTAGCAGGAAGTATTTTTATAATTAATTATTTGCTGTTTCTTTGGTGCCAGTGTTCGTGCATAACTTACAGCAGGGTCAGAGCCCAGTACAGCTGTTAGGAGTGTTTTCAGCAAACGCCGTGCCGATGCTAATGCAACGCTATACGTTTGTGCCGTGCATGTCCGTGTGAGGATATGGAGTGAAAAGATTTCAAAATAAAAGGGCATCAGGATATGCACCTTCTAGGCAAAACCACACACGCTCACAGAAATACAAGAAAATCAAACACACATGTCAGGACAAAAACATGCACACAGACTAAACACACTCTATCCATTACACACACGCGTGCGCACACACAGACATGCACGCAGTGGTCTCAGTGTTGGTTGTTGCCTGTGGGCCTGTGGTCTTTGAACTGCCTCTCAGACTCCAGTCTGTCCAAATTCACTATGAGAGATCCAGCTCTCTGCCTGCCTAAACTACTGCAACTCAAACACACATACATGCGCGCCCCAAAAAAGAAACACATGCACACACATAGACGGACAGAAAACCACGTGGACGTGTAACACGCACACACAGACACTCAGATGGAAACACTTCAAATCACTGCATCTTAGCTTCTTAGTAGAAGTTCTTGGAAAGTAAGTCTCGGTTTCTACCCGGAGTCAAACTAAAACTTTGGACAGGAAATGATTATGTTGATCATTAATGAGGCAAAAATGTATTCAGGTTAAAAACAGATTCCACTGTACATCTTGAGAAAGATTTATCTGCAGAATACAGAAATTCTTTTCTAAAACAAAAATAACGACACCAGTACTAATCTGTTTAAAACCATGCAGCCCTAAACATACAGGCAAAGATATTAAAGCCATAATAATTCCAGCTCTGCATTGTACTCTTTGTTATTTTTGATACCAAGCGTCTATATTTACAGGATCAACCGCAGTATCATTTTTTCCTAAACAGTTTTGGACAGATGCAGGCAGCTTTTGATCTGTCAAACTGGATAGAAGCAGAACTTTCTTTTTGAAGTCTTTAAAATAAATTTAATTGGAAATTGTGTATGATCGCTTCATAACTTGCAGACCTGTGGGATACTTTGAGGTTGTGCAATGGCTGCAACTGGCAGCAGCTACTTTTCTTTGTGGTAAAATAAGATGCTGAGAAGGAGAGAGTTTGATTTTTCAGAGCAGGGTTATATAAACCAGATGGTGCAACATAGTGAATATGTTTATTGCGTCCATTTATTTTGTTTGGGGCTCTAATACTCAAGGTTAAAGCAACTTTATTAAGTGAATCTACTCCAGTTTCAATAAATTTGGATTCTTTTTTCTGAGCATTTGAACCGTTAAAATGTTTACAGAGATAAAGTCCCTTGATTTGATTTGTTCCTAACATCTGACATGAACTTGAACCTGACGTGAAACAGCACAGGGGAGCATTTAAAGGACTACAAGTCTCATGCAGGAGGCAGGCGGATGTTGTAAAGTCCATGCAAATATTTCTTGCATTAAAAATAATTTTCGGACTCACTATTTGTAATGCTGCTGTTCACCAGTCACATAATTTTGCTGGATGAATTTGTGCCATTTATTTTTGCAAACTAGGGAGGTTTAAGTGGCCGCTGCCAACCTAAGCCAGTTAGTGAGTTGTTGCTAGAGATTGTTTGCTGTTGGTGAAACTGGTTGCGACTGCTTTGGTTGCAAGCAGATTGCCACAGATGCCTGTTGTTTGTGACTGAGGCCTAAACATAAGTAGTTCCCAGTAGACAGTAAAGATTAATATTAGTCATTCAAAATTCTTTAAACCTCAATCCAACCACCTAAACTACATGCAGACATCTCACAGTTTTACTGTAGGTGAGTCAACAGGCACTTAGGATTACAAAAAAACTGCTCTACGCATGTAATGCAAAGTGAATGATACAAGAAGATTGAAACAGATTCCTTTGGTCAATATACCAAAGGCTTTACTGTCACTGCGTTGTGCTGTAGATAATTTCCCTCCCCTTGCATGAAGGCCTGGCATCTTCTCACTTTGATCCAGACTCTTCCCTCACGCTGTGAAATGAGAGGTGATGTGACTGCATCAGCGCACAGAGCGTGTGTAGTTTGTCTCTGAGCTTTAAAGAAGTGTTGCGCATAGCAACCTGCCCCGTTCACTTTCTCCTGAAAGCTAATTTACCCATGTCAGTGCCACTCTAACACCACAGCAAAGGAGCTGTTGACTTCGACACAGACAGAAAGGTGTGCATATGCACTCATCAGTGAGCGTGTGCATTTGTGCGTGTGTGTTTGAGAGGGAGAGAGAAATGACGCGTGGGCGTTTGAAGAGTGAAAGGAAACATTCACCCGCTCTCTCCTCCCATTAAACATATTTGTACATTTCATCGCCAATAAAAACAGCAAATCAATCTCATCCAGCACTCTTCCAAGGGCTCTTTGAAGTCTTCTTAGTAAATGACCTCCCACTTTCCCTATCAACTGCAACCCCCCACGCCCTGTGAAAAAAAAAAGAGACTAGTGCAATATTTATCTCACTTCACAAAATTTTTAAGTTTTTCCTTTTTTTCTTTTTCCTTTTTTTGGGGGGGAAAATCCTTGAAATTTTTATCAAAAGCATTCTAATCAGGCACTCCTCAGGTCAGCTAATGAGTTGGCAGGAGTGGAGCCCTCGCCGGGCGGTTCTCTTCAAAGAGCTAGCTCATTAGCGTTAGCGGTTCTGATTATGATACTTTCACATACTCCCCTCACACACACACATCTTGCTTGCTCACTGGCGCTGTCTCTCTTTTGCTTTCACACAGACACACGCACATTGAGCTGTCATTAGCCCAGTTAGCATCATTAGTAGCCAAGGTCAGTGTTTGAAGCTAGAGAGACAGACAAGCGACCTCCATCTTCCTTCAACCAGCTTTTTAACATGTCTCTTGGCTACTTTAACAGCTCCAAAGTTACAGCACCACAATTAGACCCGAGGAAAGAGAGACAAGAGGAAAGAAGGAATGAAAACAGATATGAAGGTGAAGACAAAAAACAAAAGGGTAAAAAAAAAGGGGGGGGGGGGGGGAATAGAAAAGTGTAAACCAAAAAAAGCTCAATGATATTACAAAAAAAGAATAGACTTTGCCCTTTTTGCCCTTTAGCTTTCCAGGTTTTAAGAAGCCAGCATTTCCCACCATCTTTTTTGGCTGATAAAGAGAGAAAAGAGTTCACATGTGATTTGCCACCACTCCGCTGAGAATTAATTAAAAAAGATGAAAAAAAAAAAAAAAGATGTCACCCCTTCATGGATTATTCAGCCTCCCGTTTACCTCCTGATAACATCACGTCCTCGGTGACTCTTTGTAGGAGTTTTTCATGTTTGCTGACATTCACTGGACCATCATAGTGAAACCAGGGTTAATTATTATTATCATACCATATTTATGAAATAACTTCTTTTTTTTAAACAATTAAACACATTCATAATATGGGGTAAATCATTAAAAGCCCCAAATTATCATGGCATTCATCATGGGCATATGTAAACTTTTGGCCACATCTGTGCTGCTGAGTTGTGAATCAATTTCCATAAAAATAGCAAAACATCTTCAGTATGTTTTCGGCTCTCTATCAACCGTCAGTCTGTCGTCTCACATTACAGAAATCTCCAATTTAGACCATTTATTGGTAGAAGTTGACACTGTTCTGTAGGTAGTAATCAGATTTGGACCAACAGAAGAGATACCTAAAATGTTTCCACAATAATAGGTGCTGCCAAAGGCTCAGTAAAGAAAAAAAACATAGTAGCAATAATGGGAAGCCTTGTTAAGTGAAAGCATCTTTGTAGCTATAATGGTTTAGTTGCAGATGTTGGAGAGTTGTCTGATGTTTTCTGTGGGTGAAAGAGAACTCCAGGTAATTCAGAGGAATGAAGAACAAATCTATGCTATGCAATAGCTTTTCAGCCTTAAGAGAAGCTATTATTTTAATCAGGGTTTCTGGTTTTTATAGTGTTACATCAGAAGGACTCTCTTTTTTTTAACAATTTTTTCTGTGTGCATCACAGACGCAAGGGCAGATTTAAATCTGAGTGATAATGCGTTGCCCTTAATTTTAATGACAGCGTTAAACAGTAACAGAAAATATCTTTACCAGATTTTGCAAATAATGTTATATTAGCAATTATGTACAAAGGAATGTTTCTATTTCTTTTTTTACACATCAGCAATTCATTTATAGAAAAGAGATAATAAAAAGGGGAGCTTTCTTATTAAACTTTGCTGGATAACAACCTGCTCTGGATAATCTATTGCTCTGAATGGTTCTGGGAGGGGAGAGGGGTTCCTCTGTGTGCTTTAACTGGGCATCTCCTTCCCTCCTTTTATCAGTTACTACTGTTTTTCCGGTCTTTGTTATTTTTTCAAAATGAGATTCAAGCATGCTATGTACTTATATAGTTTTGCAACAGAACCCATGAATATCAAATAAGGAGATTATCAGTGGTGTGTCTCGAATAATATGTTGAAGGCCTTGGTAAACTTGGTGTAACCACAGAAAGAATTAAATACTTGCGTTCATCCAACACACGTGTTTGCATTCAATTCAATTTTATTTATATAGCGCCAAATCACAATAACAGTCGCCTCAAGGCGCATCATCAGTCGTGTACTTCCAGCATCGTAACACAAACACCTTAATATGTGATGTTCTACATGAAGAACCAACATTTTCTCACTCATGATATAAACGAACCTGCTGAAGCAGGCCCGAGTGTAGCACAGCAAGACCGTAAAGCATCTAATTCCAATTTATTCCAATGTTAACAATGCCTAAAAGCACCTGACCAGTCATGTGACCTTCCATGTGTCTACATGGACACTATCCAGATAAGCTGCTTCAGCTGCTGCCTTTATGAGTTGACACAGTGTCTCATGTTCCTTCATTTCACCCAATACCTAGCGTCCTTCACTGTCACACCAACCTTCAGCATGTCCTCCTTCACTACATCCATGAGTCTTTTCTGTAATTTTCATCATTTGCCTTTGATATATTCATTTCTAATCTTGGTCATCCTGGTCGCTCCCCTACGAAAATCTTAGCATCTTCTACTCTTCTTATTAAATCATTTCTGATTCACGCACAGACTCTGCTTTGGGTGCAATTGAACAACCCATTCTTTAGCAATTTTTTGTAAAGGCAGACTGTATAACTAGGTGTTTGATTTTATACATTTGTGTCCATAAAGAACAGGGGTGGATAATTCATTTTTTGAAGAGGCCACATAAAGAAGTGGGACTGTTGTGGAGTGCCTCAACCATTAATGTCCACAATAGTCCCAGTTTCCTATGTGACATCTTGGGAAAAATTAATTGCCCAACCAGATATAGAGGAATTAATTGTAGAATGCTCCACAGACGCTTGAGAAAATTGGAGAGATTAAGGACAGAGAAAGATATAAAGATATAAAAGATATTTTTAATGAAAAAAATACAATCCACATGTTTACGCAAGGTCTAGACAAAGACTATTTTGTGCATGTTCACATGGTGATGATGAGACATGGAATGTAAACAATGTTTTAAATTGGAAATGGAGTACACTTAGATTTTCCAGGTGTTAGTCATCACTCAGAGTGCTTCATCAGCCACATCCAGCTGCACTTTTTTATTTTTCCCCACAGAACTTTCAATATCACTCAAACAAAGTACAGTTATTTGCATTTGTACTGTAAGCTATGTGTACTTTTATCCAAGCATATTTGTACTACAGGACTACATTTAGTTATGTTGTTATTTTGCTGCCAATGTATAAAAAGCAGAATTTAACCAATCTGTTTTCACCTGAAAAAAGAAGAAAAAGAAGAACAGAAAGACAAAGTGACACCTGTCATTACTAACTTTCAAAAGCCCAAAGAGGGCGCCACATTTGCAGGTCAAAAACAGTGATGTGGGCAGTGATTTGCCCAGAGGGGGAAGGGCATCCCTCAAGGGAAACCCCTTGATTATTCTTTTCTGTTATCCTTTTTTTTTTTTTTAATTAATTGAAAAGTAGAAATGTAGATGTATTTTTCCAGTGCACATCTCAAAATGAAATGAAACAGCACTTTAGAGTACTTTCAGTCACAGCATCAGCAGTGTTAAACCCGTCTCGGCTGCACTAAAACACGGTATCCCCTGGCTTAGTAACATTAAAGATATCACAATGAGGTGATGGCTTGTGTCTAAATAACCTAAAACCAAGTCAAATTACAGTGACTTGAGGCTTTTCTTTCTCTCCAGCAGCATCCCCTCTGACTAATGGCTGTGGGTGAGATGTCTGTGAGATGGATCTGCCCCTCTAATTCACTGGCAGTGGACACACTGGATTTAACCTAGACCGACTGTGACTGTGTTTGAAACGGCTGCTTGTGTGTAAATGTGTTTGAAAGCTGAAGAGAGAGAATCTGTGTCGTTGTGTGCACGCATACGTGTGTGTGTGTTCCCAGAGAAAGCCCACTGAAAAGCCTCGCTACACTCTATCAGATTAGCTCCATTAGTGGATTAGCCGGATTAGCCGGATTAGCGGGTTAATTGCAGTCTGCTGCTGCGTTGGTGCACAGAGGCTAATGACGGCTAGCGCTGGTTAATCGCACACACAGCCGTGTTAGCCAGCTACTGCTACGTCTGGCAACATGGCACACACATCAGGGAAACCAGCGTGCACCAGCTTCCCATGAGGATTAGGGGCAAGACATGTTTGGACCACACATCTCTGCCAGCTAAGAACATATTTCTATTTGTCATGCACTCTTGTCTTTCCCTGGAATAAGAAATTATTTAAAGCATTTTGGATTAAATCCTCATAACAATGTTTCCACAAGTATGGTTATAAGGTGAGTTTAAGACATTAAATCAGTGCCAACAGGTGAGTGTTTACATATTAAAGAAACGGCAGAACAGAATCCAGGGTGAGGATAATTTACGGCACAAATACACGCAAAGAAGCTTCTTCCTCTCTCCAGCAGCTATGATATATCATTCTTTGTACCCAGAACACACACTAAGAATCAAATCTTATAACAAGTTTATGTGACTATTTCAGTTCTGTGTGTGTCAGCATAATCTAAGTCTTCATGTTCTCTTAATCCACTTTCACTGAAGCACACTCCAGTTCCATGGCCTAAACAGTAGGGACTGCATGAGTATACAGCAATATTTCAGGAGCATATGCTGAAGCATGCTATTATTATTAAAGCCACAGGCACATTTTTAAATTATTTCCTTAACAAGACAAACACAGGCCCCCATCATCCTGCTGCACACGACCACCTGCTCCTTGTTTATTTTATAATGGAAGACAAATCGAAAGCAAATATGAATGCATGAACAGTATGATTCTAAGGGAAGAGGAAAATTGTATTAAAACCTATTCTCATTCATTAGGAAATATTTTGTTACATTATTATCATTTTAATGTGCATGAAGAATGACAAAAAAATAAAGCTGGTTTCATTCACTGTTGACACGACCGACAATGTTTTCACCACAGATGGTCTTCCTCAGGTGTTCTTTAAAACATATTTCCATAAGTACTGGCTAATCCAAGACAATGAGTAACATTTTAACCGTAATTCATTGGAAAAGTTCTCCACATGTGCACTACAGTGCAGCGCTGTGCTCTCGTGAATCAAGACCTGGGGCAGACGTGTAAACAAAACCCGAATCAACCCCAATCACCTCGGCTGCAGAAATGAAAAGAAAGAGACGAGCGGTCAAATTGGTGGTACGTGATGTGATGCCAGTAAGACGTGGTGTTGGGAGCTGAGTGAGTGCAGTGTTATTGATGCGGTAGCCAATGAGGTCTGACACATGGCTTCAGGACAGGAAATGCCAGGGGTTATGGGTAAAATGGGTGTTAGCGAGAGTGTGCAGAAAACTAGAAGCGCACCCACACCTATGCACATTGCTTGCATGCAAAGAAATAAGGAGAAGCAAGGATGCGAGCGGGCATGAATACACACATACTGTACACGCACACCTTCCATATATTCTGTGGGCACCTCAGCCTCATTAAGGGGAAGTGAAGGGCTCCCTGCTCATCTTTTAAAGATAAAACAAAGTGCTGTGATGTCATACCTCATCAGCCTTCGCCAAGGAGACGAGAAGCACTTTAGCAGAAAGAGCAGAGTGTGTGATCGCCTGAACGCACAGACCTCCCTCTGACATTCTCTTTCTCTTGCTTTCTTTCTCACACACACACACACACACAAACTCTCAATTGTGGCGGCAGTAGATGGTGGATGAGGGATGCATGTTGGTTTGGGGCTAAACATGATATCTCCCTTCCCCAGGGCCAGCCAATCAGAACAGCCTGCCAGGGAAAAATAGCAAAAGCACTCAAGACCGGCCAGAGGAAAACACACACACACACACACACATACACATAAACATAGACAAACACTAACAGGCACGTAGAGCTACAAAACACACACTCAGTGTACTTCTGCATGCATTAAAACTCCCTCCAAGCTAGCATCCACTCAGATAAAGAATTGCTTTGGCAGGAGCACACACGAGGAGCTGGTGGAATTCTACAATATAAAGTCACCATAATTATGACATTCATCAATAGCCAAAATATTAGCACCTATTAGCTGTGCAGACACTAGACCAGCTACAAGCAGTGACTACAAAGCCAAAACTCGTCTTTGCCACTGATCTTCTTAGAATTGCACCAGTGCCTGCAGGGGGTGGGACCTTAGGGTGGGAGCTACAGGGTATAGGGCACAGGAAGTAAGCACCTTGGGGGTAGCAGTCAGGGGAAATGCCTAGAGGTCCAGCGCAAAACACATTCACTGCTATCGGCTCCGTTAAAGGGTAAGAATCGGGGCTAAGTGTTTCCAGAGGAAGTGTAAGAGCAGAAGAAATGTTGTTAGGAGGATGAAACCATGGAAATTAGACAGTGAACACAAATCAGTGTAAGAATTACACATTTTTCAAGCCTTTTCTTGTCACCTTGATTTGATGTTTAGGAGCCTTTTTGTTGCCAGGTTAACTAAAACATATCAAATGGGATGTATGTCTGTTATGGAGTTATGGAGCCTTACAAGAGACGATGGTAAAAAGAAAAAATAGGTTAGCAACATTTTTGATTATTTTATTTTTTAAATTTATTTCAAATTTTGCATTGGAAAGAACTTTAAGACAACTTTAAGACATCCACAGTCTAAAACCTAAACGTTCAATAGTTACAACAACAGAGCAGACCTCGATACTTCAGAGGTAAGGAGAACTGAACATTTTTTGTTTTTGCTTTGATAAATCACAGTAATACATAATTCATCTATAAAGTTATCACCAAACACTCACTCGTTTTTTTGCAGGTTTTTAAAGAAAAACTTAATTCTTTGTCAATAAATCTAATGATTAGTCATTTTCTGTCAGTCAGCTGAACTGATTAAAATGCTAATAATTTCCTCACTTCAGCATATTTCTGTAACCGTTCCACTCTCGTTATGCCAAAAGTACCAACTGTAGGTACTTGAGAAAAATGGTATGTCTTCCATCTTCATACTTCTTCAATTCGATGTAAACATTGTGCATGAAATGATTGTTAAGCTGCACAACATTTTTTAAAATTGATTTCTGTATGACACTTCGAGGCTTACAATGATTTTATGTCCATTAATGAAAACAATTCTGGTCGTCTGGTCAAACAGATA
The DNA here is from genome assembly GCF_963969265.1 of Rhamphochromis sp. 'chilingali'. Taxonomy (NCBI): domain Eukaryota; kingdom Metazoa; phylum Chordata; class Actinopteri; order Cichliformes; family Cichlidae; genus Rhamphochromis; species Rhamphochromis sp. 'chilingali'. The sequence continues at coordinate 18,213,152 of NC_137932.1, read as the reverse complement.
TAAAGATACTTCAGCATCAGGTTAGTGATGTAATCAATGTATTGGTGTCGGCTCCTTGTTTGGTTACGAGAAAAAACTGCTACATATCATGTTGTAAGCTGTACTTATTTCGATCCTACATGCTGATGATGTACATCCACCCACCCGGTCAGTGTGATATGATAAATTACTGTTAATTCTTCCCCCATGAAAGCAAAGCGTAAAAGCAATAATCAGCACTAGAGCAGACTAAGCTTTGCCCTGTTTTTGTTGTGTTGTTTGTTGTCCATGCTGGAACAGCATGAGAAATGGGAATATTTCATTTGACAATATGAGTTTTGTTGTTTTACATAATAAAGACACTAGGGGAAAAAATGATGCAGTAATAAAGTACGTGATCATAAAACACTAACCAGGGGGAATTCTGCTACATTTCGACACCACATTTACCTGATGCACATGTGTACACCATCTGTTTTCATACATTGCACAATGCTTCCACAGAAGAAGGCAAGTTATTACAATGGAAGCCCAGCATAAAAAGGTTTAAAGCATATAAAGTTTGATGGTAACAAGTCAAAGCACAAACTTCTGCTTTTTTTCGTGACTTTTATTTGAACCCTGCTGCCTACGTGTAAACTCAAAGACGCCCTCAAAACTGCCCTGTGATGAAACGCCACCTGTCACACACAGCAGCGAGGAGGCTCTTTCTTTCCTATGCAGCCTAATTATGCAATGCCGGGGCCAAAACTACAGTATGGAGCTCAAGCTGCTTGCTGGGAAAATTATCAAATTGTAACCGCATCAGTCTGGGAAACTGCAGATTTGTGAATCTATGAGTGCTATCCGAGTCAAATCATCAACCTGCCGCTCAGGTGTATCTCACTGACAGAGGATTAGAGAAAAGAGACTCCCGGGCTTGTTTGAAAAGTCGACTCCATCGCTTTTCGATTTGCCTGTGGGTCTCACTTGGTTGTTGACCCCTTGTAGATCCTGACAAGAGTTTTCTCTCACTTTCTATTACATCATGTCAGCGTATGAAGACGCCAACAAGTAAATAAATAAATTGAAGTTTCAGAGCAGCTCAGAGAAAAAATGTGGGAAGGATTTTTCTGTCTATCTATGATATATATATATATATATATAGATAGATAGATAGATAGATAGATAGATAGATAGATAGATAGATAGATAGATAGATAGATAGATAGATAGATAGATAGATAGATAGATAGATAGATAGATAGATAGATAGATAGATAGATAGATTTTTTCCTGCATAGGATATTTTCATGACGATTAATGATAATTAGCTCCCGCATCAAAAATAAAATTAATGAAATATGCAGTAACCCGGAGAACACAGGGATGGGGTGAGGAATAGGGGAGGGAGGGGAGGTGAGCCGGGGTATTTGGTGATAGCGGGGTCATTATAGGGTGTAGAATAGTGTGGAAGAGGGGGCGTCAGGCCGGTGGGAAGGGGGGACGGCGGGGGTGACGGTTGAGGGGATTTGCGTGGGGTGAAGGCTGGGTGTGATGCAAGGGGGGAGGGGGAGGGGAGTGCAGCTTGGAGGCTGGTGTGCGGTGGGGTGGGGAGGGGGGGTATCAGTGGGGAATGGTGTCAGCTGCAGAGGCAGCAGGGAAAGCCGACATCTTAATAAAACAGCCTCAGGCTAAATCCCATTAAAGGCCTCAGAGCCTGTTACCACTGCTGGCCAGGTATCGTGCACACATGTAACACACATAACACACCCCACTCACACACACACACACACACATCATATATTTGTGCCTGCACGCACGCACACACACACACACACACACACACACACACACACGAATATATTATATATGGATCCATGTGTCCGTCTCTCTGTCTGTTCCTGTCTGTCCATGTGTGGGGGCCTTTCTTTGTGTTCGTTTTTGTGTGTGGTTTTGCCATCTGACCGTCGTGCACTCATACACTCTGAATTGCACAGAGCTCCACATACAAACCAACAAACACACCTTCTACCTCCTATTGTTGTGGAAGATGCACGGTTTGGCCCACAAAACAACCGAATGCCATCGTCAGCTTCGATTTAACCCATCAGTCCACCTCCATTTTTGGCCTCCAAATACCTCCTTTGATTAGAAAGAGCTAGGAAGAGGTGGAACTGTCAGCCCTGAACGTTTCGAGTAATAGACATCCTTATCACGGCTGCAGTTAGCTGAGGTTTCTAGGCTGCGTTCCTGTATAGGTGAAGTTGATATACGTGTTCTGAGAGAGACTGGAAAATGAGAAATGTGGAATTTAACATGACAGGTACTGGCCTTGGATTTGAGGGACACAAGCTGATATGTTAACACTGTAACATAGTCAGATACATCTGGTCCTAAGCAGCAGTAGTAGCAGCGGGAAAAGGACCTAGCAAGTATAACACCAGAAAATCTTTTCTTTGAAACTATAGGCTGAAATATAGAATAAATAAAGGCTTTTTTATTACCCCTAATTAACATCTAAATGTACTTTTGGCTGTGGACCATCAAGGGGTCATTCTCTTTTTGTCCTATTTTCCTGTCTCAAAAAGGCTGAGGTCTGTTTACCAGAGTGCTTCCGCTAATCTGCACCCCGTTCTACAGCAGCCCCTAGTGGCTACAACCAGATCTGTCTGGATTTATGGGACACACAGGCAACTTTCTGAAAAGTTTCACAGGGGAAGGCTGCAGATGACCTATCAGTGAAAGAAATAACCTTAGGAACTCCATCCTGTAAAAAGTTGCTTCAAGGCATTTATATCACGTTTTTTAATCTTTCCTTAATGGAAGATATTATTAGGTAAAATCAGTGAGTTAAAAATGATTGTCAGGAGAAAGGAAAGAAAGAGGAGATCGGTTGTTTGTGGAGATAATGTGACTTTACTCTAGTCGAGGCACTTCCAACCTGAGGGCTGGTATCTGCCATGAGTTCATAAGACAAACCTGAAGGGCTGCAAGATGATTAACATGCAGGAATAAAGACAAACTTTTTCAAACTGCTGCGCATTACTACAAACAAAGAATGCTATGAGGTGGTAAAAAAAATGTTAAAAAATCTTCAGTTTTATTATCTAAGCGTTTGGTCACAAAGGCCCTCATTAGAGCAAAAAAGAAGAGAGACAAAACATATTTGGTTTACAAAACAAAATGCATTTGTTCCACACATTACTTTTACAGTGTTTATTTGCCGAACTATGTTTTTTTTTCTTTTGCTGTGAGATGTTGAATACTTTAGGGTCACTAATCTCATATTTGACAAGAGGTTAAGAAGTTAGATAAGCTGAAAAGGGTTTGGGAACCACTACTCTTTTCCACTCCCCTGCATACAGCTACACTACTGGGTATAATACAGGAATGGAAAGTCATATTTTTAAAAGTGAGACAGGAAATAGCAGAGAAATCATAGCCAGTGCAGTTGAGCTCTGGAGGAGATTTGTCAACGATGGCAATTCCTCCCCGGAGCACTACAGACGCTTGTATGATGAACAGTATCTAAACTGTCCTCTGAGTTTTTATCTACACATACACTCTCTGATTCTGGGCTGGGATCCAAAGAGACTGGCCCAAATGGAACACACGTTCACAAACACACATACAAATACTCAAACACATGTGCGCACACCCAAAGTGGGGGGAGATCAATATGAAAGAGGAATCTATATGTCCCAAAGTTGAAGTTCAGCCTGTGTCTGACAGAACACACAAGTTCCTGTTGTAGTAAACTATTGTTTTGACAGGATGTCACTTCAGTTCTGCCGAGTGTGTGTGAGAGCGCCGAGCGCCGCGCCTCCTCTTTATCTCAGGCCTAAGGCTACTGTCACTGAGCCGGGGGGAGAGTGGGAGACCGAGGCAGACAGACAGAGGGAGAGAGAGAGAGAGAGAGGTAGCGAGGGAGAGAGAAAAAGGCAGGGAAATAGGGAGGAAAAAGGGAGGGATAATTCACTTGTCAGCTGCCTGATGAAATGCCATTTTAACTGAAGCTGCTAATAGGTAGCTTTACGGGGGTTCAGCAAGCCAGAGACAAGTTGCTGGTAGTGAAGTCTGTGCCAGTGTGTGTGTGTGTGTGTCTAGGTAATGCCAATACCAGCATGATTTTCTTGCCTTTATATAAGATCTCTTGCTGTGAAACAGCCAACAGATCCTATCTGACTCCATGCCTTCTGGGTCAATGTAGATTCTGTTTTTCCTCCTACACACAAACCTGCAGCATCAATCAGTGTTATTAATCACTCCACCAGATCCTGACTAGTCTCAGTTCACGTGAAATGAAAGGACAAAGAAACTTTGTAATCCTCGTTAAACTACTAAATGTTGGCATTCAAAATAATGTTGGTAATATTTTACATTCTTAAAGTTTAATGCTGTTTTTTAAGCAGGATAACTTTTTTAAAACTCATAAAAGTACATTTAACTTCATAGTCATCGCAAACAATCTAAATATTGCAACAAACCACAGGAGCAAAGGTCACAAATATAAGGTCACATCAAAATAAGATATTGTACTTTATAGAATGTAAAAAAAAATGTTTAAAAAATCTAAATAAAGTTGTACAAATGATGGGAAAAATGATGATAAAGCCAGCAAGAATCTGAACTGCATGCTGTCAAAACGAGCCAGTTTCTAAAGACAAAGTCAGAAGTAAATGAGATTTTTTTCTGTATAAAAAAGTAAGTTAAAGGTAATTTTATAAGTCACAAAGAGCAATTACAATACCGTTAGAGTGTTTCCCAAAGAGCTGCTTTGCACAAAAGAATGGCACGAATGGAATTGCTGTCAAACACAGCAGAGTGAATGAAGTCCAACAAACTAATTTCAATTCGTGTGAAAGGAGGATTGATATAGGAAAATTTCTCTAACATTAAACGCAATCGTGAAAACCGAAATGCAGAACGCCGTTACAGGTGAATGTTTTCAAGAAGAGTTGCGGCAGATAATAGAATGTGTATCAGACAGCTGTTAAATACAACCAAACCTAAAATAAAAAAACAAATAAAAAACACTCTGACATTTATCCGGAGAGTGTATGGGGATATTTAAAGAATGTTTATTTCATAAAGGTTTGCAGTAGTTCAGAGGAAGACAGTAACACGAGGATGAGACTTACACGCTGTCACCTAAAAAATATTCTTTATTTATCTATATATTTAACATCAGTGAGATTAAACTTTTTATTCTTAAAACTTTACAAAGTTTGCTTTTAGCTGTTAGCCGATTTTATAAATCCAACTCCTTTTGACATTTTGTTCTGGATCCTTTGAGTTTGTAATTTGCTTCAGAAAAAGCGTCTGTCAAGCCGAGAAGAAAAGAGAATAAAGTTGATGAGTTTAAGTTGAAAGCATCTCGGTGTACTTATAGTTATAGTTTAATATAAAAAATGTTTTAGCATAAGTACAAAATGAACATTTATTAACCTTTCTTCTGAGATGAGTTTTAATATTATTTTAAATTAGAAATATATTTTTCTTTTCTTGGCTAAATACATATGAACTGTTAAAACCTTTACAAAAATATTAGATCTTCAGTGTTATCATGGTGCACCAAGTTTCCTCTGATCTTTTGCCTTAATAGTTCTAATGGTGCATTAGAATTTAATGCACATTCAGTAGATGCTCACATTCAGCATCATCACAGCAGAGAGTAAGACTGTCCACCGGCATTACTCTTTTCAAAGGGACATCTAAGTCACACCCGCACACCGCCACACAACCACACACTCACTCGCACAGAGAAAGGGTTAAGAGAGCCCTGAGGCCAAGTGATTTACGCAAGAATGGGCTGAATAGTTTCTGTCTCTTTCTGCATGAGTGTGTGCAAATGCATGCGCATGTACGTGTGTGTGTGTGACTGTGTAAGTGTGTGTGTGTGTGTGTGTGTGTGTGTGTGGGCACCCCATTTAAATAGCATACTCCAATACAAAGCTGCAGTGTCCTCTCCCAGCCATAGACAATAACAGATTTAACCCATCCTTTGATGCTTATAAATAACAAAATCCATTTTACTGTCTGCAGTCTACCAGTGTATTTAGGTGCTTTAAAGAAATGTACCGTTGTTAGTGTTTCTTCGTCATATGTAGTGTGACTGCATGTGTGTATTTTTGTGTGTTTTTTAATTTTCTATTGCTGTTTTTTTTCATTCTGTCATTTTATTTTTACTCTTCATTATTGACCTTTGTCTTCTTTTAAACTGTAGTCCAAGTTCCTTTCAATTCCATTGCTTGAAATTCTAGTTGATGATGCTGTGTACTTGATATTTGTAATGCTATTAGTGACTGTAAGTTAAAATAGCTTTTGCGACTTCTTGGTCATATAGCAGGCACATTATTTGCTCTGTGTTGTTTTGATTGTAGGGCATCACAAACACAATTGTGCACAAAACCACAAATATTCTTCACACTACTTGTTTAATTTTGTCCTAATTAGACCTTCCTTTCTGCAACCCACAGCTGAGTGTGTCAGACCACGACTTGCAATGCTGAACAATCAAAATTTACTTCCCGAGACTGAAACCTTAAGGTGGACCCGTCTGAGGTTTGTATAAACTGAGGCCACAGCTACATCTGACAAATTTAACCCAGAATCCAAAGGAGACAGACAAACAGAGAAGCTGCTTCAGTCTGTGAAGAGCCTGAATGCCATCTAGTGGATGAAGCTGGAGGCCATGCTGAAATACTGCTTCAGCAACAGTATCAGAGGTCACAAATGCAGCGACTTTCATGTCAACAGCACCCCCTGCAGGGGGAAGCTATAAGTCCTTGTAACATAGAGATTGGATCAGAGCATTATTATTTTAAAACTGTGTTGGCTACATCTTGGCAGTGACATTTAAACTCATGCACTCTTGTGAGAGGCATACGAGGCTCCACTCAGCTTTACCTCGGTTTAATTTATACTCTTTGTGCGTCAAATGCGAGAGGAGCTATACAACTGCTGAAATGACGCAGTTCTGTTGCTTAACTAGTTTGATTTAAATATATCTGCTGTTCAACTTACAGCTACTTTAATAGCATGTACATTAAAAGAGTTCAGGAAGCAAGTGACCTGCGTTATTGCATAGATGTTAGGCAAACACAACTTTAAACACGGAACAAAAACACACCTATTTCTATATTCACACTGTGAATATAGAAATAAGATAAGAAAAGTTTCAAACATACTGTTAGAAAAAAAACTAGATTTTTAAAGGAAAATTGTACAGCAAAACGGTCGTGTGGTTTGCGTTTTCTTCTTTCTTGTTTGCCTGATCAGCACTTGTTTACTGTATGTATGGAAAAATACGCCTGTCTGCAATCCAGTAAAGAGGAGAAAATCTCTGTGGTTTAAAGGGCTTGGGAAAGATACAGCAAAGTGGCTACCTGTGTATTCTTGTTTGTGCCACTTGTTTGTCTCCACCTTTATTTTCCTGACGTTTTTATGTTCCTGTCGCATGAGTTTGGGGATTTTTATTTGCGTGTTCACGCTCTCAAAGCATTTGCTTCTGCAGACAGGAATCCATTTTTTCCTGTTTCAGACATAAACAGGAAGCATGAAAGCTGTGAAACTAGTGTGTGAACATAGACATTTTTGCACATTTTCCCAAGAAAGGTGCAAATATTTGAATGCAATACCAAAATACAACAAGCCCAAATATATATTGTGATGTGTAGCTCAGCTCACTGTGCAATATAGTTTATTTATAGGTCATGCATTGTGATTATAATGGTAGATCCCTTAAATATACAGTATAACAGAGTAATAGATAAGAAAACGGCACATAGTGCTGTGTATGCCATGTGCCGCATCTCCCACCATTTTAATGTCCCAGTGGCCATCAGCATTCAGCTGGTGAGAGCAAAACATGGACATTGGATAGGCCCATGGAGACTGACGTGACAGGGACACTCACACAAAACATACACACAACTGCATGCACTTTGCAAAACTATGAGTTTGTGTGAATGTACATTCACTCAAGGTGTGCTTGTCTGTCAGTGGGTGCACACAGATGTGTGTGTATGTGTGTGTGGAGCTGTGGATCTCCTAATTTAGCCTCTAGAGAGCTGAGACGTCGGGGTGTCAATCTCACAGCGCCGCTTTTTTCCCCACTTAACTTTTTAACCGAGTTTCCTCCTCTTTGCAATCCTCTGTATTTATAGCTGCCAAGCCTGGAGCAGCCACGTATGTCTCAGTGTGTGTGCGTGCGCGTGCGTGCACGTGCGTGCGTGTGTGTCTGCGGTATTTACCAAAATTAAGCTCTTTGTGTTGCATGTGTGTGTAGATGCACAGCTGTTGATATTGTGGGGTTAGGGGTTTGGTATTTCAGTCAATTTCCACAGAGACAAAGATGAAGCACAACGCACGAGAGACAGAGGAAGTGTGGAAATCGCTGGAGGAAATAGAGAGAGCATAGGAAGAAAGACATGGAGGTGAAAGGGATGAGGCGGGAGGAGGGATGGTGGCGCAGGGTTTTAAAGGGGGTAGAGGGATGGATGGAGTGATGAGGCAGAGTTCTGGCCAGGCGAGCTGCTCTGAGACTAATTAAGGTGAGGGCACTGGCAGAGACGAGGTAATGATGAAGAAAAGGATTTACTCCCTCCATCCCTTCGTATAAGACACACACCACCGCCTCTCTACTCAGCTCACCCTCACCTCCTCCTCTTCTCCACCTTCATCACTTGTCCATCGCTCGCTCATTCCTCCCGGTGTCTTCCAGTCCTCGTCATACTTCTCTGAACCAGTTGAACGCTACTCGTCTGCACAGAAGCAGAGTACACATAATTGTGACAAAAGGAAATGTTGGTCAGTGGTTTGATGTATAAAAACTGCAATGTGGGAGTTATTGTCATTGTAGGATCGGCGCAAAAAGATTTGTATGTGATTTTGTTTTTACTTCCCATTAGTATTATTTTGTTTTTTCAACTTCCCTGAAAGTATTGGAAAATATAGAACATTTCAGTAGTTTCTACCTTTTGTTCAAATGGCTGGTTCCACTAAATATTTTAATTACCTTTTAGATTGTGAAAATAAGTAGTAAGGAGTATCTATTCTTTTTCTACATTAAGATTACACAATCTTCTGGTCACCTGTAAGAATTAGGACGCATAGTGTGTACTGTAAGTACAAGATCCTGTAAATTAAATGCAGAAGAGCCAAAAAGGGGGGAAACAAATTTCATATCGTCCAAACACAAACATTCATTTTAGAAAATAAGAAATCAGTAAATGTATTTGAACCTAATGACTGGTGAGTTTTGTTAAACAAAGAACTATTTAAATGATGTCTTAGAAGTATTGAGCTTGAAGTGCTTCAAAATTATTTTTTAACATTGGGGAAAAAGCTAATAAAAACTAATAAAAAGAGTGACAGACAACACCAATCAGTTTTTTTAGGGTTAATTTAAGGATTTAGTGGGAAAATACCTAAACGCCAAACAACACTATAATGCATGAACACTAAAGCGCTTGTGTTACATTTGTTTCCGTATTTTAGAAAAAGAAAAAAAGTCACCACAGCTGTAGGTTTTATTTACAATATGTCTTTCTTTTGCACCTTTAGGCCTTTCAAGAATTATAATAAAGAGACACCTTCTTGGCATTTACACGTCACAACAGGATTCTTAAGAGATCATTTCCACTGTAGCACAGTCACTTTTCAAAGTTTCAATTTCTTTGCTTTGGACAGTTTCTCATTTTTGTCAAAAATGAATGCAGCAGATAATTGGTGGGCACTCTGGGTGACCTTGCTTATCTGCACTTCTCTTTAAAACAGTGCAAGACTTTACTGAATCACATGTGCATATAGTACACTGAATGATACAAATGAGCAAAAAAATTTCAGCTTGTTATTTTGTTATTATTTTGTAGTGTCTTTACTTTACGATATAAAGTGCCTTGAGGTGAATGTCGCTGTGATTATATGACCTCATAATAACATAGTTCATGTTTTATTACTTCATCGCGTTATTGTTTAATAGAAATTGTTCCTGTTTAAAATATATCTTTTAATCAAATATGTTGGTTCTTTTTAAATAAAATATTATAAGCTCATGCCAACTTTTATATATCCCTGTATAGTCACACCACAGCACTCTTTAAATCAATATTCAGACTTTCTGTGCAGATTACCTCTTCACAGCTGAAGAAGTCTATGTATTAATTAGGATTAATTTACTTTTCAATTCCTTTTCCAACACTAATTTTCCTCTCTTGCTCTCTCTTCTATTCACTGTCAAGCACATGTGTCTGCTCGCTTGCTCCAGCTGTGACTCTTCCACCAGTTTTCTCCACCCTCCGTCTTCCCCCTCTTGCTCCTCGGGCATCTTTCCGTGGGCCAACAGGAAGCAACAGCAGCTTGTCATGAGGCCTCCTGTTCCAGCCCCGCCAACTGCGTTCCTGTCAACCACCGGCGATACATCCCTTTTCCAAATGTTCACTTCCACCCACACGTATCCTACATCTGCTACTCACTGTGTTTTGGTGTCTTCTGGTTACAAATTTGCATACAGTTTACAGAAACAGACTCATATCCTCTCCTGTTGTCTGCGCCTGTCACTGCTTGACTGGAATTGTAACGCTGAGGTGAAACGTCTCCTCACTTTAGTTTGAGCAAATGTTCAGCAAAATGCCTCTCATCACACATTCAAACACAACATTTGGCCCTATGTGTGCAATTTGTGCAATGAGTTGTATTTAAAATGACAAGAAGATAAAATCAAAGGAAGTCTCCTACCACTTTTACACTTTAAGGTCAGTTTTTGTGTGATGATCAACAGGTGTTTAATGCCATCTGTGGCTCATTTTGATATGATCAAGTCATTTTCTCAACCCTAAATTTGGCTTTTATAATAGAAAAGTTTCATTGTTTACAGTAACTCAGAGTATATTTGGGATTTTTGCCTTAGACCACCACGCTGGAATTTAAATCCAGAAGTTCAAAATGCATTGGAAAATTAACTGACAAGATCACATGATGTCTGTTCCTCTGTTATTTCAAGAGAAATAACACAGACGTGATATCTGAAGTAGATTCAACTAAAGTCAATGATGACAGAATTATTTCCATGGATAAGAAAAACGACCTTTAAACACCTAACAAAGTGAGGAACACTCTCGAGAAGGCAGGTGTATCATTTTTGCCTTAATGAAAGCAAATGTGAAGGGTTTAAAGCAAGTTTAAAACCACTGGTTACACTCGTGAACTAGAAGACCAGAAGAGGTGTTTCTACAAAAAATGCAGACAGATCAAATCAAGAGTAACTTGTTCCAGAATGATGGGAAGAATGGAAACGAAGAGAAACAACTCATCATCTGAAGCACACGCATCTTCTTTCCCCATCACAAAACCAAAGGAAGAAAGACCCAAAAACAAGCAGCAACTGAAGGCAGCTGCAGTAAAGCCTTCGCAGAACATCTCAAGTGTGCAAACAGCCTTTGGTGATGTGGCTTCGAGACTTCAGGTAGTCACAGACTGTAAAGTATTTTCATGCAAACATCAAAAACAATCCTTATTTTTAAAATTATGTTAGTTTTTCCAGTCAGTTGTTGTGAGCCTGTGAAAATCTGAGAATCACATTTGTGCACTGTGTGAGTAAGACATGTTTCTCACTACAGAAAACACTGTTTATCTTAGAGTGTTTTCTGAGTAAGGAGTCAGGACACATGAAGCTCACTTTGCGCTATTTTTGACAAGGGACAGTTGGGCATTATATAGAACTTGTACTGAAGAGCTGACAGGGTAAAGACTGTTTAAGGTCCAGTCAGGTGTTGGACATTTTTATTCTCCCAGAAAACTCCACTGGATAATTTAAAGAATAGTCCAGCGCTGCTGTGAACTACAGGACCTAAAAAAGTTATATTGACTAAGTATAAAAAAGCAGCTCACAGATCTTGATTAAGAAAGAAGTGCAGAAAGTAAATAGTTGGAGCAAATATGACAGTGCCAAGCATCATTATCAAACTTTCATAAACTTTTCAATAACTTTTTAGTCTTAGGAGCTTAAGAAGAACTGAAGGACACCCGAATGTAATTACTGTGTTCAAACCTGCATAAAAAAACCACACTAATGGGATACGCAGGTGCTGTGAGTCAGGTAATAAAAAACAGACTTTTTACGAACAAGGGGTGACTCTGACTGAACAGCCATATCCTGGTTTATTATCTATTTCACTCCGAATGGTGCCCTAATTTACAAAATGACCATTATGATTGGTAGTAAACTGAAAAAATAAAATGAAATGTTCTAGAGTAACATAATAATCCAGTCAGTCCTTGAGTAAAAACATATAAAACCATGCTACTGTACATTTTTACAGTATAATACAATAATACCATGTTGCATGAGGTAATGAATCAAGTGACCTCTTGTGCAACCAGTGCAGTCACCCTAAGTTTTAGGTTTACAAATCATAAAGGAGATTATGACAGTTACATTTCTTCTCCATTCACTTTTACTGTTATGATATACCCAGGAAATTAATGACTGGCTTCATTTGCAGCCACAGCATTTTCACATCAGTTTGCAATGCCTAAGGTATCTGACGCTCCTTCATTCCTTCAGATAGTCTTTGAATTTATTCCTTTATCTCGTCATTGATTTTCACTTGTAGACTCTTGTGACCGGCAAAAGCGGACAGATGGTGAAACTGTATCTCAGAGTTTGTGTTCCTGGAAAAGGAAAAGCAAATGTTTCTCCCATTAATATTTGGATCAGAATAAACAGACCTCTGCCTGAGGTCTTAGAACAGGTCTTAATTATTAAATTACAAATAAGTGTCTTTCTTTGCATGCGTGTTTAGTGATGCTGTATTTCTATTTTTGGAAATTTGACTTTTATATCTGGTTCCTGTTTTTTACTATTCGTTTCATATAAGGTGTCACTTTTACTCATTTCTTATCAGCCTTTTCCTTTATGCATGATGACTTAAAGAGCACCAGAACAGGTGTCATGTTGGCTATCAGTGTAGCAGAACAAGAGCGAGGAGCCAGCTGTTGTGCAATAGCTTTAATTCCACCATTAATTATTAAGATATGTTGTCACACTGTCATTATAACACTGTTAAGAGTTCAGATTTATGTTAGAGCGTCTCTTAGAGTTAGTCACTGTGTAAATATCCTAACCTTAGAGAAAATCAGGAGTGGCAACTTCAGTTTTTAATGAAGCGACAAGGAGAACATATAGAGTAAAAACAGTACAGTTGAAAAACAGCTTACCCTTTATTTGCATTTGTGCCCTTATACAAATTCTGATAGATGAATTTTCAAATCTGACATAGCTTTCTGTAATATTACAGCTGAGTACATCTTAATAATATGCTAGAAGGTATAATGTGTTCCCCCACAAAATTGCAGAGCACTGTGTGGAATTCATGCATCACTAATGGTTAGCTTTTAATTCCTCTGGTTTCAATGGAAACACAAGTTCTCTCCTTTGCTGCACGTCATTGTACACTGCCAGCGCTTCTTTAGTTTTTTTTTTTCCCAAAGAAAGTCAGTAAAATGACTAGAGAGGGGAGAAATCCTTCTAGAAGTGCACACTGTGTACTTTCACATGCAATGATGGGAGGAAGCAGCATGAAGATAGTATGTTTGATCACAGCACACATAAGAAAAAAGAAGAAAACCACTTTGCTGGTGGAACTTTGGTGTCAGGTTTTCTAACAGACTCCCTCTGAGAAATGACTACACTGCACCACCAAAGCCAGTGTAAATACGTACGTGAAAGAATGCAGAAAATAATTCACTGTGCTTAGACATAAAACAAGACAGTGATACTGGGAAACGGTGGCAAGCTTCAATTTCCAGTATATATAGCCCAACTATGTCTTACTTTAACATAAAGCCGTGCGCTGATGACACAAAAGCATTTTAAAAAATAAATATAGCACGTAATTCCCTTGTGTTGAATGTCGTACCCTTGTTTAGATCGTATGTACAAATAATAGAAACCATAAAAAGTAGCACTGTTCAATGTTTCAAAGAAGAAATTATTTACAGTAGGATTCTTCCTCTTTTTCACTCTTTTTCATTTTTTTAGCATCTGGACCAGCAGGACAGGCCTTACAAACCAATTTTCAGACTCTTGGGGCTATTTTTAAAAGCCCATTTGATACCGCAAGTTCTGAAAGAGTTCAGATCTGGCAGGATAATAATAATAATAATAATAATAATAATAATAATAATAATAATAATAAAGAAATATTTCCATCTGCATCCTTAAAAACATTGTCTTTAGTCTAAATATCAATTTGCGTTAACAAAAGGAGTTGATACAGGCCCAAACAGAAAATTGTTTATAATAATAATAATAATAATAATAATAATAATAATAATGGTTAAATATTGGATCAAATTTTTCTAGGTGGTGTGGGGAGATTCTTGTGAACTTCTCTAGTGAGGAACAAGTCCACTTTTGATACAAGTCCCTGTTAATGTGTGGATGTACCAGCTTTTTTCACCGCTTGTATTCTGTGCTATGGATGGTATGTACAGGTTTATAGTTGGTTCTAACAGGCTTTATCATATTTAACCAAATTTCAACATGAGGTGGCATACATAGGTGGATGCCTGGTTTAATAGATTTTCGTGGTGTAAATTAATAAGTTAATCTGTTAAAGACCTTAAACAGAACTGATTTAATTCACCTAAACTGATACTGACTTGTTTTATATTAACTGACCTTACAAACTGCTTCTATATGCTTAGTTTTTAACAAAATGTAATCAAAATGGTCCAAAATGGGAATAAGCTGAACCCAACTGGATTCAAAGACTGAACTGGAGAATAACTAGAGCGTTGTTTTACATTTTTTACAAAGTTTTACATTCAGCATATATAGAGCGACAAATTACATAGTCAGTGAAACCTCAAAGGGAAGTGCCGCTGAAAGGTTCAGCAAAGGGATTTGTAATTTTAACTTCTCACAGATGGTACAGCCTAAAGTTCACGGTAATAGTTTGTTTAGTGCCCAATGAGGTCTAACGCTAAGCCATAAACTGTACATAAAAGATGGAGGTATATTACAGTCTGGATTCACCCTAAACATGAGGTTTTTTCGGTGCCCGTTTAGTTCAATGCTTCGAGTGGGTGACCACATCTCTCTCCCCAACAGGTGGCCGCCTCTCCCTGAGCCTGGTTCTCCTGGAGGTTGCTTCCTGTTAAAAGGGAGTTTTTCCTTCCCACTGTCGCCAAAGTGCTTGCTTACAGGGGGTCATATGATTGTGGGGTTTTTCTCTGTATGTATTATTGTAGGGTCTACCTTACAATATAAAGCGCCTCGAGGCAACTGTTGTTGAGATTTGGCGCTGTATAAATAAAATTGAATTACTTTGAAAAGTAGAGACAGTGCTACAACCCAGAGGATCTATGGGCCGAGGGGTTAACATATGTATATATTAGTGCTGTCAGCGTTAATCTCGTTAAAATGACATTAATGCCATAACCGCATTAACATGGCAAATCTCCGTTAGCGAGTTAGCGCGGATCGCCCCGTGCGTGGGGCTGCAGGGCGTCAACACTTTAGCGCGGTTAGCTCTTTAACGCGTTAGCGCTGGGCACAATGACAAGTGGTCCTGCTCTTGCATCCACACACAGTCAGTGTTGGGGAGTAACGGAATACATGTACCGCCGTTACGTATTTAAAATACAAAATATGAGTAACTGTATTCCGTTAAAGTTACCGTTTAAAAAGGTGGTATTCAGAATACAGTTACTTTGCTGAAATAAATGGATTACACAGCAGTATTTTCCTGTTTCACATGCTCTATTTTTAGTTTCCACGCCGGTGGAAACCCAAACAAAACACGCATCAAGAGGCTCTAAATTAGAGGCTCTAATGCCTGTGTCTCAATCTTGCGGCCCATGTCAACTCATATTAAGTAATCCAAAGTATTCAGAATACATTACTCTCATTGAGTAACGTAATGGAATATGTTACAAAATACATTTTGGGGCATTTATTCTGTAATCTGTAGTGGAATACATTTTTGCACCTTTTTGCAACCATAGCTATCACCATCTGGTGGCCTTCCTTAACAGGTACATTTTTCTGACCTGGAAGCTGATCATGTTTTACACATGAATGTCTATTACACAAATTACACAAGTTTTCAATCACCTAACATTTTCTTAATAGTAGGAAGCCTTCATACTCAAGCAAGCAACTCAAGCTGCACCATGTCATACACACTTCACTCCTCTCATTATATGCAAAATACACCCTCTCAATGTAATGCTTTATTTAAGCTGTTGAATTTCCCCATCACTCTCATGTCAGCGCTGCTGCCAAACAGAATCGCTGCCTGCTGTTTCAATCCCTTCACCTCCCCAGAATCCACCTGTAACCTCTAGAGGGATGATTACTCACCACTTCTTAAATTTCTGTGTATCATATTTGATCGCAGTCTCATGCCAATTTGTGCAAAAATCTTTAATCTACAGATTTAGATTTGTGGACACAACTTTTCAGCATTGTTGTCATGTCCCTGAAAATGACTTTGATCAGTCTCTGCTCAATTGTACAGATTCTTCCACGTACACAAAATGAATGTTCCACTTTAAAAAGCAATTGAAAGGAAGTCATAAGGACCGGTGGTGGAGTGAATCATTTCACTTCTTACTGCGTGCGTCACAGACTTCTGACTTCATTTGTACATTTTTTAAATATGCTATTAGTTAACTATATGTGGCTTGGTGAAAAACAACTGGGATGGGTTAAGGGACTAAAATGGGCTTGAGTAGATTTTGAAAATGATCATGGTTTGGCTTGAAGTACAGCAGATGCCCACTTCCTCTGCACCATAATAGATGAGTGCCCATCAGCATGATTGCTTTCATGTTTTGCTACGAGACTGGCCTGCATATTTGCGGGGAGTTATATGGGCTTGAAGCCCAGATGCCAAACACAACCCATATTCTGTAATAAACCAATCATTTCCGACCTCAGCTGTGAGGTTAAACTGAGTTCATGTACTTAATTGCTAAATTCAAAGAGTAATTAGTGCAGTTATTATTATTATTATTGATCATACTGATAGAGTAATAATAGATAATAATGACTGGCATTCTTTAGGGTCTCACTGCCATATGCATGAGTCGTGTCTGTCCAGTTGGATCGACTCCTTGCACATGATGGTGATGGCCAAACTCAAGGATATAAAATTGTACTCCATAAACCAGTGGTGATGTCACTACGTGTATGGCTATCTTATCTACCAGATTTCTGGTAACTTTTGGTAAATTGCATTATTTCTACCAGTTTGTGTTCTGGTACGGTAGTTTTGCATTACAGTTTGCACAAACTCAAAATGGGATTCTTCATAAAACTGCAAAAACTTTCTCAGAGAACTTTGATTAGTGCATGGTCAGCAATCTGTCACGTCAACACCTTCCTGCCACCATTTTCTGCAGTACTGACTGGAAATGAGTTTTTGAGCAATACAGAGATTTTATTAATTATATTTCCGTATGTTCAGTCTAGTTACAGTGTTTACATTTCTGCCTAATCAAATTAGCCTAAACCACCAGTCCCATTCATTCAAGATTTAAAGGAGGATGAGTAGCAATCTACACACCCCGTGATGACTGGAAACATCTTGAACAACACATTGCACTGCTGGCATGAAAAAACGTAAACTGAACCTACAATGAGGTTCATACAGCAGCTCCAAAAAGGTGTGAGTCCAAAATAGCTCAACTGGCAAAAAAAACTCAAAGAGGAAAATCAGCAGCGTCATCGCTATTTCTGTAATGTCAAACTCGATTTAGCGCAAGGTGAGACAAGAGCATCCATTACATATCAGTGTTTATTCAGTATTTGTTGTTGTTGTTGTTTTTTCATTTGTTTACGTCACTTTCATTAAATCCCACAAACAAGCTAAACAGACTCAAAAGAAAAGTCCACGAGTGAGTCTAGGGGTTGCGTGTAGTTCATGTATGTCTGTAGGACAAGGAGGAATAGTCTGTGGAAGTTGTCAGACATCAAAAAGAAAATCTGAAGAAAGCTTTGTCATGTTCTATCGACATGTGTGAAGCCATGTTGGGATTTTCTAAGTAGCTGGGTTGTTGTGTTTGTAGATTCTTGTTGTAAGCTGTAGATTTTTGTTTCCAGATGAATTAATCATTATTTATCCTTGTTAAAATGACTAGGATTAAGTTTGTTATGATAACTTTTACAAAGGGTAATTTGTTGAAGACTATAGAACATAATCCCCAAGAACATATTTCATTTGATCATAAAGATCTACAAAGATTTATTTAAAAATAAATAAATTAGAGATTGCCGTGAGGTGCAATGTCACGACTTCAGCTCTCAGTTTATGTCTGCAGAACGGTGGGAGTGATGGCCTTTGACCCCCTTTTGAGTTCAACACCTAAGAGGCGGGACCCGCAGCACTGTGGGTGCGCTCATTGGGCAAGGTCATTGGACATCGGAGCGCGGCAGGGGGATGTGATTGGACCGTGAGCTCTGTGCAGAGCACGGGATGCAGGTAAAAACAAGAGACACCCACACAGCATGAACAGATATAGAGAGAGGAGCAGGCTGAGACGAGAGAGATGGATGGAAAGAAGGAAGGAGAGATGGGGAGAAAGGTGTTTGCGTGCGTGTGTGTCTGTGTGTGTGCGCAACAGAAAAGCCCAGATAGCAGTGTGTCAAGAGCGCTGTCAGTCACTCATCCATCCAGCTGGCTAATTGGCTCCTTACCCTGGTTCTCCCTCTTGCTCTCACCCTCTCTTTCCCTCACTCTCTCCCTCTACCTGCCTCCCACCATCCTTCTCTCCTTCCCTCGGTTGCCCTCTCTCTCTCCCTCCATCAGGCGTTGCTCCTAACTGCGTGCCGGAGGCCAAAATGCAGATGAGCTCTGCCTCGCGTCAGGGGGAGCTTCTGCTCTGCTTAATTATCCGTGTGTGTGTGTGTGTGTGTGTGTGTGTGTGTGTGTGTGTGTGTGTGTGTGTGTGTGTGTGTGTGTGTGTGTGTGAGAGAGAGAGAGAGAGAGAGATAGCTTATCAGCTTACCGGCCCACACACACAATGTTCATGCTGCTGCTGCTGTTACTGCTATGCTAAACAGCAAGGCATCCTGGGAATTGCAGTGACAGCTCATTTTGGTTTTTTTCATGGTCTATGTATGAAAGCTGCTGAGAGACAGCCCTTCCCTCCCTCCTGCCTCCCAACTTTCCCTCCTCCCTTTACACAAACACATACACACACTCTCACAGTCATATACACACATATACACATTCGCACACAGACACACAAAACCTCTCTTTCCCCGGTGCTCATGGGAACGGGTCCGGGGCCTGTCACTAACCCTCCCCCACTCCCTCTACCCCGTTTCTCCCCACCACCTCACCCTCCCCTCATCGCGGCGGTGACAGGGCTTGTTGACAAACGCCAGCAGTCATCAGGGCACCATGGGAAATCTTCTGCCACCATTTTGTCAGCAGAATGACAGAAGTTGTTAATGTCTTGCCTCTCGCCCTGACACGAGATGCTGGGGCTGACAGACTCCGACATGCACCCCACACACACACACACACACTCAGACACACACACATTCGGAAGCACACTGCTGCGCATAGCCATAGACTAACACAAATGTCATGCTCGCGATACAGACACACATGACCATGCACACTCACACAGGCTGACATGCTGCACACACACCATTCATGTCCACATTTTGTGCCCCCATCCATAACTCTTCCTCATCTCACTCAACAAAACCAGTCTGTGTGTGCACGAGTGTGTGTGTGCTGTCTGCCAACTAGATGTGTATGGATGTTTAGTGTGTGTGACTAGGGAGTGTTAATGAGGATATGTCTATGAGTGTGTACGGCTTCTAATGAGTTGTACGCCTGTGTGTGTGTGTGTGTGTGTGTGTGTGTGTGTGTGTGTGTGTGTGTGTGTGTGTGAGAGAGAGAGAGAGAGAGAGAGAGACAGTGAAAACAGTGTCTCAGCTCTCGTTGTGGATGCGGTGCATGCGTCTGATCAATAACATTTACAATCCCGACAGGAGATCGAGCCTGGCGGACAACCCTAACTGACCGTTATGAGAACATGATGAACTCCAGACAGAGCACACGCACACACACACATACAGATGCGTATGGGCAGCTTCTCTGGACATCCAATTACCGTTCCTCATAATCCACTTGCTCCACACACAGCCTCTACCATCCACCTGTGTACAGCTGGTGTACAACCGACAGACGTCGAGATGTATTTGAGTGTGAGATTGTGTATATGAGGGTGCGGGTTGCTGAAGATGGAAGTTCCCACCAGAATCCGCAAAGATACAATGTTTTTAAGCACAACGGGCCCCTGATCAGATCAGCATCACTGGTTTACCTCAGTTCAGTGGGTTTAGCTGCAACTGTACTCTGTTTAATGTCTCAGGGTGTTATTAAATCAAACACTGCAGAATCCGTTGAAGATGGAGATAAAGGTGCCAGGCTTACATTTTCCATCAAAGTGAGAATTAGGATCCGCTTGGTTGGTGTGACTTGAGAGATTTTGTGTCTTGGCAAGTGAACGTGTCAGGAGGTTTTTGATCAATGTGGTGAATAAAATGAAACATTGCAGAACTAAGGGTTGAATTCTCACACATTGCTGCAAACAGTCATTGTCTTGTCCGTGTACAGTAATGTTCAGCACTTCATAATTCTTTGAAACAGCAAACAAATATTCCGTATGGAGGAAACGCTACTCACTACACATAACACTACAACTTTGAATTACATTAATAAAGGCTACATGCTAATTGTGTAGTTATGCAGCGGGGTTAGCAATTTCAGAAACTCAATTTATTATTGTGCTAGTCTGGCTTAATGTTACAATTGTTCTCCTCTTGCGTTCAAAGGGGCAACTAAATAGTGTAACATACAAACAAAGTCTTTCTCTTTAAATGTTTCATGACTGCAATACAGAGTCAACAATAATGAGTTTATGGACAGCTGCAAATATTGTATTATTATTATTATTATTATTATTATTATGACTTGTCTACAGGGTTTCTAACTAACAGACTAACCAACTGGGCTTCATTTCATCCACCTGCCCAGAACATTTCTATCACTGGAGAGGATATTGCATTGACATACATTTATTTCTTGGAAAATTACAGTGCAACAGTCTCACAGCAGTCTGTGAAATACTCTTGTTCATATAAAAACATATGTACATGAACACGTTGTGCTTCAAAGTCTTTGTTTAAATCTGCAAGAGAGGAGAATTCTAATATAAAATGTTTTTTCTGTTTTCTTTTTGTCCTTAGTTTTGAGATTTTTTTAAAGTCATTTTCAGTTTTGTGTTGTAGTTTGATGTTTGGTTAGGTTTTTTGAAATAAAACTATTCAATTAGGTTTAGTAAAACATCATGCTTTAGGTTAAAATACAATGTTTACCACTTGCTTCACATCTCTTTTCAATAAGTTGAATGGGTGAAACGTCCCTCCAGAGTCGCTCTGACTTCTGTGATGAAATATTTTTTGTGTCCATGTACACAAATAAAGAGGTGGTATTTCTTTCATGCTTCGTAATTTGCCATGAGACTTGGCTCTACTGTAATTTTAAACCATGACTTCACGCTAAAACTCTGATCAAGATGTTGCTGATCATAATTATGGTCAAACCAACATACTATGAGGACACACACACAGATGCAATTTAATCATTAGTCATAAAAGAAACTCATTTTTGTTCTTGTCTTCAAATATATTGTGCATTAGGAAATATATTCTGGCTAGTAGTGAAATAGAGGCAAGAGATCACTGAAGAGATTAGAAAATAATGTACATCTTATGAAAGGTCAGATATTATTACACCCCAAATCTTGGCGAGGTGAAGGAGAGGTAGATCCTGATTTAATGGCACTCAGAGCCAGACAGGGCCCCTGGAGCATGTTTACACTCTGAGAGTTGTTGTTTAGATGTAGCCAGGAGGCCCGAAGTTTTCTGCCCCACTCTGTGTTTAAGTCATTCTGACATTACACCATGTAATCATTATAAATATCACCTTAACTCTATTATGTGCAGTGGTTAGCACTGTTGCCTCACAGCGAGAAGATCTGAGGTTCAAGTCACTTTCAGGTTGGGGACTCTCTGTGGGGTTTTTTCTGGGTACACCGGTTTCCTCCCACAGTCCAAAGACACACTTGGGCTCCGATTATCTAAAAAATTTAAACTTGGCAAAGACCTGAATGGGAATATTATCATTATCAAAATCAGCTCACAAAATAACTGACAGATCGTTTAAGACGTCAGGCAAAAAAAAAAAAAAAAAAAAACTAGAAACACGAGCTGACCAAATAAATAAATAAATAAATAAAATAATGGTAATAATAATTTGAAGCTATGGCTTTATGCTTAAAACGCCCAGTCAAATAATTTTCTTATGCTCACTGCATGTTGTCAGCATGACTATTTTAACTTCTTATCAGATGATTGTGAACGAGAACAGATTAATCTGAAGAGGTCAACTATGAGTTGTTATGCTTACTATTTACCAGCAGTTGGTGTCCTGCTTTCATCATGAATAAGGTTGTTGTTGTTGTTTAGCTCATCTGCTAGCTGAGCAAAAAGAAAAAAATGACAATGGTGGTTTCAGTCTAATTAGTGGATAACACGCGTTTTTAATAATAGTTGTTTGTACTCATGGGCCAATTGTTTCATATTTAATTGTTTTATGCTTGATGTGTATCGTGTGACACATTTGTACAAAAAACACACACAATAAAAACCCAAATCCACACTTTAATTTATGAGGTTTAGACGCATTGATTTGAATGCTCTGTTAAATCTGTCTTTGGACAGGTTACTTAATGCAAATGATTTCACATTAGTTGTATGACAGCGGTAATAACTTTCTCATATAAATCTTGACATTACATTTTAATGTTTTTTAATTGGCAGTGATTGCGGGATTGTGATACCCTCCTGTTTTGCTTGTTTAGGTTTGTGGGGGGATGTCAAGGCCTTTCTGCCGTGAGTGGATATAACACTTCCCCAAACACGAGCCCACTGTAGCTGCAAATGATCATCAATTACAAGTACCAAACAAACTAAGGAAGCACTTATAAATCAGACATCATTTCTGAAAAAAAAAAAAAAAAAAGACTTATCAATGGTGGATCTGAACCAGGGGCAGTAAGACAGCTTGTTGGAATGACTTCTTATAAAGTGGTGGGGGCAAACTACTATATAACACTTATATAAATAAATAAAAATTATAACAAAAGTATGTTTTGAAATCTTGGCTTTTCTTTAAGACTTGTCTTGGAAACAAAATGTCTGATATATCCACGTCTTTTTGCATCCAGAGGAGTCGCCCCCTGCTGCCCATTACACTCAGCGCAGGTTTAAAGCACCTCCCATTGGCGAAGCTGCGTTTAACGTTTATATACAGAATATGTTTAAGTACACACGTTCACCAATATTTAATACTTTTTTAAGATACTGGCTGACAGGCAGCAATATTTTTTTATTTCCAAAAAGAAAAGAAAAAAATATTTTAAAAAGGGCTACATACTGAACTTTGAAGCTGGAAACAAAGTATCGATATTAAGCGTTAGTGTTGATGAATTTGCGATAAGATCGATATTTGGATCAATCCGTCTATCTGTAGTAGGTAGTGTCATAACAACAGTGGCTGCGGTGAGTAGTTTTGCTTTTTGTAAATGTATAACTTTAAATTCAACCATGTATTTTAAAATTAACCGCAAGCTTCTATGCCGATGACTTACAAAAAAAGCATTATATATTTAGCATTAAACACAAATACATATATTATATTAATATTTAGTGGCTTCGGTCGTCTTCTGTGCCACAATCACTGCTTTCTTCCCCGGTGCAGTGCTACAGTACAGCGCTCTGACACTTGTTTCACAACACACGCGTGCACGCGCACACACTGAGCGCACGGGAGCAGGTGAGTCAAGCGCAGCTTTCAGCAGGTGCCGCCCCGCGTGTGAGCCGGCTAGGACGAGATGAAAGACACCGCTGCAACTCCCGATCTCTCCCCGGCTCCCTCCCCTCCCTGCACCGCGCGAACACGCCGACTCCCCCCTTTCTCCCCGCACCCTCCATCCATCCATCCCCACACACACCCTCCCCGCTTCCCCGCGCGCTCCGTGAGGTAGATTTGTAGTGACAGCAGCGGGTGCATTCGCCAGTCATTCTCCATAAAAGGTTCCGTCTGATCAAAGCCCTGCTGTGGCAGGGAGGCGGCCCGCTATATCGGTGAGTGTCTGCGTGTCTCCGGTGTCTCGCAGGGTTGAGGCGGTTTTGAAGCTCTATAAACACAAAACCCCTCTCTGTCTATCTCCCTGCTATTTACATTTGAGCTCCGTTTTGCCTTGGCAATAAAACATTGGTTTTATTCCCTCTGCCTGTAGCCCTTGTGACAGGCTCGGCTGCATTAATCAGCTCCTCCCGCTCAGAGTCAAGGATTCCTTAAACTGGAAGAATTAAATCTTTAAATACATTTTAAACGGAAATGTCTGACTGAAGTTATGTTAACAAGCCCCCAACCTGAGAGGTGTGTGTATTGAGCACAGTCCCCGGTGAGCGCTGAGGGGATCGCTCGCACACACACACACACACACACACACACACACACACACACACACACACACACACACACACACACACACACACACACACACACACACACACACACACAAGGCAGAAACGAGGCAATGTGTTGTTATACATTTACCCATCCCGCTGTCAATTAGACAAACAATAAAAGTTCAGCTTTTCCCCACAATTTGAACATCCGAATATCAGGATGATACCACTGCAACCTGAACTTTTTAAGTCACCTGCCAGTCATATTCCCAATTTTCCATATTCATGTTGTTTTAAATCACCAGGAAGCCTGAGCAATCCCTCTTTAGCTCCTCATTAACATCAGTCGTCTCGTCAGAAGCAGACAGCATTATTCACCATCAATTAAGTGCAGCTGCATCCGAAGACAGTCTACTGCTGACACATCTTGGAACAAGGCCGGGATGCAAATGCAAATAAATAAAAAAAAAAGAAAAGAAAAGAAAGAAATTTGGCAATGCAAATTTAGGAAGCTGTTAAGACTTTAAGAGTAGACTCTGCACCCCCTCTACCCAAATTCTGTTATCTGCAGCACAAAGCTTTCTATACATTGATCTTTTTCCCCTCCTCACAACAGTTTCAGTCCCTGCTGAATAAAACATAGATCATCAACACATTGCTTGAAGTTGTTGTCCGTGCATCGAGGCCTTCTATCAGCAGAAAAAATGCAAATCTCACCAAGAAGGGAGACAAAATGTTAGGAACAAAGACCAATGTTGTTAATATATGAAATTCTACATGATTAAAAGATAGACTGTTTCATTTTCTGTTTGCATCTGTACCTATATTGCAGAGTTCAACTCAACTGTTTCTTCAAAACTGATACATTCTGTGATACATACATTCTTGTTACAAAATATTAAATGCTTATACAATGAAAATGACATTTTTCAGTCACTTTCCCATCCTGAGCATTGCGCTCCCAGCCTTAATGCTCAGAACACATAAGCTATATTTGTGTTTAAACAAAAATGCACTTTTAGCATCATCCTTTCTCACCACACACATTATAAAAATGCCAGTATCTCTGGACAATCATCCTCTCTGACCTTTAATGGACTTCCTGTTTGATTAAATTCAACCTGAAACTATGAAAAACAACCAGAGGATTTGCCAGCTGCTGGCCATTAGAAATTGATCAGATCCACAGTTTTCTATTCTATTACTAGTTACAACTTGTTTCTTACCGCTAGCCAAAATCAGATGCATTTAGTACAAAAGTTAAGCAGGAACAACAGAAATGAGTCCCAGTGTAATTAACACACCGTTTAATTCCAACAGTCAGTGAGAAAAAAAATTATTACAGCGTATTAGAAACATTACATTAGGCTCACTGTTGCTCTTCTTAGAGCTAAAACTTTGTTATGTTATGTTGGACTCGCTGATAATGCTCTCGAGACACTGCTCGAGTCCACAAAACAAAAAAAAAAAACATTCCTCATCGACAATCTGCTTAAATTCAAAAGCCCCTAAGCAAAGTTACATTTACAAGAGATCCTTCAGAGACACTCATACTGTATCTGACTGTTCTCCCATACAGGCAAAGTGGTGGCCATATGTACACTCTCTTTTATCGATGTGTGTGTGTGTACGTGTGTGTGTGTGTGAGTGAGAGAGAGAATGTATGTGTAGTTGTCTGTCCAATGGTTTTTAACTGTGTTACTGGGGGTAAGCCTCGATCACCATGGCATGACCCTGGAATAGACAAGAAAAGAAGAAATTACACTACAAAATAGCGACTATGTTAGTCTTAATACAAATATATTACTCTGAGGTCTATTAAATGTTAATCTCTCAGTCACAACAAATCTTATCACTTTGGGAGTTTTGAATTTCAAAATGTAAAATCAGAGTGTGTTACCTGTCCTCCAGCAGCACAGGCTGCTATGAGCCCATACTGTCCTCCCTCCTTCTTCAGTCTGTTTGCTACTGTGGTTGCCAGTCTGCAGCCAGTGGCACCGAATGGGTGACCCAAAGACAGAGAACCGCCCCACAGATTGAACTTCTCCATGGCAGGAGTCCCAACCTGCACACACAGCGACCATCAGGTCATGAGTGATGTAAACACCAGTGAAAACTCAACAGGACATCAGCTCAGGTGAATGGATTTCAGCTGAGGATGTCCACTTGACCTCAACAGAAAAAATTGTTGATGCTGTTAACAAAAAATGAAGGCCCAGACATTATCCACATATCCACCAATCTGCAATCTTTGGGGCTATAAAATAAAGGAAGGGCCACAGTGCCAAAAACTCCAGCTCCTTCAGTGGTCGTTTCAGCTCCCCTTTTAAAATGTTTCAAGGCTGTATTAAGATTGCTAACTTTGGATGCAGTGCGCTAACCAAGCTAGGTAAGAGAAGCCCATAACTTAATAATCGGTCTATGACAGCTTGATCAGAAGCCTTATAACACTGGCAGTTTTCCCAAGAAGCTAAATCATCAGGCAGCTCCCTGCTTTCAGATGAACTTTTATATGACCCCAGTTAAAGTGAGAAAGGCATTACAATACTTGATGCGATTGTGTAAAAATAATTGTTATCCAAGCATATTCAATTCTTTGTGGCTGTTCATGTTTTGCAGTGTGCTGCAAGCATCAAGGTGAGCTGCATGGATCTAGTTTTTGAGAAAAAGCAAACAGATGACCAACGGCCATCTTTACCTTCGATTTCCTGCCTATGTACGTCTGAGCAAACCAATCCGAGTCCATAGCCTTCAAATTTGCCATGATCTGACCCTGAAAAACACACACAAATATATATCCACCGAGTTACCATGGAAACCAGCCTGGAAATTGATATGTATTGATCCAACTGTGTTGAGTATGAAGCAGACATGTCAAATTTTACTCCTGCATGTGGACAACATTTATACTGTACATGACAACATGCTGAAACTCGATTAGAGGCAAACACAAAAATGTTGGTGGAGACGGACAGAATATTGATGGATCACATAGACTCACATACTTTTCCCCCCCTGAAATATATTGTAATAACTTACTGCGAATGCCTCGTGAAACTCAAAGACGTCAATATCACTCATGGACAAGCCGGCACGTTCCAGGACTTTAGGTGTAGCGTACGTTGGCCTAAAATAATCAAACAGAGAAAGCATGGAGGTAGAATAAGTCTTCTGTTTTTTAATAGTCCTCAAGACAATTAAGAAACCACCATCTAATCAAATCTACTGAGTAAGAAGTAGTAACTCACCCCAAAAGCAGCTGATCTTTGGGGTCCTGAGACACATAGACAAAGTCTCTGCCAGGATAAAATATTTAAATAAGCATATTGTGCAATCTAGCATTATTATAGAAGTTATTGTTAATCTACCAAGAAGACAGGGTTTAGATACCTGAGGTAGGCTTTAGGCTTGTAACCCATAGCCAAAGCTTTCTCTTCAGACATGACAAGCACAGCAGAGGCACCATCGGTCTGAGGACACACAAACAAGAATCTCAACTTCATGATCCAAGAACAGTTTCCAAAACTGAAAATTTGGAAGAACTAGTTTGAGCATGGTGACACAAGTGAACAAGAGGGTTTAGGATAAAAGGGTTTCCCATATATATAATATTGACTTTGGGCAACCTAAGTCAAGTTATAGGAAACTTAAAAAAAATCTATTTTGTTCCCCATTTTTTATCAGACAAAATGACAGAGTTGGACAATCCCTTCGCTTTTATTTTGAAGTTTGATGACTGCTAACCAATGAGAGCTGTGCCTGCTCATCCTCATCATCTGTGCAGTTAGGTCTTTTGTGGCAGTCTCCAGAGTTTCTCCACCATGATGGACTGCAGCTGGTGATGTTAGTCCCCTTTATGATCTGAGGGTCCAATGTGAGCTGGCGGACCACTCTAATCAGAACTTGCACCAAGTGGAGAACTGGTTCAGGTGTTTGCTCAACTGAGATGAAAGAGTCTGCAGAGCATAAGGACTACTATCGCCAGCTGCTAGGATGGTGGAATTGGTGTTCAACCACAGGATGAGGAACTTGCAGAAGAAGCTGCTTCATTCACACAAAGTATATGTAATGATTGTTTTTTAATGAATTTCCTGAATAAAGTGTGGGTGCACCTGATTAAAGATTTTTAAGTTATTTCCTAATAAAGAATAAGATTTTGTCAAAACCAAACATATCTTTAACCCAGATACACAAAAGAAACAATTAGCGCCGTTTCTGTGTCTTTACCAGGAAAGAAGAGTTCGCAGCAGTGACTGTTCCATGAGGTTTAACGAAGGCAGGCTTTAGTTTGGCCATTTGATCCATGGATGATGGCCGTATGCCGTTGTCCTTTGACACAATATCACGACCTGAGGAGACATGAATGCCACTCTATTGTAAACATTTTTTTTTTTTTTTTAAAAAGAGGAAAGCCTAAAGTCTAGCCCATTCCTCTTATATTTTGTTCGATAATAACTAATATTTTCAATTTGAACCCTAACTCTACTTTCCAAATTGACTGAAAGCGATTTTTTCAAAAGTGATAGATGTCCAAGCGCAGTCAGATTATTTTAGCTTCTGCTAATTATTAATTATATTTATTTCAGATAGAATTAGTCCATATCATGCAAAAAACATAACAAAAAATCAAAATGTATAATTCAAAATTTCTCAAAGCCAATATGAAGTCTTTATATATTCTAAATGAGTCAATGTATAACATAATCTACAGTAAAGCTGGGTTTACCTGGCACTTTAAAGGAGATGACATCCTGCAGCAGCCCTTCGTCCTGGGCTTTTTTAGCCAGTGTGTGTGATCGCAGTGCAAACTCATCCTGCTCCACTCTGGAGACCCCAAATGCAGCAGCCAGACGATCAGCACTGTGGCCCATTGTTTCTGCTGTGGAGAACTCCGCAACAGCAGGAAGCTAGTACGGCACAACGGACAATTTGAGGGTTAAATACTATATGGTGTGAACAGAAGTAAGCCACTCTGAAATCAACTAAAACTGAAAGTTGTTAAATCATATATACCTCCGGGGAGAGGTGTGCAAGCCGGATGCTGCCAATCAGACTGAGCCTCTGGCCGAGTGTCTTTGCCTTGTTTAGGGACAACATGGTTTTCCTCATCTTACGGCTGTGACGAATGGGAACGTCTGACATGAATTCCACTCCGCCTGCTACAACAGCATCACACTGACCGGCAGCAATCAGACCAACGCCTGGAGAGATGGATAAAGAAGATGAAGATTAAAGATTAAAACAACCATTAAAAACCGAAAGTAAAATCAAAGAATTGCAATAGGTCAAGATCCATAGGCTTTACCTACTTTTCCTAATATAATGAATGTGATTTGGTTTAACACAAGAGGACACATCTGATCAGTATACTACTCCCCCTGTCCTTTTTACAGACTTCACCTCCAACCTGCCAAATGTTGGTGTATGACAGTTTATTTTGATGCTTAAACATTAAGACCGGATGCCTTTTTTCATTTAGGATTAAATTTTATTCATCTTGCTCCTTGCCCATAGGAGCTGTAAACAACTAAAAAGCGCATATAGCAGTTTATCACTGTTGCAGTGTACACAACTGTTTTGCAACTGCAATGCAGGACTACACTGAATATCAATAATAATAATAATAATAATAATGATATTTAGAACAAATTATACAGAGTCTCAGTGAAGAGGCTTCTTTTCCGGACATACTTGAGGTCATTGCCTGGTTGGAGGAGATGCAGGCCATGGTGACTGTGTGAGCTGGGATTTTGTCAGAGAAGCCTGCACCCAGTGCTGCCTGAAATCAAAGTAAACATAGAGCCACATTATACACAAATGTAATTGTATTATGCATTTACAGATAATAAATGCACCACAATTATATTTTAGTACGCAATAACAAAGTTAAAGTTAACATTTACAATATGTGATATGTGTATGGGAGAGTGCTTATGTGTGCATACCTCTCTTGCTACGTTGCTGGTTTTAACCTCTTGAATGACTGTTCCATATATGATGTAGTCTACAGCATCTTTTGGTATACCTGTCCGTTTTAGCAGGCCCCTATATAAAAGAAAAAAAAAGAAGAAGATATAAACAAACACACAGAATGAGTAATTTTATTTTTTTTGCTAACGAGGGACAAACATAAATATTTGTTCATAAAGACCTTGTACAATGATCTGTCAGATCATTGTTCTGGCCTTCCTTCATCTCTTTCTAGTGTAAACTGATATACTTCATTCAGCTCCATTGCACTTTGCCCTCACATTACTTTTAAAGCTTACAATGTTTACTGCTTCATAATGACTAGAAGAGTCTAAGAGATATTTTAACAGATCATCAGCAGTTCAGAGTGACACAGTACAACATATAAATGAAAAGTAGTTTTTAAAAATCATTCATTCAAATCATGGTAGCCTTGTCTAAAAAGTGTCCAAATATACAATTATTTTTGCAGGGTTTCTTTGTGGAGCAAAAAACCCTGCAAGCATTTACCCATTTAAACCTCTGATTCAGTTAGAACAAGTTCAAAACTGGATCTGCAAACTATTATTTAATTTGCAGATAAACATTTGACATTGACTTTGCTGGTCTCAACAGACAGTCATCAGAAAAACAATGCAACCATAGACTTACTGCAGAGCTGCTCTGGCCAGGTCATGTGGCATTAGGTCAGCATACCTGTAGAGACCAACCAAAAAGTTTTTTCTTTTGTTTAAGCCACAAATTATTTTCCACTACAAAATGTTCTTGACTGTTTTTTAAGTGTTCAGTACTCCGTGTAGCACAATACAATAAACGTAAAGTGAGAACACAAAGAAAAGAGCCGAGACATACGTGGTTCCAGACAACAGGAAAGGGGTTCGAACTCCTTCCACCAGCACTATGTTCTTTACACCAGGTCGAGCCAGCGTCTTCTTGCTCTTTGTTTGAACTGAAAGAAAATAATTAAAAATAAGACTTACAGCAAGGGCATCTCAGCATCTGCTAGGGGAAGTAGGTTTATACATATTATGTCCAGGCAAATAAATCAGCGATTAAAGGCTTTGGTTACCATTCTGCTTTCAAAAAAAATCTATAATACACATAGCCATAATCTGGATAAAAATTATCATTATAGTAAAAAACTTACCTTGAGACTGAAGCTGGGCTGTTGTACTGAGAGATCGTGCACCTTAGACAAAGAAAAATAAAGAAATTATCATTATAAACCTAAAAGTACCAGATTTTAAATGCTAATATTGAACTGGAAGCAGCTGTACTGCATCTTTAATTTCTGACTCTTAGTCATGTATTTCCTTAATTACTTATGGATATTTGAAATATATTAAACTGTTATGGGAACAAATGACAACTTACCAAATCGCACTGCCCAGGAAGAGCTGACTGAGCAGCTCCGAATTGGGTTCATCAACATGGAAGCCATTCTGTTCTCTGTGGCAAGAAATGTTACTGCAAAGTTTATGGAAATGTTTAACATTTCAGATTCAAAACATTTTAAATTAACTTGGATATTTTAGGACTTCTTTGTGTTTTTCTTAGAATTCCTTACTTTTTTTGTGTGAATTCACAACGACTTAAAAAAATATATATTCCTGAAACCACACAATCCATGGAGGATATATTTATTACTATTATATTGTAGCCTTATTGCATGGGCAGGAGTGTTACACAACCACAACCTCTCAGATCATACTCCGTTCTACTTTCATGTCTGAGTCCTGGTTTTGTTTGACTAAAATCACTTTGCCATATATCTTAAACAACACCTCTTTAGAATTTGCTCCTATCAATTCTTTTTTTTTTTTTTTAATCTTTTTTCAGTATACAGGGATTTTTATATTTTATTATGTGGTTCAATGAATAAAACTGAAAAATTACTGAATCACCAAGCATCACCAAAACCGTTTCAATGTGCCTAGACTTTGACTCTGCTAATCTGTGGAAGGTTATAGGAAAGGATGCACACATTCTTCCAAAATATATTTGGCAGAGAGCACTGCTGATCATTTTCACAATTATGAAAACATTCAGTTACCCCCGGAAACTCTATGGATAGGGGCACTGTCATCCTGAAAAGGTAGGTGAATAAAGGTGATCAGTCAGAACTCATGACCTCTTGATTTCGGTCACTGTTCCTTCTCAGAGCATAAGTCGATCCAAACTATGCCAAAAAAAAAAAAAAAACTAATAAATGCACCTTATAGCACATAAGAACCACCACTTCCACTAATTTTGGGGCTCAGGAGTTTACTACTTTCCTTTAATTTGTCATACAACAACGGTCACCCTGCCCAACCCCCTCTACCCTAGCTTTGACCCTTCACCTAGATTTCTCTCCTGGAGAATGACAGAGCCCTATGTGCAGAATCACAAGACTAATACTGACTGCGTATCGACAAATTATATAAGTCCAAATAAAGCAACAAAATATAACCTTATAGTATCGACGAAATCTAAAATAAAAACAGCGATTTAGCTGGAAGCTGCATGCAAGACTAGCTCAACTAGCTAGCTACTTGTGAGCTAAAATTTAATCAGCAAAAATTCCTGCCGCTGTGTTTGAGATGAAAAAAATCAGTTTGCAGAACCCGTATAACAGCTTTTAACTTTCTAACCTCACCAGATACGTTTAAGCTCACCTGTTTTTATGGTTTATATCCCAGCACACTGCTTCCCTGTCTAATGACCGGCCAGACCCACCAGGACTACAAAAACTGCTTTAAAGGACCCACCCAGTGACTAAGCCGACCAACGGTGTGCCTGAAGCAAAACAATAAAGCACACATTAATATTACTAAATTACACTGCTGTTCACATTCATTATAACCTGCATCACAACTAGGTCCTTCTCTAAAACTAAAAAATAATGACTTGAAATATTAATCTTTTAAACTAAGACACTTTTCAAGCCCCACCGGCGGCCTATATTAAACGGTACTCTTGCGCCCTCACCGGTCAGTCATCGTAATAGATTTTGTTGATTGCACTTGTATGTATGTTGCGGTTGACGCTTTACTAACGCTTCAGGTGGAAATGGCAGTCACTCGTGCAGCAGGTGTTTTCTCCAAGTTTGCAACAGGCAAACACCCTTTATTGTCAGGTATATTTAAAATCACTCATCTTTTGTTGTTGTTGTTGAAGGTACTTTAATTTAATTTTTGTCGTTTTAATTTACTCTTTGTCGAATTTGTACTCGATGGTAGCATTTGACCTCAAGCTGTTAGTGGATAACTGAAAATATAATAACTCAGAATTTGCTTTTTTTTTCTTGAAAAATTACTCAAGTGGTTTAAAAAAAACGTTGTAAAGGGAGATATTTTTCAAATGGAACTGTGGGTAAAACATTTTTAATTACATTAATTATTAAAAGCTGGCATATAATTAGATCTTCTGCACTGACGTTAGTAACGCCTGTGTTTACTGTCTGTTGTAGTAAAAGGTTTAATGTTAGAGTTTTTAGTTTTTTGGTGATAACAGCATACAGGGCTGCAATACTAAGTTACTGTCTTAATTTCTGTCTTTCTGCTCAGTCACGACTAACTTTAGCAGAATTGTATTAACTTGTTCTTTTCCTTATGTTAGGGGAAACTTGTCCTAGAGGAAAGTCAAGGGCCTCTCCTTTTTATTCAGGAGCACTCAAAATTCTTATTGCCTCTTTCTGCTCTTAGGTCATGCCAGATGGATTTTCTCTGTATCATCACATTTGGCAGGTAAAGAGGGTTTTGATGATGATCGGTGCACCAAATACCCAAGAGTACACTCACATCCATCACAAATCGGTGGTTTACTAAAGAACCAACGATTCTTTAGTAAAGGTTCAGCTGTATTAATTTAGTGTGGTCTGTGTTCCCCCAACATCCATGTGCTATCTTAAACAAAAGTAATATTCATATAGTGTTGACTCATTTAGATGAACTGTTTGCATACTTTAGTTCTTGTTAAAGATTAGCAAAACAGGTTTTTGCACAGCTGTTCTGCAAACATTTATCTTTAAAATCTGCATTGTACTTTCTTTCCTATCTTGTTATAGCTTGACTTGTTACTGCTCATTATAGTTTACGAGAATAATGTGAAACTATTGGTAACAATGTTGCTCCATTCTGTTTCATTAGCATATGCATGCACAGTACAAGCAAAACAAGGCTGGAGTGTTAAACCAAAGTCTTTCTACAAGCAAGTCCCATTCCTCAGAGGTCATATCAAAGTGTCTCTCAGTAATTATTTGGGCAGTTAATTTAGATAATACTTCAAAATAAAGTTTAAATTCAGTGCTTAAGAACATGAAACTGTATGCATGGAATTGCCTAAATCTAATAAAACAGATTAAAAGTTGTAAAGGGAAGTAAAGTTTTATAAAAAAAAAAAGAAACTTAAGCGTTACAAAATTCTCACTTTTTTTTTGAGTAAAATATCTGCTTATACAAAAAAATATTATTGTAATCTATCTCATTCTTTAATTGCTGTTTTCTCTTTTTTAGCTCATAAACATATCAGCTTCGAGTACAAGGACGATGTGGCTGTTATACGATTCAATGACCCAGCATCGAAGGTGTGTGCGTCTGTTTGTGGATATGAAACAGTACACGTCTTAGAGAGAGATTAAGTTTGTAACAGTTCTGACTACATGTTTCACTCTTGAAATGACATAATTTTGTTGTTTTGTGTGTGTAGGTGAACAAACAGTCTCTGCAGTTGCATGAGTTGGCTGACGTGTTGGGAGACATCTGGCTTTATAGATCTTCAAAAAGTGTTGTCCTCATTTCAGGCAAACCCGGCTGTTTCCTTGCTGGAGCAGATAGCAAGTAGGCTTTTGAGGGCTTTCACAGTCTCTGATGTGTGTGGTGTATTCTGTGTTGCTTTTTGTTTTGTTTGTTTTGTAAGTGTAAAAGTGCAAATAAACCAGGACGTATTTTACGAAAAAAGTCAAATGGATCAAATTTAATATGCTTAATTGAAAAGTGAGTAATTTATCTTGATTTTTTTTCTTTTCTTTGCTCTCAGTATGCTTTCAGTCCTGTACAACTAGTGAGGAGGTCGCCAGTCTCTGTGAGGAAGCTCAGAAGTTGTTTAGGAGAATTGAGCAGTCTCGTGTCCCCATTGTCGCCGCTATCCATGGCTCATGCGTGAGTCGAGGCCTTGAGGTACAACAGTTTGTGTCAAAATGCCAATTTGGCTTAAAAAATGGGCAGTAACTCTCAGTTTTGTAACTTTTCTGTAGCTTGCAACAGCCTGCCACTACAGAATTGCCACGAAGAGTAAAGAAACAGTCCTGGGGACTCCGGAGGTCATGTTGGGACTGCTGCCGGGAGCAGGTGGCACTCAGAGACTACCTAAAATGGTATAAATGCACACACTCATATTAATCAGTTCCTCAGTGAAAGTCTTGAAAGCATTGCTGCAGTCTTGTGCTAGTGGCTACTGCAGTACACAGGAGTATAATAAGGTCAAGACTCTCACTTGGGCCAATACCAGCTCACTGTCTTCAATTCTGCTTGTTGCACATGTTTAGGTGGGTCTCCTGGGAGCTTTTGATATGCTGCTGTCAGGCAAGAACATCACAGCAGACGAAGCCAAGAAGATGGGTCTAGTGGACCAGCTTGTGGACCCTCTGGGTATGTTATACATGTGGCATTTCTTCAATGAATGTACCGTTTTTCTGTTGTAATCTTAAGGGAGAGGGTGGTGGGGAATTAAACTTTTTAGCAGCTCAAGACTGAGCCTTCAATTAGTGACATGTTTCATTTTTCTCTGTGCTTCTTTTATATTTATATTTCAGGTCCTGGTCTGAAGTCTCCAGAGGAACGAACGATGGAATACCTTGAGGAAGTTGCAGTGGGTGTTGCCAATGACTTGGCCAACAAAAAGA